>NW_021604578.1:13275016-13275496 GCF_004785775.1 Grammomys surdaster | reverse complement strand
TCTCTCTCTCTCTCTCTCTCTCTCTCTCTCTCTCTCTCTCTCTCTCTTCTTCCTCCTCTCTTAGGATGCTGTTTTTCCTTTATGTTGTTCATATCAGTCTTATTCTTTATATCTCTCTAGTTAGCTGTGACTCCTCCAAGAAAGGTTTCCCTTATCCTTCAACCCCATCAAGTGTTTTTTTTTTTGGGGGGGGTTGTTTTTCGAGGCAGGGTTTCTCGGAATAGCCCTGGCTCTCCTGGAACTCACTCTGTAGACCAGGTTGGCCTCAAACTCACGAATCTGCCTGCCTCTGCCTCCCACGTGCTGTAATTAAAGGCGTGTGCTGCCACTGCCCAGCCCCATCAAGCATTTTTATATGCTTTCTTGCTTTATATAAATCTTCATGGTACATTTTACAATAACTCCTTTATACTTATTCAGAATATTTTGTTAAATGTCTCTTCTACAATGTTCCATGTTTCACTAGAATGTATTTGTTTA
>NW_021604578.1:13268547-13274916 GCF_004785775.1 Grammomys surdaster | reverse complement strand
AATTAAAAAGTATTTGCTCAAAAATACGTATGCCTAATAAATATTTTTATAATAAATTTCTAATGAAGTATCAAAATTATGATTAAAGCCTATTTCAAAGCTTATTATTTCTCCTACAATCCACAATACATATATCTGATGTTGTATTGATGTTGGTCTTCTCCAGAGTCTTAAGCTTTTCTTTTCCTAAAGGAAAAGAGTAAAAAACAGAGGCAGAGTTTCTCATGTTTTACCATCTTAACCTTTTAGAAGTAACTGTGTTTTTATTTGTTTCCTTTCCCTACAGGTTTCACGTTAGCAAGTATATCTGTGACAGAACTTTCCTATTTATCCCCCAAAATGTTGCAAGGCACAAAAATAGGAGAACTGTCAAACAAATAGCTAGGAGTGGAAGGGGAAGGTTGCCAAAAGACAGATGAAGGTATTTGTGGGAATTCAAATTACTCTGCCACAAGTAGGTTAATGAAGAATGATGTTTCAAATGAATTCTGCTTGCTGGCTGGCTTTTATTAGCCAATATTAATACTGAGGTTCTGTATCTTACATCTTATTTTAGGTCCTAAATTGTCCTCAGGGTCCTTTCCTAGAATGTTTCTCAGTTTGCCATCTCTGTCCTGTATCCTTACATGCTGACTTTGCCACATAGCCTTCAGATCAAGATGAAAATAGCTTTTTCCCAAGGACTGCTTTCTCTCACAATCTTACACTCTTTATGAACCAGATTTTTGTTTACTGTGCATAGATGTATTTTTCTTTAGGTCTATCAGCCTGCTGATGGTGGAACATGTCTGATTTTCCTTTCTGTTTCATTATCAAGAATGATGAACAGGATATAAAATCTAGTGCATTGGCCTTATTTGAATAAATAAACAGCTGCCATCTCAGTGCAACTTTAACCTCACACTGACTGAGTCATAGTTTACACTCTATTTCTCTGACATTAAATTTTCCCAAAGTAGCAACATTTATACATTTTGCTTTTTGTTTTAAATCTCCACTTTCAGCATGACCCATATAAAACAAATGCCATATGCTTTCTGCACTTTGTGTTTCCCTAATGAATAATGGCCCTTCTTTACTCTGCTCTCAAAACAGATTGCCAAAATTCTTAAGGCAGTGACACCTTGTGTTACAGGAATTTGTGAAAGGGGCATATGTGTCCAATTTGATCCTAAACTCTTTAAGATCACAGGCCATGTGTACTTATCTATCTTATAATTTCCTTCATAATATTTTGTATATAATAGTCATTCAAATAATATTTGATCATTATTATTAAGATAACTGGATAATTGCTATATTAGTTAACAAGCAGGGTTTTTTTTCTGGTCATATTACTTTGTTTGTTTGTTAATCTATATATTTAGTTCTCTTCATTTTAAAAGATTATATTATTTTAGAGTTCTTTTTAAAAATTTACACTATGTATTTTTATTTTGTGTATGTTTGACCTGAATGTATATCTTTGTACCATATACAAATACATGCAGTAGTCATGAAGGCCAGAGAAGGCAGTGGATCCACTTAAGGCTGGAGCTACAGACCTTAGTGAGCTGCCATGTGGGTGCTACGTATTGAACCTGGCTCCTTTGCAAGAGCAGTCAGTGCTATTAACCACTATGCCATATCTCTAGCCTCTATTTTAGAGTTTTAATAATAATTTTTATTTTGTATATATTTTTGTCATATGATTTTTCAGAACTGTGTTAAACTTAGTTCATTAAGAATTTCTGCTTTGGGCTGGGGCAGATACAGAGTTGGTCTACTCCTGTGGAGATACTGAATCCTGAACCATCCTAGAGGAGCCACTGCACTCAGAGCAGCCGGTAAGAACACTGTCTCGCACTCCCTAAGCCCCAGAGTTACATCTAGGAGCCAGGGACAATCAGGACCCACCAGCTACCCAAACCCCGCCCCTCTGGAATTCCACTCTTTTCTGCCCCTGCCTGGTCCTTTTGTCTGGGGCAGACACAGAATAGGTCTGCTTCTGTGGAGATACTGAATTCTGAGCCATCCTAGAGGAGCCATTGCACTCAGAGCAGCAGACACCGAGCTTGTTTGCATTTGGGAGACATCGTATCCTGAGCCATCCTAGAGGAACCACTGCACCCAGAGCAGAAGGATTTCCAGATCCAAGGGGTGGCCTGAGTCCCAGGAGTTCTTCCACCCAGGAGATTAGGATCATAAGACCACAGAGACTTCTGGACTCTGGGGAGCTCTGCTACAAGCACGATAACTGGAAATACAGACTCCAGTCTTACACAGTGAAGGTAGGTAACACTAGAGTTAACCAGATGGCGAAAGGCAAGCGCAAGAACATAAGCAACAGAAACCAAAGTTTCTTGTCATCATCAGTACCCAGTTCTCCCAATATAGCAAGCCCTGGACACCCCCATCACACTGGAAAAACAGGATTCAGAATTAAAATCACTTCTCATGATAATGATAGAGGATTTTAAGAAGGACATAAGTAACTCCCTTAAAGAAATACAGGAGAGTACAAGTAAACAGGTAGAAGCCCTTAAAGAGGAATCACAGAAATCCCTTAAAGAAATGCAAGAAAACACAAAGAAGGAATTAAACAGAAACATTCAGAATCTGAAAATGGAAATAGAAACAATAAAGAAATCTCAAAGGGAGACAACCATGGAGATAGAAAACCTAAGAAAGAGATCAGGAGTCATAGACGCGAGCATCACCAACTGAATACAGGAGATAGAAGAGAGTATCTCAAGTGCAGAAGATACCATGGAAAATATTGACACAGCTGTCAAAGAAAATGCAAAATGCATAAAACTCCTAACCCAAAACATCCAGGAAATCCAGGACACAATGAGAAGACCAAACCTAATGATAATAGGTATAGATGAGAATGAAGATTCCCAACTTAAAGGGCTAGTAAATATCTTCAACAAAATTATTGAGGAAAACTTCCCTAACCTAAAGAACAAGATGCTCATAAACATACAAGAAGCCTACAGAACACCAAATAGACTAGAAAAGAAAAGAAAAACCTCCTGTCACATAATAATCAAAACATCAAATGCACAAAACAAAGAAAAAATACTAAAAGCAGTAAGGGAAAAAGGTCAAGTAACATATATAGGAAGACCTATAAGAATTATACCAGACTTCTCACCAGAGACTATAAAAGCCAGAAGAGCCTGGACTGACATCATACAGACCCTAAGAGAACACAAATGCCAGCCCAGATACTATACCCAGCAAAACTCTCAATCACTATAGATGGTGAAACCAAGATATTCCATGACAAAACCAAATTTGCACAATATCTTCCCACAAACTCAGCATTTCAAAGGATAATTGATGGAAAATGCCAACACAAGGAGATAAACTACAACCTAGAAAAAGCAAGGAAATAATATTCCAACAAACTCCAAGGAAGATAGCTATACAAACATAATTCTACCACTAATAACAAAAATAACAGGAAGCCACAATCATTTTTCCTTAATATCTCTTAACATCAATGGACTCAATTCTCCAATAAAAAGATGCAGACTATCAGAGTGGATACACAAACAGGACCCAGAATACTGCTGCATACAAGAAACGCACCTCAGTGACAAAGACAGACACTACCTCAGAATAAAAGGTTCGAAAACAATTTTCCAAGCCAATGGTCCCAAGAAACAACCTGGAGTAGCCATTCTAATATCAAATAAAATTGACTTTCATCCAAAATTAATCAAAAAAGATAAGGAAGGACACTTCATACTCATCAAAGGAAAAATCTACCAAGGTGAACTCTCAATTCTGAACATCTATGCTCCAAATGCAAGGGCACCTACATACATAAAAGAAACTTTACTAAAGCTCAAAACACACATTACCCCTCACACAATAACAGTGGGGGATTTCAACATTTCTCAGCGATGGACAGATCATGGAAACAGAAAGTAAACCGAGACACTTTGAAATTAACAGAAATTATGAACCAAATGGACTTAACAGACATCTATAGAACATTTCATCCTAAAACAAAAGAATATACCTTTTTCTCAGCACCTCATGGTACCTTCTCCAAAATAGACCATATAATTGGTCACAAAACAGGCCTCTACAGATACAAAAAGATTGAAATAATCCCTTGCATCTTATCAGATCACCACAGACTAAGACTGGTCTTTAATAATGACAAAACCAATGGAAAACCCACATGCACATGGAAACTGAACACTTCTCTACTCAATGATGACTTGGTCAAGGAAGAAATAAAGAAATAAATAAAAGACTTTTTAGAATTCAATGAAAATGAGGACACATCATACCAAAACTTGTGGGACTCCATGAAGACAGTGCTAAGAGGAAAACTCATAACTCTAAGTGCCTACAAAAAGAAACTGGAGAGAGCACACACTAACAACTTGACTGCACAACTAAAAGCTCTAGAACAAAAAGAAGCAAATACACCCAAGAGGAGTAGAAGGCAGGAAATAATCACACTCAGGGCTGAAATCAACCAAGTAGAAACAGAAAGAACAATACAAAATATCAACCAAACCAGGAGCTGGTTCTTTGAAAAAATCAACAAGATAGATAAACCCTTAGCCAGATTAATCAGAGGGCACAGAGACAGTATCCAAATTAATAAAATCAGAACTGAAAAGGGAGACATAGCAACAGAAACTGAAGAAATTCAAAAAATCATCAGATCCTACTACAAAGGCCTATACTCAACAAAACTGGAAAACCTGGATGGAATGTACAACTTCCTAGACAGATACCAGGTACCAAAGTTAAATCAGGAGCAGATAAACCATCTAAACCATTCCATAACCACTAAGGAAATAGCAGCACTCATTAAAAGTTTCCCCACCAAAAAAAGCCCAGGACCAGATGGTTTTAGTGCAGAATTCTATCAGACCTTCAAAGAAGACCTAATACCAATTCTCTTCAAACTATTCCACAAAATAGAAACAGAAGGAACACTACCCAATTCCTTCTATGAAGCTACAATTACACTCATACCCAAACCCCACAAAAACCCGACAAAGAAAGAGAACTTCAGACCAATCTCCCTTATGAACATCGATGCAAAAATACTCAATAAAATTCTACCAAACCAAATCCAAGAATACATCAAAACAATCATCCATCATGATCAAGTAGGTTTTATCCCAGGAATGCAGGGTTGGTTCAATATTTGGAAATCCATCAATGTAATCCAGTATATAAACAAACTCAAAGAAAAAAACCACATGATCATCTCACTAGATGCTGAGAAAGCATTTGACAAAATTCAACACCCCTTCATGATAAAAGTCTTGGAAAGATCAGGAATTCAAGGCCCATACGTAAACATAGTAAAAGCAATATACAGGAAACCAGTAGCCAGCATCAAACTAAATAGAGAGAAACTTGAAGCAATCCCACTAAAATCAGGGACTAGGCAAGGCTTCCCAC
Organism: Grammomys surdaster; assembly: GCF_004785775.1. Lineage (NCBI taxonomy): Eukaryota > Metazoa > Chordata > Mammalia > Rodentia > Muridae > Grammomys > Grammomys surdaster. Next base: position 13,269,489 of record NW_021604578.1, on the reverse strand, counting down.
TCTCCTCCTACCTATTCAATATAGTACTGGAAATCCTAGCCAGAGCAATTAGACAACAAAAAGAAGTCAAAGGGATACAAACAGGAAAGGAAGAAGTCAAAATTTCACTATTTGCAGATGATATGATAGTATACTTAAGTGACCCCAAAACTTCCACCAGAGAACTCCTAAACCTGATAAACAACTTCAGGAAAGTGGCTGGTTATAAAATCAACTCAAACAAATCAGTAGCCTTCCTCTACATGAAAGATAAACAGACTGAAAAAGAAATTAGGGAAATGACACCCTTCGCAATAGTCGCAAATAATATAAAATACCTTGGTGTAAAGCTAGGCAAGCAAGTGAAAGACCTGTATGACAAGAACTTCAAGTCTATGAAGAAAGAAATCAAAGAAGATCTCAGAAGATGGAAAGATCTCCCATGCTCATGGATTGGCAGGATTAATATAATAAAAATGGCCATCTTGCCAAAAGCAATCTACAGATTCAATGCAATTCCCATTAAAATCCCAACTCAATTCTTCCAAAAGTTAGAAAAGGAAATTCTCAAATTCATTTGGAATAACAAAAAACCCAGGATAGCGAAACTATTCTCAACAATAAAAGAACTTCTGGAGGAATCACCATTCCTGACCTCAAGCTGTACTACAGAGCAATAGTGATAAAAACTACCTGGTATTGGTACAGAGACAGGCAGGAAGGTCAATGGAATAGAACTGAAGACCCAGAAATGACCCCACACACCTATGGTCACTTGATCTTTGACAAAGGAGCTAAAACTGTCCAGTGGAAAAAGGAAAGCATTTTCAACAAATGGTGCTGGTTCAACTGGAGGACAACATGTTGAAGAATGAAAATTGATCCATTCTTATCCCCTTGTACAAAGCTCAAGTCTAAGTGGATAAAGGACCTCCACATAAAACCAGATACACTGAAACTAAT
>NW_021604578.1:13212392-13268447 GCF_004785775.1 Grammomys surdaster | reverse complement strand
GAGCCTCAAATACTTGGGCACAGGGGAACAGTTCCTGAACAGAACACCAATGGCATATGCTCTAAGATCAAGAATTGACAAATGGGACTTTATAAAATTGCAAAGTTTTTGTAAGTTAAGGGACACTATCAATAGGACAAAACAACAACCAACAAATTGGGAAAAGATCTTTATCAATCCTACATCTGATAGAGGGCTAATATCCAAGATATGCAAAGAACTCAAGAAATTAGACTCCAGACAACCAAATAACCCTATTAAAAAATGGGGTATAGAGCTTAACAAAGAATTTTCAACTGAGGAAACTTGAATGGCCGAGAAGCACCTAAAGAAATGTTCAGTATCCTTAGTTGTCAGGGAAATGTAAATCAAAACAACCGTGAGATTCCACCTCACCCCAGTCAGAATGGCTAAGATTAAAAACTCAGGTGATAGTAGATGGTGGTGAGGGTGTGGAGAAAGAGGAATACTCCTCTTGTTGGTGGGACTGCAAGATGGTGCAACCACTTTGGAGATCAGTCTGGCGGTTCCTCAGAAAATTGGACATAGCATTACCTGAGGGTCCAGCTATACCACTCCTAGGCATATACCCAGAAGATGCTCGAACATATAACAAGGACATATGCTCAACTATGTTCATAGCAGCCTTATTTATAATAGCCAGGAGCTGGAAAGAACCCAGATGTCCTTCAACTGACGAATGGATTCAAAAAATGTGGTATATTTACACAATGGAGTATTACTCAGCTATTAAAAACAATGAATTCGAGAGGTTCCTAGGTAAATGGATGGAACTAGAAATTATCATCCTGAGTGAGGTAAGCCAATCACAAAAGAACACACATGGTATTCACTTACTGATTATTGGATATTAGCCCAGAACCTTGAAATGCCCAAGATGCAACTCACAGGCCACATGAAGCTCATGAAGAAGGAAGACTAAGTGGGGATGATTCGGTCCTTATTAGAAGGAGCAACACAATACTCAAGGGAGCAAATATGGAGACAAAATGAGGGACCAAAACTGAAGGAGGCCATCTGTAGACCATTCCACCTGAGTATCCATCCCATGTGCAGTCACCAAAGGTAGATGCTGATGTGGAAGTCAGGAAGTGCATGCTGATAAGAGCCTGATATAGATGTCTCCTCAGAGGTCTGCGAGAGTCTGACATATTCAGAAGCAGATGCTCACAACTAGCCATTGAACTGATCATGGGGTTCCCAATGGAGGAGTTAGAGTGAAGACCATTGGAGCTGAAAGGGTTTGTGATCCCACGAGGAGAGCAACAATACCAACCAACCACAGCTCCCAGGGTCTAAACCACCATCCTCGGAGCACTTAGGGAGGGATCCATGGCTTCAGCTGTATACATAAGAGCATAGGGCCCTGCTGGACATAGGTGGGAGAAGAGATCCTTGGCCTCATGAAGGCTGGTCGCCCCAGGGGGTGGGAATTGGAGAGTGGGGAGGTGGGAGTAGGGGGGGTAGGTAGGGGCACATCCGCAGAGAAGCAGGGGGGGTGAGGGGATAGGGGGTTCCTGGGTGGGTGGGGGATGGGGTAAGGGGACAACACATGAAATGTAAATAAAACATCCAATAAAAAAAAATAATTTCTAAGTAAATAAAACCATCCCAAGACTTAATCGTGAATCTCTCGAATCATAGACTAATAATAGAACTGCTTTTTCTTTACAAAAATGTACTGAATCAAAACACTAATCCTGAAGGCAGCATGATTGGACTTTATTCAAGAATTATAGAATTTAACTGGACACACACGGTAAAAGCAAATTAAAAAGTCAACATGGTCTCCAGTATTTTCAATTTCCAAGTTACGCAAAGCAAGCCATATTTGAAGATGAACAATGTGTGTTGAAAAAGAATCTGATGAATATAGCTATGAAAATGTCATTGGAGAAGACCTTATGCTAAAGAGGATTCCTGAGGAAATAGTAAATGATAATGCAAAGATAAATGTCCTCTCCTCCTCTCTCTTTTTCTTCTTTCCTTTTCTTCCTCCCCTCCTTTCCTCTTTCTAGGAAGCCACCAAATTCAAGATATCCAAGAAAAATTTTATAATATGTACATACTCAAACTTAAGCATTGTTCTGAACTTTAGCATTTGTTGTTTTATAATTGAGCATCATGGACTCGATATTTGTAAGACAGAAACTCACTTTCACAGAATCCAAGACTGACAAGTCTCAAAATAAGTCACCAGCATCTGATAGGGTCTGTTGCTGTATCCTCACATGGTCTGAGGCAGAAGGGGTGACCTCCCTCCACCACCAAGAGTATTGTTAATCAGCTCATGAAAATAGGACACTTCTGTGATAAAGACTTCTTGTAAAGCATCACCTTCCAACATGGATCTGTCGAAGATTAAGTGTGCAAAACATTGAGTTTCAGAAAACACATTCAGATCAAAGAAAGAATTATGATTAGAAGGACCAAAGAATCAGCTTAGCTTGTCTGAGCTTTTTCTGGGATGCCAAGCTCTCTGAAAGTGCCTTTCAGCAGTCCTGATGCTTGAACAGTTTTGGGGAAAGAGTGGCCTAGTGTATTTGCTCAATTTCAGAAACTTCCAGAAGATTCTGAGTCGTTGACTTCCTAAGTTATAGGGAAGATTCTTGTATTAAAAAAACCCAGGTATTAATGTGCTTCCTTGCAGGATCTTATACTTTCTATCTGTTTAACTTACTTACTAGTTGATGCTCAGATTCTCAACTCTATAGCAAACTCTCTAGCCATGCTTTCCCAAACTCTTTCACAGAGTTTGAAAGAACTTTTCTTTATAAACTTCAGGAGTGGAAGAAGCAGAGGATTTCTGGAATTACTTAAGAATCTTCATTAACAGAGAAAGAAATCTTAGGCTTGAAATAAATATTGAATATTGGGAAATACTCCAGGAGCCCTGAGGTGGAACATAATTTATGTCAAACAATTTCTTAATGGTCTCTATAGTTATATTAGCATGGAAAGACTAATGGAAAATTCTAGGGATAAGTTTTTTTCCCCTAGTTATATTTTCAACAAAAGCTTACATACTAAAGAGCCTTTATTGGATCAGAATCTGCAAGTCCTTGATCTAGAGCCACTATTCAGTTAAGAAAAGTTTTAGCAACCCACTAAAAGTTTGTGTCAAGCATATTATCATCTCAGAGTCAGTGTAGTAAGTTATGAATACATCCTACAGTTTAACCCCTTTCCTTGAATCATCAACATCAGTGGTGATTTGTTATGCCTCAAAAGCAAAGAGCTTATGTGAGTCTATTTTTATCTACATCAAAGCATTACTTTCCTCATTAGAGAGTGAAGAATAGGATGGTAGCTACCACATAGGGTTTATATGAAGAGTATGCAGCAAACTCAACATATAGTATTAGTTTAAAGTATTCCTGTCAAGGAAACTCATATGCTGTTAGTGGGGATGTAAATTAGGCCAGCCATTATAAAGAATACTGTGGCAATTCATGAAAAAAATAAAACTAGGAGTATTTCATGATCTAGTAATTGTTGTATGGGATATATATATATATATATATATATATATATATATATATATATTCAAATAATTATACTTCAAAGGTACCTGTACTTTTGCATTGAAATATCTTCAAAATGGCTAAGCAAACAAATCTACATTGATGCCCATCAATACCAGACTGGGTAGAGAGCTATCATGTATTTTCACAGTAGAATATTATTTGGCCACATGAAGTCTTGTAGTTTCTAGCAACATGGATTACAAACAGATGAAAGTTCTTGCTTCTTTGTGTAAATGAATAGACCAATATTGGTAGAAAAATGGAAGGAGTAGTGATTGCTGGAAACTGGCAAAGCAGAGGGGTTAAGGGAGGAGACAAGAAGTTGAATAGAAACACTAAGCCCCAGAGTGGAGGAATTACTTCTGATATTTCTTTAGCATAGTTGGATAATTATTGTTTCAAATGACCTACAATATATTTCAAAATGACTAGCAGAATATGCAATTCCTAGTGTATGGAAACATTAATGTTTGAAAAGATGGTGCTTAATACCCTGATTGAGTTCTTACTCTATGTACTTTTTGAAAAACTATAATTAAACCCAAGAAAATACACAAGCTTTATATCCCTCATTTAAATTATACTGTGAAAACAAGAATGTTCTTTTCTATACTCTCAATCCAGTCAATCAAAAACCAACCAACCAAACAATAAATAAATAAATAAATAAATAAATAAATAAATAAGACTAATACAAGGTTCACAGTTGGGCTATGGGTTGGCTGCAAGTTGTGCTACTTGTTATGATGAATCAAGAAGCAGTTAGAAGATTCCACCTTGGACATTCGAACATATGCATTCCATAGGGAAGTTGCTAAGTGTTTCTAGGTCTTTGGCTTTTCAATGGAAAGCTGCGGTTCTCAGGAAGAGCCGTTATCCCAACAAGGAGGTCTTCATCACAGTGACAATGGAAAAGATATTCCATCTGCTTGTATTCCAGAATCACAAAGTGATTTGATCAGGAAATGTCCATTTGTTCTCAGTTTTCTAAAATTTCTGTTAAAATCAAGTTGTGAAGAGAAGTGTGGCAAGTAATTTAAAGTGCTTGATGTTGTTTCTTGAATATTGTAAATACATAACCAATATTAGCTTTGTTAACAAGAATAGCTTGGATTGCCACAGAATAACCAATAATAATGTTTTGGGTCTTTATCTCAAGAGCTTCTAATTTTGCAGATTGCTTTAGAATAGTTTTTTCATAATCACTGCTTTTTCTTTGGCAGGTGATTGGCCTCTAAACTTGTACTAATTAAACTATAAATAAGAAAATAAATGTTATAAGCTTGCAGCTGAGGGTAAGATAAAATGATAGTCTCCTCAATTTCTAGAACATTATTCATGTATGGACTTAATTAGCCATGAATCAGAAATGTGCACAGAGATTTTTCTTGTCATTCTTTTAAATGGCACAGCATGATAATTTCCACATCATATTCACATTGTTTTTTTCTTGCTGTTTAGCTTCTATGTTCCTTGTATAAAATAGGCTCTAATCTCTGTCACACATTCAGCAGGTGAAGAGTTTTCTACTGTTCTATTCTTTAATTCTTTAATTGATTAACAGTTTCTTTTGTAGTACACAGCTTTTGAATTTCATGAAATTCCACTTGTCTATTTTTGGTCTTATTTCCTGGGCAGCCAGAATCCTATTCAAAAAGTTCCTACTTGAGCTGTATGTTGAAGTGGAATTGCTGCTCTTTCTTCTAGACGTTTTAGTCTGAATTCTAATATTGAAATCTTTGATCAGTTTGGAACTGATTTGTGAGCAGTATGAGAGAGAAATAATAAGTTTCATTCCTCTACGAACACAACCAGTTTTTTTCCCCCTAACACCAGTTGGTGATGATGCTGTCTTTATTCCAATGCATCTTCTTGGCATCTTTGACAAAATCAGGCAGTTTTAGGTGGATGGACTTATATCTGAGCCTTGGAGTTTGTTCTGTTGACGATTGTGTCTATTTTTGTGGCTGCACCATGTTGTTTTTATCATTTGGACTCTGTAGAATAACTTAAAATCAGGTGGATTTTCCATCATAGCCACATTTCCCTTCCCCACATTCTACTCAACATTTTTCTTCAGAATAGCCATTTTGTAGCTTAGATCTATATTCCTCCAATGGCTAATATATTGAACATCTTTTCTACACTTGCCTGTAAATTGTATTTCTTTTTTAAAAAAAGATTTACATTGTTATGGTTAAATATATTTGTGATAATTTTAACAACTACTAAAGCACTACTTTGGCTAAAAACTATATGGTATTTCTAAAGACTGTGTATAGCATAAAATTAGATTTAGGAATAATTTATTTCATCAGCTTTGGAAAAACTGAATTTGTAGCCTTTTTCTTTTCTTTTCTGGCTTTGTGATCAATTTAAAAGATGCCAAATTAATAAATATAAACTTTAATACACCTCCAATATTTTAATCTGTTAGTAATTTTTGTGAAGTTTTGGGTCTTTTCTGGGCTTGGATTGCTTTCCTTGAGTCTGTTCAATGATTTGGCTTTGAGGTTCCTTGGGTCACAACACAGCTCTCTGACTATTTTCATTCTGGAATGCACATAGTGTCATAGGTGATTATGAATATTTTCTATCCTTTTTCCTCTCAGATAATTCATAATAAGCAAGCTTGCTTCCATGATGTGCAGTATAAAGGGCCATTCAGAGAAATTCTATTATTTTGATTTATCTCACATTTTATTTTGTATATAATTCATCCAGTTATTTCAATGACTATTTCAAATTGTAATTAAATCTGAATATTTGAAAATTTTATGCTAACTAGAAACACTGAGAGAAACAGCTTTTTTATTGTATATTTTATTTATTTACATTTCAAATGTTATCCCCTTTACCTGTTTCCCTTCCTGAATCACGCTGCTATCTCATCTCCCCTCTCCTGCTTCTATGAGGGTACTCCCCCACCCACCTGCCCACTGCCACTTTCTTTAAAACCTCCTATAGTGTGAGATCTAAAAGACGGATCTGGAGAAGTTCCATTTTTTCAAAACTTTGACTCTGAAAGAATCTCTATTACCATTATACACCATTTCAAGGCTATGCAAACAAGATTTAATTTATAAATCTTAGAAATTCACATTTCTTAAGGAAAAGTATGACATCCAAGTGAAGTATGCTTATAATGACAAAGTAATGATACAAGTAAGTGGTGCTGGGAATTCAAAGATGATTTTCTACATTAGAAACTGGAGGTAACATTCCTCACTGGACAACAACAGGGGGACCAGAGCCATTACAAGGTCCCCTTCAATTACTGGAGGTCAGGCCTCTATCCCTGCCTTCACAAGATTAAATTCGCCACAGCCCTTCTATACTTAAAGAAGGGAGGAGATGTCAGGGGCATCCCTGCTTACACACTGAAGGCCTAAAATCAGCCATAGGCTTAAAATCAGCACTAGGCCTGTCATACATGTATACTAACACCAAGTCTTGGGTCTCTGTGGAAAAACACTGAAACAGATGACTATAAGCTAATGTAAACAGGCAGTTTTTGTGACAATTTACCAGCCTGAGTAGTCATAGACTTTGTAAATAGGTAGCCTTGGCAGATATTACCAACTTAGATAAGGACAAGTGAATCATAGGCAGAGTCATAGTGACCTATCCCCTGAACCCTCTCCCAGCTGATACCCTGTTCTGAAAAATATCTGTATTCCCCCTGAACACCTACGCTCCAGTGTGATCCTCTTCCCCACGTCCTGCCTTTTTGTGTTTATAACCTCTGTGTGAATGAGTATAAATTACAATTTGAAAAAAATAAATAAATTAAATATATAAAAAAATAAAGCTAAAGAATGGATACTTCATTACATATTAATAAAGACAAGCAATTTAAAAAACGGTTGAAGGAATATGCACATGTGGTAAATATGTATAATAAAAAATTTTAATGTTATATGTCTTGTCAACAATAAAATCTTTTTAAAGGAAATGTAAAATGAAAAAAATAAAAATAAAAAGAAACTGGAGGTAAAGTTTCATGTCCTACCATCTTATAAAATGATCTCTCCCCCCATTGGAAGTGGAGTGCTGCACTCAGAAAGAAGATTGAATTCCTACCTACAGTCTCAGGATTTGCTGAAATCCAGGCAGTTGGAAATACTAGGGGAAGAAATGATCATTTCTTTCCATGTGCTCAAAAAAGAAAACTTGCTTTGAGGTTAAACATTGTGTTAAATTCTATTTTCCGCCACATGTATATTTGGATGAGGTTCTGTAGTTGCTGCTCCTGTCCATAAGACAGGTAGAAATAATGTTCATCAGATTCCACAAATGTAGGAGGTGGTCCTTATTAATTTTAAGGGAATTATTAAGTGACCAGCTAATGCACATTTATTTTCCTTTTTTTCTTACTTTTTCTTTACTATAACAAATCTGCTATTTTGCAGATATACTCTTTACAGATATTAGTCATGAGATTACTCTATTTCTTGATTTCTTTACTTTCATGTCTAGCTGAGTTTAGTTACTGCAGTTTTTGTACTTATCATTTAATATATCTTAAAATCTGCTCAAATACAGTATACATCTTCATTCTTTTTACTTTTTAATATATATTTTGACTCAATAAGGAAATACTTTCATTTGCATTTGACTACTGAGACTCTAGGAATCTCTTACATTGTCATAGATTTCTTTTGTCTGCTGGAATACTACGATGGTAATTCACTTTCTTCCTCTTTCCAACTTATGGCTCTAATGGGATAAACAGTAACCGGGGCTCAGTTGGCTATATTTATTTTTTCCGCAAAACACACGTGTGTCTTTTCTGAAGGCAGAAATTTCAGAACAGAAGGAAACAAAGCCAAGTGGCTTCTTGCCCTGGATAGCAACTCACAGGCCCTATGGATATCACACTGCTGTTTAGACTCACAGCCTAGTCCTAAAATCCTGTTTATTGTGAGATTATAGGCAGATGTATAGGTGTCTCTAATCTTTTCATCTGGAAGATTTGCCTTAATCCATCATGAAGCTGTCTGCAAGGACAGTCTACATCCATCACTCCATGAAGAAATCTTCAGAAACCCGAGGTAGCCAGGTTCTTTGGTAGAATTTTTCTTCTATATTAAAATTCCATGTTTCTCCACTTAATAGATCAGTGTTTATCAAAAAATTCTTAATTTCAACTGGTGATATGGCTTACCATGTAAAGGAGAGTCTGACGAGTGCTTGAGGTTCTGAAAAGGGATGATAATTTCATAGTCTAGCTAGGAATCTTTGAGTTTCCCTCAGTTTGCAGAAAAGTTTGAGTTAAGAAGGTGGAGGGCATTTGCTCCCTCTTTAGCTTCCTAATGCCTCTCTCACTCTTCATTTTGCTCAGTTTTCTACTCCACATATTAAAAAGTTGAATATTTAAAACTATAAAACTGCATATAAAACTATAAAACTAAATGATTGGCCCATACATTTGTCTATATTTGAATACCATAGTGAAAAAAATCACCACTGAAAGAGAGCCCACATGATTTTATCTCTTTGATTTCTTTCTTATTTATCTCTCTGGACTGTGATCTGCAATGTTGCCTCCTCCTCTTTTTAGCACATTAAATATTTAAAGAATGTGTTTTCTATTTAAACTCATTAATATTCTCTTATTGACTAGGCAAATCATTTCATATGCTTTAATTCCATAAAATGTGTACTTTTGGGCTCATTGTGTATAATTGTTATAAGAAAATAAACTCTATTGCATGTGCGTAGGGTTCAATATTTATAGCAATTTATATGTATTCTATCAGCTTCATCTACTGATAAATACACACTCAAGAGCATGATACAAATGGCAATAATGGTTCAAGTCTTTAAACCCAGCATGAGAGGCAGAGGCAGGCTGATCTCTGTGACTTTGAGGCTAACATGGTCTTCATAGAGAAACTCTATCTAAAATTATATGATACAGATGAATAAACCATTGAAATAAAATCAGCTACATGTCCCCTATTTATTGTAATAATTTTACTAATTTTCTTAAATATTTAAATCTTTGTCTCAATATCTGAAATTATGGAGTCTATATTTTTTATTTAGTAAAATTCAGGTATATAAAAATTTTAAAAATCCTCAATTTCACTTTGATAATTCTACTTTTTTCAACTGTCCAATTGTGATCCAGTTCACTATTATGTCCCATTATGATCCAGTCACCATTCTTTAAACAAGAGAAAATGTCAAGTGTCACACACATATAATTTCAATGAAAATTTTTTCATCATGTTCTGTTTGAATTTCTTCACTCTTGGTTTCTTAGATCAATAAGAAACTACTATAAATTTGAAATTTTGCAATTATTTTTCCTATCTAGAGATTCTATTGCTGTGATCAAAAAAGCAAGTTAGGGCGGAGTTACTTGGCTCATTCCTCCATATTGCTGTTCATCATTTAAGGAAATCAGGACAGATACTCAAACAGGACAGGAAGTCAAAGTGGCCAGGAGCCTGGAGGCAGGAGCTGATGCAGAGGCCATGAGGGGTGCTGCTTCTTGGCTTGCTCCTCATAACTTGCTTAGCCTGCTTTCTTGTAGACACCAGGACCACCAGCTAGGGATAGCCTTACCCTCAATGGGCTGACTTTCCCCCATCAATGATTAATTAAGAAAATGCCTTACAGCCAGATCTTATGGAGGCATTTTCTCAATATAGGCTCCCTCCTTTCAGAAAACTCTAGTTTGTGTGTAAAATTGACATAAGACTAGCCAGAATGCTAGTTTAATACTTCCATATATTTACTAAATTTGTACTGTAGACGTTGTATTTATGCTTTAGAGAAAAAAATTGGAATTCTGAAATTGTACTGTAGATGGGGTTGCATACATATTTGTACATGTGCTTGGTGGACAGACAATAAAGTCTGATTGTACGCTCTTATTTTACTAGGGCCGTTTATATAGTGATTCCCTTTGAAAAAGAATGACCAGAAGTATTGAGACTTATCTGTTTAAATTATATCTTTGTTTTATTATATGCAGAAGCACTCTCAGTGTTGGGGAGATGGTCCTGTCAGTAAAGTGCTTGCTGTGCAAATATGAAGATCTGATTTCAGATCTCCAGTACTCATATGGAAAGCTCATGCATGGTAGTACATGTCTGCAATCAAAGCTCTTTGTAGTAGAGTGGGACAAGACACAGGCTAATCCGTGGAACTTGTTAGTCTTCTGGTTTAATTAATGAACTAGCTAGCTTCAGAGAAATAGAGGAAACCACCTACATTGACCTCTGGTCTTCAAACACATTCATGACATGTACCTATGCATTTGTATGGATGCAGCTGCATTATGTGCACTTGTATGCATGATATATACATAAATATATACATATTACAGACTACACACAAGTAATTGAAATAAATTTTGAGTGACAAGTGATGATATCCATCAGCTTCCAGCTTCACCTCTTTCCCTTGGCACAGGTTACTTGCAATTAACCCTCACTGCCCATTTTAGAGATGAAAGCAGACTTAACACTAAAGGCCAAAATTTTTTACTTCAGAGACTCACAGTAGCATTTAGTGTCTGGATGAATTTCCTAATGTTTATTTATGTACCCAATGAGAAAAAACTATATATGCTAGTTGCTTTGGTCATGGTGGTTTGTAAGAGGGTAAATCCAAGACTTATAATTGCTTTCATGACTAAAGCTTTTGTGTGATGTCTAATTTTTGCTTCTTACCAATGCAAGCTTATAATTTTCGGCAGATGCTTGAATTATTCAATTAGAATTTGAGCCTGAGCAAGCCAGCCAAGACTATAGAAAAATAACAAGTCACATAGTATAAATTGTCTTTTTACTGGAATACCATCAAGAATGTAAATGCAATTCTGGAGGCATTTGGCCAAGGATGAGCTAGAACTAGGGAATTTCTGATCAAAATCTTGCTTTTCTTTTATACTTCACAGCAAATCTCATCAGCTTCAGTGATGCTTACTTGGGAAGCTGAAACAATTCTTCAGAGCTTATTTTGTTCAGATACAGAGCCTGCATTGACCACCACTGTTTCCTCTGGGACTCCTTCTTAGACAGTTTGTCCTCTACAAGCAACTTTTAAATGGGGCTAGATTCAAACATAGGTGGCTTGAAAATTACCAAAATTATCATTGTAAAAATGAGGTAAGGCCAAGGATAATATCCTTCCTTAGCAATGAGTACAAATGCAGACAGTTCCATCCCAGACATATCCACTTTGGATATCTCCTCTGAAGAATTCAGAAAAGAATTTTCATCAGGTATGGCTACTGTATTCATTTTACTAATTTTGAATCATTCCTGTAGTCCGTTACATTTTCACACACATACACTTTACATACTGACCAATCTTACCTCCCACTTCACATCCACCCTTGTCCACACCCCTTATCCCTACAAATCTCTTTCTCACACTCAAAATTTGTTTGCTTTGTTTTATAACCCACCAAGATTGACCAGCTCCATCTGTGTGGTCATCGGTTTGGAGTCCACTAGAGTCCAAGAGAGTCAGCTCAGAGCACATAACTAAATACAATGATTCTCCATTCCCAGAATCTATTAGACCTCTTCCCATCTTCATAGGTTTGGTCATAGGTTTGTGTTGGCTCAGTGAAGATAAATACAGTTGATGTGAAATGATTTTAATAATTGTACTGTGAAGTGGAAATTCAAGGGTTCTTTGGAAAGTCAGTTATGTTGGATGACGTTTTGCTGGGGCAAACATGTGAGAGAGTGTTTTCCTGAAGGAGACACAAGTGAAAGGATGTTTTGATAAAGCAGACATGTGAAGGAACATTTCGATGAAGGAGAAACAGGTGAAAGGATGTTTCACTAAGGCAGACTTATAAAGGATTGTCTCCCTGAATCAGATACAGGTGAAAGGATGTTTTGCTAAAGCAAGCACATGAAAGGACATATTATGAAGGATTCTTCACTAACGACACATGTATTGGACTCCAATACTTTGCGTAGTTGAGCTCCATTTGCAGGGACTCCATAGAAAGAATCACACCAAAAACCTTCTGGTGGCATTCTGGTGGCTTCTTGTGGCTTCCCTAGACTCTGGCTGATTGGCAATGTCAGCTGATACAGACTCATGTGGAGTTTTGCTAAGACAGACTCCTGTGCTGAGTCAATGGTGCTTCGGTCCTTCTTAGAAAGGGAAACAAAATACTCAGGGAGCAAATACAGAGGCAAAGTGGGGAGCAGAGACTGAAGGAAAGGCCATCCAAAGGCTGCCCCCACCTGGTGATGCATCCTGTATACAGTCACCAAACCCAGACACTATTGTGGCTGCCAAGAAGTGCATACTGACAGGAGCCTGAGATAGCTGTTTCCTGAGAGACTCTGCCAGATCCTGACAAATACAGAGGTAGATGCTTGTAGCCAACCTTTGGACTGAGCATGGAATCCCCAATGGGGTCCCCAATGGAGGAGTTAGAGAAAAGACTGAAGGAGATAAAGGGGTTTGCAACCCCATAGGAAGAACAATAATATCAACCAACCAGACCCACCAGAGCTCCCAGGGACTAAACCACTAACCAAGGAGTACACATGGAGGGACCCATAGCTCCAGTTGCCTATGTAGTAGAGGATGGCCTTGTCAGGCATCAATGAGAGGAGAGGTCCTTGGTCCTGTGAAGGCTCCATGCCCCCGGTATAGGAATTCAAGGGAATTCAAGGGCGGGCAGGCAGGAGTGGGTAGGTCGATGGGAGAACACCCTCATAGAAGCGGGGGCGGGGGGAGGGGATGGGATAGGAGGTTTCGAGGGAGGAATACCAGGAAAGGGGATAATATTTGAATTGTAAATAAAGGAAATATCTAATTTTTTAAAAAAAATACAAAAAACAAAAGATGCATCATGAGGCAAGGCCTGTGGAGGACATGTGATGTTTAGAGGAAGCATGAGTAGGACTCAACAGACTGTGAGAGGGGCTTGCTTACAAGCTTTTTAATGCTTCTTGGCCTCTCATCTTCACTGATATTTTCATCCTTGAGAGAGGCACAGATGAGAACTTCTGGTATCTCTGGTGGTTCTAATCCTCCTTCTGACTTGTGCCTATTCAGCTGAGGCCTGGCTCTGTCCTTGCCACGGCTAGGACTTGCTACCACTGCTATTCTGCTATGACTGAACTGGACTGCTAGTATATCAGTGAAGTGTGTCCAAGAGTGGATCGAGGTGCCACTCCAGTGAACTGAAATTCTGAATTCCTGATAACACAGATGAGATTTGCTCCAGAGAATCATTTCTAAACAGATCCACCTCCCCAGTATCCTAATAGCCTTTCTTTCCCACTACTTCTGATGGGGGGTGGGCTAGAAGGGACATTAAAACATTTAAGAACTGTTATTAAAATTAGGGTTGAGAAAAGTTTAAGCCTACAGTATGGAGTCTAGGATATGACATTTCTTAGCGCTTCACCCACTCTTCTGGCTCTTACATAGTTTCTACCTCCTGTTCTGTATGTTTCCTGAGCCTTAGCGGGGATGGACCTTGGACATGACTGTTTTACTTGGATAACTGTCCTTCAGTATGGCTCTGTGGCAGGGCACCCCTCATGAATAGCAGTGAAATGTGTAAATTTGTGTGTCTGTGGTGAAAAAAAATCTATCTATCTCTGGTAAGAGGGAAAGAGGGATCTTGTAAGCATTGTCAGAAACAAGGGATGAGGGAGAGAAAAAGAGAGGGAGGGGAGGAGCTGAACTGTGCTTATGCTCAATGGCTAATTTTGTCTGAAGGAGGCAAACAAAAAAGAGGCAGTAAAAATGAAAACACAAATACACAAATCATCAGATTCCAAGCATACCAAATGAGATTTGGCTTCTAGAGTAAGGATATTTAATATCATTTGAAGTCACTATGTTCTTTCCAGGTTGTTTTGTCTTTAATCATTTAGTGGAATACTCACTGAGTTTGAGTCAATTAACATTGAAGATTATGTCTGATATTTCTGTTGGTAAATAAAATATTCTAAGGAATGTATCTGAAGCATAACTATTTTATTTCGAAAATGATCAAATAAAATAGAGGAGTACATTGCCTCTTCATAAACTTTTGTGAAATTTTAATAATAAAATATGTATTTCTTTCTAATTTTAATATTTTCTTATAATGTCGTGATTCCTATTAATTTCAGGCTTCTGTTGAATATCTTAACTTCAAGGAAGAAAGCCAGACATTTGAAATTCCATTAGCCATGAGAAGATGTTTCAGAAAGTCGAAAGGCATATTGTCTTGAAATATGGTTTAAATTATATCTTATTTGACAATATCCTTGATTATTAATATACAAACTTAATGTTTCTTTTTAAAGACCAAAATATGTTTATTAATCTTTGAGTGACACTGTCTAAAACTGAAACACAGATGTCATGTTGTCATGCTGTGTAAAAATGTTTTGTTTTCATTTCTATATGACACAAAGCAGTGACTACTAACTATAAAGAAAGATGTGCCATGTTTACTTTGGGTCTCAGTTGCCTGAGATTTCCTGGAAGGTGACTTCTTAAACATGGGAAGTTGGGAACAGAATCACTTGTCTTGTCTCTCTAATTTATCATGCTTAAGTTTTTTCTTACTGTCAAAATCATCTACAATATGATACCATGGCCACAATGTTAAAATAAAGACATCCTTATATTTATTTTGTTATCAGCAATGTTGATCTGAAATAGAAAATTAAAATAATGCAAATTGGGTAGAATAAGTGAACATCAGCAATAAAAATGTCTTTATCTGGTGTATAAAGACAAGTTTTTAGGAGGTAAGAGAGAGGAAGCCTTCTACTGGTTATAATTTTTTTTATAATGAGAGCCATATCTTTTCTTTAGCCACCAATGAGAAATTATGGTTCACCTTTGAGTAATATGTGTCTGTCTTGGAGTTCACTAATCTGTAGTTATGGGCTCATGCACTTCCCAGGTTAAGCTGGATGTATTGCTCTGGCTAAACTCCACACATTCTTGTCTTCTTGGGGCAAGGAAACTAATCAGATATATTTTGTTGGCAATATCTCAAGCACAAGTTTCTTCCTTGTCACTTATTCTAAATTTGCTTTAGCCAAGAGAAATAATATGACAATGCCTCCCATTAAGAGATGGGACAATAATTCTGGATTTTTATTAGGCCCTTTAAAAAAAATATCAGGCTGGGAAGTGGTAGCATACACCTTTAATCCCAAAACTTGGAAAGCAGAGCAAGGCAGATCTCTATAAGTTCAGAGCCAGTCTTGTCTACAGAATGAATTGAAGGAACTACAATTGTAGGACTACACAGTGAAACACTGCCTTGAAAATTTGAAAAAAAAGGAATGGTATTCAAATCTTTCAAGTTAATGGTAGTAAAAAGTATCACCCAAAGAGGAAAGAATTGGGACAGTGATGTATTCTACTGCAAAGTCCAAACAAGGGGTTTGGATTCAGCCAGCATGTAGCTAAAGTTGTGAAAACGAGAACTATATGTGTATTTTGAAGGAAGAGTCCGTAAGTCTTACTAAGACATGAATAGAAGATAAGAATGAATCCAAGCTTTTTGGATTGAGCAACTGAATGGTTAAGACCATGGCGGGTGTGGGAAAGCATTATGCTTGGGCCAACTGGAGGGGAATAACCAGAATTCAGTGTTGAACCTCATGAGTCTATGTGGTAGAAGCCACTCAGTTGGAGATAAAGAAAGAAGCCAAGGTTGGGTTACTTACAGTCAAAGCTGTTGTTTTCCTTTTGACACAGCATGGAGGGGATTGTGAGTTCTGCTCAGTCTGTAATCTGTAGCAATTCTTTAGGATCTATTTGGTTCAGATAGAAATCTTACCTTGGTCAACACTACCTCCTGGAGACCCATTAATAAACAGCTATTCTGTGTAAGAGCCTGGGATTTAGGGGAATTCTATGGGCTGCTGTCATGTACATGATGTTTAGATGAAATTAGTATCAGATCACATAAGAAAAGGAGGAGGACCAAGGGCATTTTCTGATTGAGAAATAACAGTAAACATGAGAAATAAGCAGAAGGTTCTGAAAACATATACCTGGTAGAAGAATAAAATCTCACAGCAAACGAAAGCCAAACATAAAGTTATGTAAATAAAACATCCTAGAGAGAAGAGAACATGGAGCTACAGAAATCCAATTTTCAGGCAGGTAAGGATGATAAGGGATAGAACTTGGTGTAGATTTAGTGGGTGACCTTACCAATGACATTTTTATAGGACTATACCTTAATGGGACCATATGTTTGGGTTTTTTGGAGACACCTGAATTTGGGGATGAGATCTGCAATAAACACAGATGTATTTTAATATTCTAATTCCTTTAAAATAGTAACTATTTCAATCCCAGAATTATTTGATTGGTTGCTTGTGGAACATAATTTTAGAGGCTTAATATGTCATATCCTTTTATTTTCCTTGTGTCTAATTTTTATAGGAAATATTCATAGTTTACTTGGAGAACATACATATTTCATACAGTACATTCAAATTTTGAGGAAGTAATATAATAGTAGTCACACCATTAACCTAGCTGCATTGTGCTGATTAACTAGTTACTCATCATGAATAACTGGATTTAATCACCTTATTGACCTTATTGACAGACCTTTTTATCACCTTATGAGTGAAAACCTGTAGTTGTAAAGGTAAAGGTGCTTAGGTTTAATGTACAGTTTCATGGCCCTATGAAAGCACAACCATTATATAAATTATAAACTCCACAGGTCATAAACGTCACCACCACCCCCAAACATCATTTACACAGGACCAAACACACGAGGTCTAAGGTAAAGTGCCTGATTTTTCTTTTTTAGGTACAATTCTCATGCAAAGGTTTTGCTTTCCTTCTCAGTCACTACAAATATGAAGCCAGCACTGTCATACTACAGTATCTCCTGAGTAGAGACTACCTGGTAATCTCTGAAATTCCTTAATGGAGGAAAACAGGCAGCACTCTTCACAGCTGAATGGATCAAGCCATGGAATACCACTCTGGTCAAATGTGAGGCACACTATACAAAGTCACAGGACAAATCTCTTGAGATTAAGAGTTGTTAATTAAGAGTTTTAAATTATGTAAATTAAGGGTTTAAAATGCCTAAGCATTGGCAGCAGGATCTGAGCAGAGATTATGAAAGCTTGGAGATGGGGTCACATGCCCAAATGTTTACCCAAGTGTTTCATAGCCTTTCCGTTGCCTTTCACACGGACTTCTTGCGTCCTCTTGACTTCTTATGGATTGCCTGGTTAAAACTGTGTCAGGCTAGTAACCATTGATTGTCATGTAAGCCTATCTTATAGCCAGGAAAGGCCTTCTGAGACTGGCAGCAGCACATCCACTACTGGGACACATAAGGCAATGCTTCACAACAGGGCTTGGAGTGGCACTCATCACCATTCCAAAGAACCATTTTTATTTTTTGCAGTGCTTTCAATAGTTTTATCTATCATGTGGGCATTGAACCCAATGATAATCTGTTGACTTAATGCTGCAGTAGTCAATGAATACATTTGACAATCACCAAATACCAGGCGGGGAGTAATCTGATGATGGTTTTCACTTTGATGTGGTAAGCCAGCCATGCCACATTTCGCTGAAGCTTCAGAAGTTGCTGGATTTAAATCCCGGTCTTCAGAAAGTCCTGAGAAACCTTCTTCAAACTGGATGTCTCAAGCACAGGTAATGCATTTCCCCCACAAGGCTGCTGAAATGAGTGGCTTGAAAGAACCATCTTTTTTCTTGTGTACGTTGTTGCCGTTGGCAGCATCTTGAAGCTGACTGGTATCTGGAGCCTCTTGTCCTGTGTGCTTATTCAACTGGGAGCATTCTGGCTGGTCCTGTCCATGTGGGAGAATAAATGACATCCCCAGAAGAGGCCCTTCAAGGCAGTCTAAAGCAGAAGCCTGTTTTTTTTTTCACTGTAAACACAGTGATGCTGATGCACCTCTGTGTTCCTTTCTCGGATCAAGATTGTGGTTCGTGAGTGGTCCAAGCTCTCTACTCAAACAACTGATAACATCTGTGGATAATTCAGTGTGTTGGAATCAAGTGTGGGAAGAAAAGGGCAACACACTAAGCTCAACTGCCACTTCTACATCATTCTGCTTGCAGGGTTTTGCAGCTATTTCCTGAACTGGCCTCGATTCTGTGTCAATGTGGAAGCTCACACCTGTTAGCAATGAGGAACAGTCCTGAGAAGCACCATCCCAGGCCTGGTCACATGCAGAACTATGGTCATCTGAGGAGGGTTCTCAACTCACAGACACCAAATACATGGGTTGTATCTGGATGTTAGGTATGGATCATTTGTCTTCATCATCCTGCCTATGCTTCCATATTCCCTGGTAAGCTCCGAAGTTCCCTCTGGTTCAGTGCTTTGGGTACTCAGATTTCTACCTGGCTACCAGATCAGAGACAGGGATTGGCTTGCTCTGTGACTACCAGCCTAAGGAATTGCTTTTTTCACAGGATCATCACAGGGCTCTGAAGCAGAGAGTAGATCAGGCACAGCTGGCATACCTCTGGACTGGCCAGAGATTTTCATGAAAGGTGAATTTGTCCAGTTGTTCCACACAGCTAGTTAGCAGAGCAGTGGCTCCCTGGTAGATGAAGTCATCTTGTTTCATCAACAGAGGCCTCCTAGCATAAGCATCAACCCCACTGTCACTCACATGAGGAAGAAAACTTGCTTTAGCACCATATGGCTTCTGCCCCCATATCTTTTTCTATATTATTTATTTTAACAAATATTTTTGGAATGAATTAATTGTGTTAAGAATGCAGTTCAGAAGACAAATTCTGTTAGTTTATTTTTTCCCTTCCACATTGATGAGGCAAAGTCTCTCTTGTTTCCACTGCTGTGCTGTGTACTCCAAACTAGGTGAACTGCACACTTTTGAGAGTCTCCTTTTCAGGCCTCCAATGTCAGTGTAGGGGTACTGGGATTATAGATGGCTAACACTCCTTCTCACTTTCTATATGGATATTGTCAGAATGTGCATCTAATGTTTTCAAATACTGGACCATCTCCTTGGCCCAGATTATATTATGTGTTATTTGCTTAAAACTTATTGCTTGTATAACATCAGCAGTCATGGAGGGTGCTTTGATTGGTCCAGAATAGTGAGTTGATCACCTCATTTGTCAAGAGCATTGAAATTTACGACTATGATTTAAGGAAGATCTTTTGCATTTGGCTTTGCTTGTTGATAAATGATCACTTCCACAAAAACCATTGTAGTTTGGAATCAAGAGGCCTCTTTAGGAGCTACTATCTAGTTGTTTTATGTTTCTTGTAGTTAGTGGACTTGGGAAGGGAAACTTTCCCTGAATGAAGAAATATTAAATTCTACAGCTATTTGGAGTGTGAGTGGGTTGTCAACCTTTTGCTTTTTCTGTCTAAATATAGACCTCCCAAACTCTTCCTTCAGGCTTCTTGAAAATTTCTGACTTAGGATAACCTACAATTCAAATCTGAGTGGAGTGTTGATGTGGGTTCAAGTTAATGTAGCTAGAGAATCAGTTTGGTTAAGTTGGTAATGAGCTTCTTTAATTGCTTTGTTTAAGGAGTGTTGATGCCTGCCTGACAAAGACAAGCTCAAGATGAATAAACAACAGATGCTTGAACAGTTATTCATGTCACCATGAGGTTTAGGGTCACATTTTGTACTGATGTTTTGTAGCACAGTTTTGCCTCATACCAAAAGTTTTATTTTATTGTTAGCAATTCCTCCTCTTCCTCCTCCTCCTCCTCCTCCTCCTCCTCCCCTTCTCCTCCTCCTCCTCTTCCTCCTCCTTCTCCTTCCTTTTCTTCTTTTTTTCAGTGTTGCAGGATCAAAACCATTGTTTTGTATATGCTAGACACGGCTGTGCTATTGACCTAATTCCTCAACTACAGTACTCTTATTTTCTTGGAAGTATACAATTATTTGTAATCATTTCAAGGTAATGGTCTTCTTGAGTACATGTGACGACTATCACATATAATCATTTGAGTATCTACCCATTGAGCAGCATTTTAAACCATTTCTTCTTACTTCTCTATCCATGGGCAGCTTTGTGAGTTTAGAAGATTTTCTTGTCATACTCCAAATCTCTTCTAATAAAAATTTCATTTGCACAGCTGTCATGGTAAATATTCCAGTTTACCATGGATTGCAGTTCCTATCACAGATTCTGATTTGGTGGAAAAGGACAGATTTCAGGACTGCATATTTTGAACTGTCTAACCCCCTATTTCTTCAGTGGTTGTATCCTGATTAACAACACAGAGCAGGCAATTGATGGCTTTACAACCATACTTACAACTTAAGAGCAACACTTAACAAATTGTTTTTAATTTTGCAAAAAGTATAAGAAGGACCCCCACCAATAATTTAAACTCATGGTGTTTGAGGCCTTATTCATGTTTGTCATGTGACCAAATGTTTTAACATATATGTTGAATACTCCAGCTCTTGGAAAAAAATAATTTCTTATTCTATACCTGATCCTCTTATGTAGCCCTTAGACCTCAACTGATGTGACCTGTTCCCTGGATGAAAGGCTATTGGCTTTGCTGTGGTCCTGATGCTTGGTTTTTGTGGTTCCCGTTTTTGTCCTTAGCTGTTGTTCATCTTCATTTCTGTACTTGACTATATATTTCATTGAGACATAATAGAGAAAGATCACTGTTGGGATAATGAGCCTGAAGAATTAATTATGTCCTATAATATGCTTTCTTTCTTATTGGTGCTCTTTAGTGAATATGTGTGGGAAGTGAATCTACTAAAAAGGCCATGAAAGGCTTCCTCATTATTCAAATATTGGATGGAGGATGAAATTTTAAACCACTTAAAATAATTATTGAAACTACTATGTAACTCATTGTTTTTAATCAGTAAAGTATCCTAAAACATTTATAAAGCCTTTGTCTATGTTCTTTCAACATAGAAAATAGTTAAAATTCTATGAGAAAAATATACTTCTTCCTCTTCCTTGTCCTCCTCTTCTTTTTCTTGTTCTTTAATGTTTCTATGTACTTGTATAAGTCATGGTTATTAGAGCTATGATGAAACACCATGACCAAAAGCAAGTTGGGGAAAAAAGAGTTTATTCAGCTTATGCTTTCACATTCTTGTTCATCAACAAAGGAAGTTAGAGGAACTCAAGTATGGAAGGAACCTGGAGGCAAGAGCTGATGCAGAGGCTATAGACAGGGTACTGCTTATTGGCTTGCTCCCTCATGGCTTGCTCAGTCCTTTTTCTAATACCACCCAGGACCAAAAGACCAGGGATGGCAACAATAACAGTGAGCTGTACCTTATCCCATTTATCTAGCTAATAATATGCCCTACATATAGTGGTACATGCTACTAATACCAGGACTCAAGAGGCAGAGGCACGTGGATCTCTGTGAGTTCAAGGCCTGCCTGTTCTACAAAGCAGAGAGCTACATGGTGAGACCCTGTCTGAAAGCACACACACACACACACACACACACACACACACACACACACTCCCCACAAAACATGTCCTACAGGTTTCCATGCAACCCCATCTTATGGAAGCATTTTCTTAATAGAGACTCCCTTCTCCCACACGACATTTGCTTGTGTCACATTGGCATAAAACTATCCAGTACAGTGCTGTATTCTTTTAGACAGAGGATAGCTGCTATCATATAAAAGTGAGGAGGACAGGTTGCCTGGAAACAGCAAGGATTTAAGACATGCTAATATATCTTTAGTCCCAATCGTTTTAGATCTGTGCTAACAAATATATGACAATGAGCAGCCACATGTAGTTTTCATCATCATTACATCAATAAATAAAAGGATATTATAATTAATCATTAAATTAGCATAACATAATTAAAAGTGTACAGTTCATTTCTGAGTCACAGCGGCTGTACTTCAGCTATAATTGGCTAGGTATCGCTATAGATCCCTAGACTTTTCTGAAAATTTATTGAACAGTTATGCACTTGGGTCTCTACCAGCTTACTGGTTCCACATGACCAGAACAGAGCAATGCTTCTGTTACATGCTTCTCATGTAAATGGATGGTAATTACTTCAGCTGACATCTTGGGTTAAGGTGATCTTGAGAAAAGAAGTGGTCTAGAAATTTCCACTTATAATTGTGTGATGAGTGACCATAGTTTTGTGATAATATGTGTTTTGGAAGTATGAAACTGTATTTAATCTAAAATTGACCAGCACTTTTAATTCTATTAGAGCCCATAGAAATCTCAGTGTTGCCTGAGCATTGTCTTTTATTTTTATTTAAAGCAGCAGTTACTTAAAACTGTGTTCACAAATTACTGCATATTTTCTGCTTAAGGAAACATATAAAAATGTGAATTTTCATAGTTTGAATGATAATTGTTTCTTTTATAGTAAACAAAAATTGCTTTCAGTTTCATTTTGTAATACAGAAAAAAAATTGCGGAAATGAAAAGATTCCTTAATGCTATTAAAATTCAGCCAGAGAAATATTTGTTAGTGCTTTCAGATTTTTATGTAATAATATTCATTCAAATACCATATGACTTCCAAAGCATATATAGATCGATCCTCCACTGACAGCCTATGTGTTTGCTTTCCAGGTCTGTACCAGAGACTTCCCTTCAGATTTTTAAAAGTATAACTTACAAAATGTATGATTAGGAAAAGTCAATTTATGGAGAGCTGTGTTTAAATCTCTATATCCTGGAAGAAGATGATAAGGCATGTAGGTGTTCAATGGGCATGGACATTGGGATTCCAGTGGCCAGCAATGTTCCATTAATGATCCTGATGTTTAACAGAACAGAAGCAGGAGAGCAGACTGGTGATGATAGGACAAATGGGTCAAGCAAAGATTTAGGGAGATAATCCTAAGTTACTGCTACATAGTTTTTAAGCCATGAGAATTTCATTGGTCTACAACAAGAAACACAAATCATTTCAAAGAGCAAGTATTCGTCTGGCTGAACAACTCCTGGCTTGAGACCAAATCCAACAAAGAAAAGGCTATATATGCTTTGCCCAGACTATTTTTCACCTGCTGCAAGCTTTCATTTATTGAAATACAAGTGAACCAGAGTGAGACTGATGAGTAAACAAATGTGTTTGTCTTTAGCAAATTCAAGCAGAGTAGAGAAGAGTGTTACCTTTGTCTGTTTTGTGTGGTTATAATAGAATTTCTAAAGAACAGAGGTTTGTGCATTTTGATTTTAGAGGCTGTGACATTCAAGGTCATGAATACTTCATATGACGAGAACCTTTTTTGTATAATTTTAAGACATAAGGAAGAAAGCAAGAGAGTAGACATTCTAGAATTGAACTTGCTTTCCTTATCCAAAGCAAAGTAAAAACAATAAACAAACATTCCCATGATTACAAAGCCATGGTAATGGGGAATTGTGACACTAATTTATTCATTATTTGGTGGAGCCCTCATGGCTTGTCTGTCACTGTTTATAGACTCAAGGTCTAGCAATGTTCCCTGGGCCATAAGTTTCCAATAGGGCAACCATAGAAGACATCAAATTATAAGGAATTGTGACATAAATGTAATACTAAAATATTAGTAACAAGAGTTTGGCTGGAATAAGGGTAGAAGTCCATAATAATCGGTTTTGCCATGGTTATATTCATGACCATAGAACATATAGATGAGTGAGGTCATGAAATTACAACTTGAAAGTCAGGTGAAGGAACAAAAATGTAAGAACTTTATTACAATTATTTACCATTTGCTATTTTATCTTCCATTCTGCCTCTTTTCTCTGTTTATGATATGATTTTTCTTGAGAGTTGTTTTTTAATTATATGTATACATTTGTCTCTTTGTATCATGTGCTCATGAATGCAGGTACCTACAGAGACCAGAAGCTTCAGATTTGGAATTACAGGTAATCGTGAACTGCCTGAAGAAGATACTGGGAACCTAACTTGGGTACCCTGGAAGGGCAGTATGTGCTCTTAAACACTGAGTTTTTTCCAAGCCCACTTAATCTGGTTTCTGATCTGTGTTTATAACTTATATATCTCCCCATTTTATTCCATATGTTAAAATTTTGGTATACACACACACACACACACACACACACACACACACGTGTACCATCCTTATTATTTACAATAGCATTTTTATAATGTCACTGTGAACACTGAATTAGTTAAGACAACACTTGCTCCATAAGGAGCTGATGTCCTCAGAGGCACTGGTTACAATATTTTTATTAACTTATCAATGTATAACCTGTTTTATGAAAGATTCATTTTAAGACAGAACAGATATCATGAGTTATTGCTCTATTCACAAGCAAGTACTAGAACTCTTGGTCTGAGCAAAACATCTCTAGAATATTCATTTTCTTCACAAGGTTTGTCACCACTTTTTTTGTGTGTGTGTGACTGGGAAGACTAGATAGCATTTTAAGATTATATTTTTGAACCATTTTAAGCAGCAAAACCCCACCAAAATTAAAGCATAAAAATATGAATAATGGTGCATTAAACATACCATGGAAAGCCATGTGTTACGGCATAAAACCTGAAATGGAAAGACAGAGAGTATCCCTGTACTCCATCTCTGCTAGAAATTGGTGTCTCGTGACCTGTAGAGTTCTCAAAACTTTTGCATACTTGTGTCTTCCAATGACTATGAACATGCCACTCATATCAATTATTAGGTACAAAGGTATTTTAGCAAGTATGTGAGCTTACAATGAAGAGTGTGTCAAGAAAATGGGTAGATTCTATGAGGGAGTATATGTGGGTGTGTCTATGAAAACCTTGGTGCAGAGACCCTGTGATCTTACCTGTAGTAAGTGAGCCAGTCTGTTTGCCATTAAATACACAGTATAGGATGGAATGGTAAAGAGTCTGGTCTTTGCACATCTGAGTGGAAAAATGAACATAGGAGGACAATGAATCCATGGAAGGCCAGGTGAAGCATGGGCTAATTCACTAGCTTAGCTGCAAGTCTGCAACATTGTCAAGTTATTATCAATTGGGAAGGTGTTTACAATGTTAAAGTTTCATATTTTATTAACTTTATGAGTTTATTATCACTCTATTATTTGATCACTAAATGGAAAGCTTTTGCAGATGGGTTTTCCTGAGTGTTCATGGGGTACTGATGTTACAGAAAAATAAGCAAGCTGACATTATGAACTAAATGTGAGTTAGTCCTTTTTGCACGTACCCACTCCAATTCTGGCCCTTTGTGGGATTCCTTATTCATTCATGATTATTCTTTCAGATGCAAGAGGAAGAAATTTGACACTTGTCTTCAGCTCTTCGGCCTATATCCTCATTCTATTCTTTAGTAACAACTTTGATTCAGTGTTTTGATTTTGTATCTTCAATTCTATTAGGTTCATAGCAAAAACTGATGGCTCATGAGATATTTATGATAATAAATAATGACAAAGAAAAGGAAACTATGATAATAAAGTATATCTGTGAGTCTACTATGAGGAAGTGCCTCATTAGCAGTATTATTAGAAGAGACGCGTATTAGGAGTCACCTCTTTATGCATCCTCCATGCTCCTTATACTACAGGGAAGAGTCTTGTTTTACAGTGATTGATGATAATAGTGAGCATAACTTCATATCTTCAATAATTTTTATGGGTCAAGATAAAGATGATGACTACATTACATATAATATCTTAGTCATCATAATAGACAATTTATAAATAAGGGGATTGAGGCCAGATAATTTATGTATCTTGGTCAAGGGCGAGATAAGAAGAAAGCAGTCTCTGTGTATGGAATTCTGGTATTCTTAGTCACTAGGGGTATACAATAATTCTTAGTGTGATGGTTTGAATAGAAATGGTCCCCATAGGCTCATAGAGAGTGGCACTATTAGGAATTGTGTCCTCTTTGGATTAGGTGTAGCCTTGTTGGAGGAAGTGTGTCACTGGTGGGCTTTGAAGTTTTAAATGCTCAAGGTAAGTCTACTCTCTCTGTCTCTCTGTCTCTCTCTCTGTCTCTCTCTCTGTCTCTCTCTCTGTCTCTCTCTCTGTCTCTCTCTCTCTCTCTGATGATTTGGATGCAGAACTCTCAGCTCCTTCTCCAGCACTATGTATGTCTGAGTATTGCCATGCTTCTTGCAATGACAATAATGGATCAAACCTCTAAACCTGTAGACCAGTCCCAGTTAAATGTTTTTCTTTATAGAAACTGCTGTTGTCATGGTGTCTCTTCATAGCAATAATAATCCCAACTAAAACACGTGGTTTCTTTCTTTGCAACAGAGAAGGAAATGGATAGGATTAAATTCAGTGATGAAAAGTTTATGACAAAGCAAATTCTTTTTTCAGATGTTTTAAGTCGGCCAACAATTTCATACACCCCCACATCTAATGTACACTGTAGCATACAGCTGTTGGTGATAGTGTGTTCCTTCTGATTTAATTGCAATATGAGTACTGCTACACAAAGTATTGTATATAACTCTTTATTCCTCTTCAAAATTAATTATGTGGTGATGATAAGAACTCCTATGTACGGAAGAATGTTCCACATATTGTGCTAAGAGCTTTGAAAGAATATAGCTTTAATACTTATAATATCCCTGTGATTAAAGTGTTATTATTGTGTGGATTTTTAGATTGAAACACTCAGCTTGGCTAGAACTAAAGTGAGGGACATGAGAAACCTAAAACTCCAACATATAATATGATATTTATAATATAATTTATATTTGCTTCTCTTTACCCTTGTCTCTCACAGATACTCCATTAGCTGTTCTGCTTTCACATCAGTACTGAAGTAATGAATATTTATAAAGCCTGTATCATGTTTCTAACCTAGTGTGGTGAAGTACCTGGATTCTACCATCTGGAAACTTTTATACAAAGTATGGGTACAGAATGCCATTGAACAAGAAACTAGAGAATAAAGAAATGCCAGTGTTGGCAAGTCAAATGCCATGGAAACCAAGGAAGAAAACTGGTTGGAGCTGAAGATATAAGGAGTGTTGTATGGGGACAATTGAAGTTTAAAGTACCTTAAAGTTCATATGGGTTCAAGAAAGTCAGTAAAACAAGAACACATTCCAGGCATAGAGAATATCACAAGCGAATACCAAGGGATTATTGAAGTAAGTGGCCTGAAGGCCTGAAGGAGAGAACACTCATTTAATGTATCTGAAATTATTCAGTTATTTGACTGCTGTGTGTCAGGTATTTATTATGGAAATGATTGCACACTGACAAATAAACGACCAAACTGTTTGTTTATATCATCTGTCTGGATAGCTCAGTTGTATAAGGTAGCTGATATCAGGTAGTGATCAGGCATTATATATAGTATTGAGGTTTTTTTTTTTTTTAAATGCAGTACTAATTGTGTCAATCACAGTAAAAAAAATGGAGCTCATTTTGGTTGTGTTTTAGTCTCAGATTGGTTTTAATTAACTGAATTTCATAGGTTAACTTCATTAACACTGTATAAGGTGGTTCATGTTATTAGGTCAGGGTGAAAAAGTAATGAAAGAGTTTTGAAAATAATACATTACTTTGCTTACTGATATTAACTAGAAGTATGGATTACAGGAGGCCTAAGTGGAAGCTTGGTTTTTAGAGGGGTTAGCTTTAGCAAGTTAATGAAGTGACTCACAGTAATCCAAGTTAATAAAAGGTGAAGATAAGTACTATGTGAAGAGAAACTAAAAATGCTGTAGGCTTAAAAAAAGGGATATGGAAGTTAATGAGAGGGGGAGAGAGAGAGAGAGAGAAAGAGAGGGAGAGAAAGAGTGGGGAAGAGAGGCAGAGACAGACAGAGATAATGAGACAGAGACACAGAGACAGACAGACACACACAGAAAAAGAAACAGAGACATAGAAACACAGACAGAGAAACAGAGATAGACAGTCACACAGAGAGACAGAGGTACAGAGATAGACAAACACATAGACATACACACACAGAGAGAAAGAGAGGGATAGATGGAGAGAGAGAGATGGAAGGAGAGGCAGAGACAGAGAGAGATAAAGAGACAGACAGATATACTCACAGAGAGAGACAGAGACATAGAAACACAGAGACAGACATAGAGAGAGACAGAGGCACAGAGACAGACACACAGACACACAGACACACAGATACACATACATACACACAGAGGGGGAGAGGGAGACAGGGAGTCAGAGAAAGAGAGACAGAGAGACAGAGAGAACACCTAGAGGATGTTGCCAGCTTCAGCCATTCATTCTAGAAGAAACTGAGGGTAAATGAAGAAAAGCCACACATGGTACATGTCCTCAGTTGCATCAGTGTAAGCATCTAACACATCACTCAGTGTTTTAAAGGTAGTGGAAAGAATAGTGTAATGAAATCATGGTGCAGGTAGGAGGAGCCGCCTTCAATAGTTGTCTCCCAGGAAAAAAACTGGATTAGTGTTAGAGGTCTTGATTTTTAGCAGTTATAGTCAGGCGATGTCACAAAATTCTAAAAATAAAGGAAACATCTATGTATCAAGTCAAAGTCACTCAAATCTGGAATTGAAGATATTGTATGTACTGAATTTCTGTAATGTTTAGAATTTTCTTTCTTATGCTCCCTGCTTCTGTAGTATCCTATTTTTTTTAAAAAAACAAAGCAAAGCAAAACAAAACAACAACAACAAAAAACAACAAAAAAAGCAAACTTCGATACTATTTTTACCAAACAAACCGATTGCAAAACTGCCCCTTTGCCTTTCTTCCATGGCAGACCTAGACAGGCCTTATATTATGATGATCCCTTTAGGTTAACCTTGCCTTTTTTTCTCCCTTATATATGTTTATTATTATTGAAAACTCTGTAACCATAATGAGCATAGAGTGACATGTGTTCAATTTAAATAACTTGTTTACACTTGGATAATACTGTTGTCAATTACAACTGAGCAACAATCCTCGACTTATGAATCTTTCTAGCCATCAGAGTATAAATCTTCCTATTCCTTATATCATATTTGACAAACAAGTTTATTTTACTTATCATATCATTCTGACTAGGGTAATTCAGTCTCCCATGATATAGGACACATTTTTGACAACATTTTTTAGTGTCTATATATTTAAGTATTATTAGTAAAGAATTTTTCTATTTTTTTAACAACATGACAGACAGAAAAGATGTTCTGTTAAATGAAAAGACAAAAATCACATTAAATTGAGCAAGAGTAATATAGAATCAATAAAGCAAGTCTTTTAGAAAATCATCCAAACACAAAATGGAATTGGATACATGACAGAGATATCATTGTGGATCAGTCGCAATGCTATGAAGGTACTAAAATGCTTATGGACATTTTTATACACTGTCTCCCAACACACACAATAGGTCAGAACCGGAACTACATAAATATGAATGTAAAGGATTTTAAAAGAAAGAAATCAATATCACAAAAAATTTAGGACGTGAATATTTCAATAAACCACGGCAAAAATCAATCATCATGGTATATTAGACTGATTTTCATTAAAAATAATACTACAAAAGTGATGACTGAGAATGGGAATAAGCTTAGCAAGACACTACAGAATATAAAAGCAAATCTCATAAATTCATCAAACAAAGACAGATGATAAAAGTAAAAACGTGAAGAAGTTATGTGAACCTGCACTTGACACAACAGAACAAATGCAATTGGCCAATGCACAAATGAACAACTATTCCACCTTTTATTCACTAAGATGGTGGGTAAAGCAAGAGGGAACCTTATTTCCATCTAGAGCCAAAGCAAAATCTGAGGGCACCAATAGCCACAGTAAGAATGTGATCCATGTGCTATCCATGTTCTGGGGAACAAATCCCATGCTTGCAGAGGCAGCTCAAATACCCAAGTAGCCCCCAGAAGAGTACACCCAGGGGAGCCACCATCAGGCTCTGACCCTGAAGAAGACATAACAACACACCATGTTCTTTCTGAATGACAATGCTCACTAAGCACCAGCACAAATAGGCTAGAAAGATACTCTGTGACACAATTATGGTTAAGGCCAACACCTTGATGAGGCTTGCTGGAGAAGATGGAAATATCTTAGCTTTTGATTATGATACTTTGGATTTTGCCAATAAAATTTGGTCTGTCTACATTGAATGCAAGTGACATATTTCAATGCTCTCCCAACATTAAAAAGTATATTATCTCATTAGGTAACATGAAATTAGACAACAGAATTACAATGGTATGCTAAATAACCAACATTAGATTTATAATAGTTTATAAAACTGTTATGAAGTGTTGGTGGTATGATATTTGAAAAGAGATTCTTCCTATGGAAATCAGTTGAAGGTATATATACTATAAATATCAACAATTCATTTTCAGAATTTATTCAAGATTTTTTTTAACTTAGGTGGCAACTACTAGACAATTTTCAGACTTTATACTAATTAATCAAATAAAATAAATTTAAAGTTTTCAAAATAACTTAATTATCTATTCATAGGAAACGTATAAGCAGAATGTCATCAGCTCATTATTTGATACACAAAAATAGTGTATTGAATGACAGCTATATTTGTCAATCAATGTTTCCCAAAGTCCTTAAGAACAGCAACACTGCCACTCATTTTCAAGGATTTTCTAATAGGCAAAGTAATGGGTATATGAATATGTGAAAAAAAAAAACCCAAGGATGCAGATAACTGTGGTTAACAAGGAAGCTTCTGGCTAGATATTTCCAGGAAGAGCACTGTGGTATATTCTTCAGAAAGTCAAGATCACATTCAAGGTATCCAGATCTTCTTCCTCTTAAGGTGGCTCATGCAAGCACAGATACTTATTTTTATCACTAATGTTTCATGTGACCATATATATTGCAAAGGCACATTTGAATGAGTCTGACAATCACAAATTCTACCCTCTAAACATACACACACCACAATTATGTGCTATGAAAACAGTTAGTGTATACTAGGTGTTAAGTTTGCTCTTGGTGCTGGGGATACCATGGCCTGGAAAGATAAGTTCAATTCTTGATTTTATGGTGTGGTGCAAAAGTCAGAATAACCTGTAACATTTGTCCCACTATTGCACCAGCATATCTCTCAGGCAGGTGGCTTTTGTAGCTGAGTGACATTGATGTTTACCTTTCTCCTTGAGGATTGTGCAAAGTGCCTTCTAGTACCATAAATGCTAGGCAGTAGAAGTGAAGCTTCTAGTTGTGCCTCAGCTAAATTGCTGTGTTCAGTGACATAAGTAAATCTTATCTTCAGCAATATAGTCTGACCAAGAACCTGAGACTAGGTAGGCCTTTTGGGCCTAGGAGAAGACCTACTATTATCATCCTATTTAAGAAACACGACAATAAAGTAAGTACTTATGACATATTATAATACCTGTAGATCAGTCCCTTGCTCAACCTTCATTAGAAACTTTTGAAGTAGATGGGAATTAATTCAGAGATTTACAACTGAGAAATACGCAGAAAGAGATTTTTGAGCTCTAGATCCCAAATCAGATGTCTTAATCAAACCCCTCCCATGATGTCTCAGGGATCCATGAAGAACAAGAGGTGATTATAAGTGGCTGAGGTGGGTGATGACTCCAAGGAAACAGTATCTTCCACACATGACAGTTTGCACATATGACCTCCCAGAGAATGTAATAGCATGCATAACACCTGTACAGGTTCAAACCAGAGCCAAGAGGGGTAATCCTAGAACTGAATATGGGTTCCTACCCTTAACAAAGAAGCTATTCACAATTTATATATGCTGACAAAAGTGAAATCAGATTTCCTCAATGAAATGTTACTAGTTTTATCAACCAAACTCTAGGGCAGGCTCTACACTCAAGAGTAGTTGGCCAAAACAAAATGACATCAATGTGTATGTGTGTGTGTGTGTGTGTGTGTGTGTATGTGTGTGTGTGCGTGTGTGTTACTTTATTATTTCAGTTTTTGTTTTACTGCTTTTGTGGAATTTTTTTATTTTCTTTTGTTTGGGTTTTGCTTGTTTGTTCTGAGAAAGAAAGAAGGGTAGAGAAAGGACATGAAGTAAGGTATATAGGGAGGTGTGGAGGATCTGAGAGAAATTGGAAGAGGTGAACATGTACAAAAATATTGTGCAAAACAATTTAATAAAAGTAGAAAACAGGTATAATCCCAAATCACAACAGAGCAGAACACATAAGAAGAACATGCATTATGTTGGCAAAGCTATGTCATACCAAGCACAAAGGACTTCAGTCTATACAAAAGCTTCTATGTTTCTAGCTGTTATCTGAATAAGTCTTCTCAATGTGGTAGCACAGTAGCCGAGGGGATTTAATGTTAGGGCATCCCTACCTCACAATAATGGAGGGCTTCACTAAGAAAGAATAGAGACCTGTGCTTTGGCCTTTAAGTACCATGTTTTTCCCTTGTAACACATATCATTTGTCATAGAAATTATGAGTATGACTTAACTACAAGTGGCCATGGATTTGTAAAATGTTCCTAAATATCCAGAAAGAGAAGAACTACAGTGATAACTATCACTTAGTACAACAGGTAAATTGGATTAGAATGAGTGGAGCCAACTGGAAATCAGAAAAGGATTTCTTTTTTTAAATTTTAAATTTATTTGATTTTTTCCCAATCTGCTTTTACATGATTTTAATTATATGCAAGTATTAAGGTCAGTTCTAGGTTGAGGAAGTAGCAATACAATAGATGCAAATAGTTAAGAAACAAGAAAGATAATAAACACAAATAGTCAAAGAACAAGCAAGGCAATAAACAAAGTCCCATGATCACTCTTGTGATCACTGTTTCTAAAGGCTTATCAAGATGAACAAAATATCTGAGCCTACTTCCCTGTTCTAGCCCAAAGTCATTTTTATTCCTGAAGCCTACTTCTTTGTTCTAGCCTAACATTTAGATTCCTGCCTGAAATTGCTTCTTTGTTCTAGCCTAATGTCAGATTCCTGCCTGAAGCCCATTTCCTTGTCCTTGACCAATGTTAGATTCCTGCTAAGCAGCCCATCTCATTGTTTTTTTGTCTATGTCAGATTCCTGACAAGCAGCTCCAAAAGCTTTCCACATCTCTCACCCCCCCCTTTTTACTTCATAAGTCAAAAGTCCATGGCTAGAAAGGTCACAGGCCCTAGTGACCTTATGCCCACCCCATGGATGGCAAAGCTAAGTTTGCTCCTGCTACACAACAAGGGAGCTACTACAATACAATTCTCTTACATATCTGGTATATGTGAAATGCAGGATAGGAACCAGTCTTATGAACAGGAAAGCTGAGACAGCTCAGAGTTCCTGACCAATTCCAATCTTAGCAGAACTAGGGAGAAGCCATTGAACACCTGACTTTTTGTTGCCTCTTGTATTTCCCTATTTACTTTTAATTATATTTTAGTAGTGTTTTTAGTTCATCTTATCTTTAAAGGACTTTTATGTTTTATTTTTAATTCTAGGTCTTATATTTATGGAATGTGCATGTTATAAAATTTCATTTTGGATAATCAAAGTTTTACAAATCTTTTCCTGTTTATCTATTTTCCATTTTTTTTGGAATTACATACATATTTTCAGTGTCCTTTATTCCACTATATAGTTTCAATTGTCCATTTGGAATTATTTTCTTCTGCCTACAGACTTAATTTCACACTCTTTTTTCCTTTTCTTTTAAAGATTATGATATGATTACATTACTTCTTCTTTCTTTTTCCCCCCCCAAACTCTGCCATACCTTATATCTGTCTTACCTTATTGCCTGTCAAATTTATGGCTTTATACAGACCTGCTCTGTCTATGTAATGTTACTCATATGTATGTCTCCAAGGTCAACCATTTGGTATTAGATTACAAACTGGTATTCTCTTCCCTAGAGAAGACCATTTCTCCCACTCTCATTATTCCTCAGTTGATTATAATTCTTTTAATAATGTTGAGGCCTCTTTGGCTTTCCCCCATCTTGTTTGGACTATCTATTTGGTGGTACCTTCATTTGGCTCATGTTTAGACCGTTTTATGAGTGAGACTCTGGGTATAGGTTCTGCCACAATCTTACACCAAACTCTCTGATCCTCTGACTCTTAAAATATTTCTGCCCCCACCACCTCTTCTGCAACATCTCCTGAGCCTTGGGTATGAGAGACTTTTGTAGTTGTATTCACTGGAACTGGGCCCACAACTCTGCATTTTAATTTTTTGTTTTCTGTAGTGGTATCTGTCTTTTGAAAGAGAAGTTCCCTTGATGGGGCAGGGGGAGATACCACTTATCTGTAGATTTAAATATTTATGTATATAAATGTTAGGAATTATTCTGGTTTAGTAAAGTAGTTGTAGATTTTCATTCAATATTCATGACTCTACTAGCACTGGGCAGTTGGTTAGGTTTCTAGTAGCAGGCATGGTTTCCCTCCTGTTGGGCATGTCGGGAAATCTAATTAAAGAGCTGTTGGTTACTTCAAGTTATGTGTCGCGATACACAGCACATAACCTTAGGGTTATTTTGTCATACTTATCATTGTTGTGGTTCATATGCATCATAGCTCCATAGGACTGTTGGTTGCCCTCCTTTGGAAGGTTGCTCACTGCCTTCTCATACCATGAAAGCTAGTATTCTGGTTGGAGATATTCAGGTCAGTTCTAGATTAGGGGCCTCTGAGGCCTATTACTGAAGTGCATGGTATTTTATGTAATAAAGACTTCATTTCTACCCATGAAGTAACTAAGGACAATAAAAACAGGTTATATGCTTATTTTTGTTTATCTTGGATTTTCTTTTCCTCTTTTCCCCAACACTCTTTATTTTGTTCAATTTCTATTTCTACATTTATCCTAATTTATTACTTCAGAAAGCACTCTACATTTTTTTTTTGCACTTTCAGTTCTATGGTCATTGGTACTCTATTGGTTGGTTTTCACTGATTTTAAATGTATTTCTGTACCATATTCTACTTGGTGGTGGTGGATCCAGAGTGTCTTATCTTTTTTTCTGAGTGGTACTGTGAACTGAAGCCTCAAGAGTAGGCTGATTACTAAGAAGTTCCCGAATAGACTTCCGGTCTGGGCCCGAGCATAGAACAGGTCACAGGCGGCAGCTCCGTACCCAACACCAGAAAACCGAGAGAAAGAGGGACTCCCAGGAGATTTCACTCAGGCAGCATCCCAGATAAAGTGTCTAAAAAAAAGAGAGAGAGAGGGAGAGAGTTTGCTTATTTTAAAATAATTTCAAAAGTTTCTAGGAGTTGCTAATTGGCTAAGATCCTATTTTAATCTCTCCATAAAAGAATTTAAGTCTCTGTTCAAGATTCTCAAGAGAGAGGTAAACCCTAATTTTCCTCAACAATTAATTGACAAAAGAGAGGTAATCTCACAAAAAGTAGAAGAAACTATTACTAATCGATTTATTATATAGTCTGATTAGTTGTTGGCTGTGCTATAACAGTCCTTTGACAAAAGATTATTAATATAGATTTATATATCCTTAAATAGGGTCTTCATGACTCTCTGAGTGTGGAAGGAGTGACTGTGGGCACTTCTGCCCTGATTTTACAAGAACTCTGAAAAACTGGCTTTAAAAACAAAAGAGGGGAAACGGTACCCCCTCAGAAGGAGTCCCCCTGAAATACTTCCCTTCATGCCTTGTTCACTTTTATGTCTCTAAAGCTGAAAGCTCATGGCAAATCTGCTGCTGACTGCCTGTGGCACCACCAAGATCAACAAAACTTTGCCACAGATATGGGGAAGGACCCTCATACCCTTAAAGGGAATGGCCCAGACCCAGTTCTTTTATGGGGCTGAGGATTGATATGCCTGTCCGATACCACAGAAGGCACAGCTAACCGGCTACCAAAAAGATTAATGAAAAAAATAGATACCCCCACAAAGCCAGGCCCAACCATAAATACGATGAATAGCAATTTACATCCAGGGAAGAGAAATCTCCCTGAGAATCCCCTTCTTTTTCCTTTCCAGGTAAAAATGAATCACCCATGATGTCTGCGGTTAGAAGTTCTAATCCAGATGCTGGCCTCCGAACTTATACTACTCAGACCTTTGAAGGGCCACTGACAAGAACATCAAACAGCTAGAGATTGACATCACTAATCAGAATAAATCCCTCATTACGCCGTCTGAAGAGACCTCCTAAAATCGCAAAGATCCTTATTGGACTTGATTTACTCTAGTACAATAGAAAAGACTGTATACAGCTCTTGACTGTGTACAACCCTCAAAGAACAATGTTGCCTTTACATAGACAAGGCAAGGAGGGTTAAAGAGAGCATGAAATAGGTAGTGAAGCCTAAGAAAAATCAGAGAGAGAAAGAGACAGATGAATGCTGGTACAAGAATTGATTTGCAGCTTCTCCAAGGTTGTCAACCCTATTTCCTTCCATCTTGGGACCATTATTTGGGTTCTTTTTGCTTTTTTCTGCTGGTATCTGGCTCTCAAATAGGCGGACTAACTCTGTGATACAACAGATAAATAATTTGGTAGCAAAACCTACTCAGATACAATATCATAAGTTAGCTATGGAGGACCACGAGACTCAAGATGAGGTTGTTACTTTATACAGGGTGTTTCCAAAACCCATCTCCACCCAACCTAAAAAGGGGGGACTTTTGCCCCTAGACCAAGCAGAGAGGGGCCATCCAGAACCCCCTCTGACAGGCGATCTGAATTCTTGCTTAGGCTGTGAGGCTAAGCACTGCAAGGGAATATCAATAAAAGATAAAAATATCTCTCTGGGTTCCCTGAGGGACAAGCCTGACTGCGTAGGGGTTGATGTCAAAAGTATCCCCTCTCCAGGAAAAGACATCAGGACGGGAATGGCCTTCATGCCTCACTGGACAACGACAGGGGGACTGGAGCCATTACAAGGTCCCCTTCAAATACTGGAGGTCAGGCCTCTCTCCCCGCCTTCGCAAGTTTAGAATTGCCATAGCCCTTCTATACTTAGAGAAGGAAGGAGATGTCAGGGGCAGCCCTCCTTACACACTGAAGACCTAAAATCAGCCACAGGCCTAAAATCAGCAGTGGGCCTGTCATACATGTATACTAACACCAAGTCTTGGGTCTCAGTGGAAGAACATTGAAACAGATGGCTATAAGCTAATGTCAACGGAAAGCTTTTGTGGAAATTTATAAGCCTGAGTGGTCATGGACCTTGTAAATAGGTAGCCTTGGCAGACAATACCAGCTTAGATGGGGACAAGCGAGTCATAGGCAGAGTCATAGTGACTTGTCCCCTGAACCTTCACCCAGCCGATACCCGGTTCTGAAGTTATCTGTATTCCCCCTGAGCACCCACACTCCAGTGTCATTCCCTTCCCCATGTCCTGCCTTTCTGTGTTTATACCCCTGTGTGAATTAATTATGATTTGAGAAAAAAAAAGAATGGAAAAAAATAAAATAAAATATTTTTCAGAAAAAACAAACAAACAAACAAACAAACAAAACCCACCACACACACACAAAAAAAGAAGTTCCCGAATAAAACTGGGAAAGACTGGGAAAGATATCAATGTCAATGGATTCATTCTCCAACTAAAAAATAAACAACCACAAATATATAAATCAGAAAATCATCATTGTAACTCAATGATTAGCCACAAAGATACTGATACCCTTAAAATACTTGAGAGAATATTCAAATGTCTACTTCTAAAGACATTAATATCTACAAAGGGTTAATCAACAAAGGCATAAAATGAGTAAATAAACCAGTTCAAGACATAGACATGAAAGTCATTTGTGTAAAATAACAATACAGCAATAAACTCAGCAAATAAATTGAAAGAACAAAACTAGGAAACTCTAGACCAATTCTCTTAATGAATGCAAAATTCATTAATAAATACTCAAAATCAAAATTCAACACATTGAAAATATCATACACTATGATAAATTTCTTACATCCAAATAAATACAAGTGTGGTTGAATCTATGACAAAAGCAAATGTAGTGCTGGAACAGACCCAGAGTCAGAAGCTGCCTGGTCACTCAAAGGCTGCATAAAAGCAGTTGGCAAAGTTCAACATCCTTTAATGACAAAAAGCCCCCAAAAACATGAGGAAGAGATTTCAGAATACTACATGCCATGTATAGAAACACACACAAAGCCAATTGTCACATAGATAAAATCTTTTCTAAACTGAGTACTGAGGACAGAGCATCCACTCCCTATTTTTCTTCAACATAGTGCTTTAAGTCTTAGCTGGAGCAATAAGGTAAGAGAAAGCACTAAAAGAGACACAATTAGGAAAGTAAGATGCCACATTCTCCCTATTTGAAGATGATATCATCTCAGACAAATAGCAGAATCCAGAACCAACATATATAACACAGCAAGTTGTTATTTCAGTAATGAATTTGCTTAAAAATAATTTAGGCAAAAAAAATCTCACTCACAATAGCTTCTAAATAAATATTTTCTGTAGTTCTTGAGAGCACTATTATTTTATTGCATTATTGTACTTATTTGTTACAATGAGGCAAAAAGAATTTTTCATAGCCAGAATCTTTCAACACTACATACAAATGTGCGAATGGGTTAAGTGGTGATTACATACTTGCAAATAAATATTTAAACACTATCTTATGAGGGCACCTTTTGTGGAATTAGTCATATGGTGGTTAAACATGATACATGTATTCTAGGATGTTTATTGTAGTGTGCACTTAGATTCAGAATATGTTGTGAATATGTTCTTAGAATAATAAATTACAGTATTCCCCTCCTATGAAAGTATTTTATTTTTCATATAATCCAACAAAAAACTTGATTTATATAATGGAGGCCATTTGTCTGTGCAGATTGTCAAAATAATAAATGAAAAGATTTGTTTTGTTTTAATATGCACTTTTCATTATTACATAAGATGTTAAAGCCTTTATAATATGTTAAATGCTATTTGATTTTTATAGCATTTATGTATGTTTCTTATTTATATAATTTAAATTTTTCAAATGAAATGAGTATCTTAGAAATCAATATTTCATAGAAAAATAAATCTCAATCAGAATTTTTTGAGATCCAACCTTTTCTAATCTTGCTTTCAAGAAAATGTGACATTTTTCAGGTGGCTGAGTCCTTCCAGCTTTTACTCATTCAGGTAATGCATGCCTCCATTTTTCTACACTTCAATAGATTTTTTTTTTCAGATTGATTCAGGGGTTTCTCTCTCTCTCTCTCTCTCTCTCTCTCTCTCTCTCTCTCTCTCTCTCTCTCTCTCTGTATGATAGTCAGTGCATGATGGGAATGATCTACTGTGCATTGTATGACATATTCTAGCATAGAGACCATCTAGAAAGTAAACTTCCTCTATTGTCTTACACTTGCCATGCCAAACACCCATGATTACGTTCACTTTCCTGAAGGTGATGTCCCTTCTAATTTTCTCTTCTCCTACAGAGAATGCCACCATTCCCTTATACTATTAGTTTATTCAATCATTGTTTTCTTGCTCAAGAATTCTTTTCTTGGAGATGTCTTATTGGATCTGTTTTATTTACGTATAATTTATTCATAATTTATTACAGATATCTTTTGTCATACTGTGGTTTGTGTGTGTAGTTCCTCATCTGATTTTTAAATTTTATAAATATTTGATGAATTCTCTATGTTCCATAAAGTTGTAGACCACCTAGGACAAGAGGTTATGTTTGTATTCATACATTTCTTCTCCAGCACATTTGCGGTTTCTAGCATGATGCTGACCCTTTTGTCTTACAATTAGCTTAGATTTAATAACAACTTGAGCCTGTTTTTACTGGTCATTTCTCTACCTAATGCTGAGTTCATTACTTATCTACTTCTGAAGGGTTTGTTTATTCATTTATTCTTTCTTTGAGATTTGTGGTATTTACTGGGATTGTGCTACTTCAGTTCTGACTGCATTGACTTAAATTTCTATCCATGCCTAATGAGTGGCTTATAGTGGCTTCTGGTAAATTTTCTTCAGATGCCACTCTGATCAGTGACATGATATATTTATGGGCACTATGGTAGCATTCAGCAAGAATTTTTTTTTATATGTCTTATGACCTCTGAGGATTTCTTCTCTGTGTATCTTTAGGATCTATCACAAGTATCTCTAGATGGAGCTATTTAACCTTTTCTCTTAAAACACTGAAGTCGTAGGAAATACAGTCAAAGAAACTTGTCAAGGTGTTTGCTTTATAGATTCTACATCAAAGCTTTTTGAGGATTGCATAATGCTAGTATTCCTGATCATGTGCCCGGATTAGTCCCACCCTTTATCTTTATCCTTATCATAAAAGCCAGTTATGCCATTAAATGCTATATATAAGCAAATAATTTCTTTGATCTGAGTTAAATGATACAGCTGTTAAGAACATTGTTATTTACTCTTGTCACTCAGGCTGGCCTCTGATGAATTCCTCTGCCACTGTTTCTGGGTACTAAGGCTGCTTCTATGTGCCACCACACACAACTTACAACATTGGTATTTCTAGACATGATCTCCTTGAATGAGGAAGCTATATCTTGGTTATGGTACAACTCCAGATCCTGAAACTGGTTGATATTAGATAGTAGTTACTAACTACGTATGACTGATTATATTGTGTAAATTAATTCAAATAGAATCAAATTTAAAGTTTATTTTCTCTGCTACACTGAATCAAGATAAAATAAAATTGAAATTCAGTTTTTAGGCACAGTCCAAATGTAATACCACATGTGGTTAGTTGGTTATCAGATGACCATTACACATGTGACTATTTTTTTTTCATCATAGAAGCCTGAGTTGACAACAGAGTCCAGGAATTAATTTATTACTCAAACTATTCATATTTTAGGTATGTTAGTTTAAGAAATTGACATTTTCTAGACATAGGAATAGGATAATGAAAACTAATGAAACCATTGTCTCCTATTAAATTCTAGTATGCTGTAGAGAAGACAAAGGTTGAACAACTTCATGTTAGTAGGTATGTGCTGAACAGACTACTTTGTATTCACTGTATGAAAGGCTCCTTTGGCTAGAGCTTAGTGTTACTCAAAAGTACAGGCCACTGGAGCTATTAGACATGTTGTTTGGTCCAGTAGTCTCAGGCAGATGTGTTGATAAGTGCATTTTGCTTCAGAGGTGCAGAAAAAGTTGCTTTCATTCTAGATCTCCTGAGGTAGTGAATGAGGATAGGGATTTTATAAATTTCAAAATGTACAGATTTCTTGTTCACATGGACAGTGCTCTAAATCACATTTCGTATAAGAGGCCATAGGAGAGAAAACATTTATTGCAGCAGGGGTACCATTAACGCCTGTACTAAAACTG
Organism: Grammomys surdaster; assembly: GCF_004785775.1. NCBI lineage: Eukaryota > Metazoa > Chordata > Mammalia > Rodentia > Muridae > Grammomys > Grammomys surdaster. The sequence goes on along the minus strand of NW_021604578.1, from coordinate 13,226,706 downwards.
AACATAAGCAAAAATTTTTGCCAGCTTCCTGTGCCCGTGATCTCCTTTATTTTTTTTTAAGTTCCATTTGCTTGTATTATTTTTCGATTGATTTTTGAGTAAATTAGTTCAATGTTTGTTTCTACATAAATGTCAGACAGGGAATAATAAGGAAATTTCTCAAAGGTACCCTCACAATTACTTGATGATAATATGGCAATAGTCTAAGGGACAGCCATGGCTCTGGTGGTGAATACTGAAGACTCATTTTTACAATGTTTGGCACAAGCAGGATATGCAGGTATAAGGTTTCTGGCAATTTTTGTGCTCTGTAGTTTAAGTTATTTCACTTGTCTTGATTGTATTCCTTAGCAACTGCAGAAGGATGTTTGTGTGTGATTGCTGTCTCTGGAATCCAGCATCTTAGTAATGTTTTCTCTGTACTCAGCTGGGAAACTACTCACTGTCCACAAAAATGACACTAGAAATTGCTGAAGGGGGAGGACAGAAAACATGATAGTCTGTTCATCAGTAATGGGAGTGTGGGGATAATAGAAGTCAGTGTGTAGCTAGAACAGGGTCAACTGTCATATGCTGTCAAAATATTCAGGGAGTGTGGATGCCCCTTGTTTGTCTCCCTCAAAACTCCAAGCCCTGAGGCAGGCTGGCTTCCTAACCCTGTAAGCAGAAAAATGATAAACACCAAGTAGCTACAGGTATAAAACTGCCATAGAAAATAGAAACTATTTTCAAATAAAATTCTAGTGTTTATCCCATAGTGTGAAAATGTCTACGGGGAAAGAGAAGTTGACGCTCAATGGTGTAAGGGTAGAGAGAACTCTGTGCTCCAGATTCTCTCTGTTAGGACCTTTCGCTGACAGCTTCAACATGCTCAGTTGGTTGTGATCATTGGATGATTGACTGGATGATGTCATGTATCTACTGATCAGTTCTTGTACTTAAAAGCCTCACCTGAGAGACGCACGTTCTGCCTGCATATCTCTCAGTTGGGAACCAGTTGGCTGCCTCAACAGGATTTCCCATTATGTTTCTGCTGGTTGTTCATAAGCAGCTTGAGTTGATAGTGTTGCATTTTATATGCCCTCTCATGGACTGTGCCAGTTGTCTCTGCTAGGTGTTAAGATTTCCTGAGTTGGTGATCTTTTGCTCTCTGTCTGCTGTTTCTCTTGGCTGCTCACTATTTGGTCTGAAACATTTGCTTGCTGTACACATAGCTCACCCATTCAAAACCTGAAGCATATCATTCATTAGACCTTTCTCTTGACAAATTAGAACTGAGTGAAACCTGAGAACAGATGTTTCACTCAAAAGAACTGATTCATTTTATTTTTGATTACAGCATATTGAGGGATAAGGAATACTTTTGTAACTGAGTATGAAGTAGCTGATGGTAAATTCCTGTAGTTCTAAAATCTAAGGCAGGCCAGGGTCTGACTCTGTGCTTTTCTACTACTGTTGCTAGAATCTGTAGTGGGAAGATCTGCTGACAGAATTTGAACTGAGACTAGATTTCTTTCTTTGATTTCAGATAACACATTTCTGGGTTGAGCAGCTGTAAATAGCATCTGCCTGTAAAGAATCTTTAAGCAAATAGCTGATATAATATAATTAACTCAGTTTTTATACTAAAAGAATGTGTGCTGGTTTAATCATGCCTTTCTTCAATCTATTGACTTAAAATTTTATCTCTCTTAGGACACTGGCAAACCATGGAACATTAAATCAGAACACATGTTTATAAATAACAGTAAAGTACACTGCTTCTCATAAAGATAGATATATCAAACCCACATAATTTTAATTTGTGTACCATCTGAAGATATCGTCAGTAAAATAGAAACTGTTGTTGTAGAGAAAAGCACATTTATGTTATTCTTTTAGATCTTGGCAAGCAATCCATGTGTTATTTTGTAAGTGGGTATTATAAATACCAGTCTGAATGTTTAGTGTTTTCTTTTTTATTGAATATTTTATTTATTTACATTTCAGATGCCATTCCCTTTTCTAATTTCCCCTCCCTAGAAAACCCCTATCCCATATCCCATCCTCCTTTTCGCCTTTATACCATTTTAATTATATGCAAGTATTAATATCAGTTCTAGTTGAGGAACTAGCAATACAATAGATGCAAATAGTCAAGGAACAAGTAAGACAATAAACATAAATAGCCAAAGGCAATAAACATAAGTTCTGTGAGCACTCCCTTGATCACTGTTTCTAAGGGCTTATCAGGATGACCAAAATATCTGAGCCTACTTCCCTGTCCTAGGTCTAAGTCATTTTCAAGCCTGAAGCCTACTTCTTTGTTCTAGCCTAATATTTAGAGTCCTGCCTGAAATTACTTCTTTGTTATAGACTAAGGTTTAGGTTCCTTCCTGAAATTACTTCCTTTTATAGACTAAGATTTAGGTTGTTTCCTGATATTACTTCTTTATTCTAGCCTAATATCAGATTCCTGCTTAAAGCCTACTTCCTTGTTCTTGGCCTATGTCAGATTCCTGCCAAGCAGCCCATTGCCTTGTCCTTGGCCCATGGCAGATTCCTGCCAAGCAGCCCCCAAAGTTCTCCACATCTCCCCATTTTTTATTTCATAAGCAAGACTGAGTCTGTCTTAGATTGTTCTGGCAAGAATGGACTTCCTTACCTGTCATGGATTATGCATTATCAAAAGCAATGCACTTATGTCTTAGGTTGGTAAGGCTCTGTGCAGAATCTTACCCATTCTTGGCTTTCCAGCCTGTTAAATTAATAACTCTGTCTGAGGGTCCATTTTGAGATTCAAGCCACGTACTTTGGCTGCCAACATGTTGATGTTGCTAAAGACAAGCTTTAACATGATGGGCAGGAATTAAAGTATTCCTAGGACAAAAAGTATAGCATGATGCAAGCTATATATGCCATTCTTGAAGCTTGATCAAAATAGAAATGCTGATCTCAGGCCATGGGTAATTTTATTAGCAGTATCTGCAACATCAAAGCTCAGCAAAACAGCATTCTTTAAATTCATAAGATCACTATGCAAAGTTAAAACATCCAGAGAGGTGTTAGAATTATGTGAACTACACTGTAAGTGTTTTTAAAGCTTTTCCTATTTATAATGATTACCACTGTAAATTTTAGAAATAACACAAATCTAATGGTATTCGACATGACACTCGAGATGGCTCCTTACTCTTAAACTCTAAACCTCCCTCCAATAATTTGAATAAAGAGCGTAAATCCATTGATCCAAATGACTATCTAAATCCTCTTGTATATTCAACACATTAGTAACATTTTTTGCTAAATGATTAACAAAAGTAGCTGTCCTAACTTTTTGTGTCAAAGCAATTGCAGAAGCAGTGGTGCTAGCAATTAATGTAATTAGAGCTGTTATACCAGCAATAATCAATCCCACTACCCTCTTGTTTCTGCTTAAAGCATGACTCACTTCTTCCATTACCTGCATACCAATAATTAAAAAAGCAAAACAAAAAAAAGCAAGCAAACAAACAAAAAAACAGATAATGGAACTGGCTATCCCAGTTGAACATTTGAGACTTATTGGCAGTAATTTAATATTACCTACATTCCTAGGATTCCTTGAAATTGACAAAGACAAGAGACTGTGGAAGGGGCCCATAGAAATTTAAAACAATATCTTCATATATTAAAAAAGGAGGATGTATATTCCCATACACCACAATTTTATTTACATCATGTTCTTTTTATTTTAATATTTTTTTTTTTAAAAATTGGATGCCAAGGAACTTTCTGTTGAATGTTTATGGCACTATACAACTAGGCATACTTAGGCATAGGTGAAAGGGAAGGATCCACTTACTGGCATATGGTATGATCCCAATCAGGTATTTAGTATGAGGAAGAGGGCATGTTTGTGTTTTTTACACAGGATGCTGAAGGAGCATGGTGCTGCCAGAGCAACAGGTGAGATATGCTGATGTCAGGACAAAGAATGATGCTAACTTGTGAGCTTGTTAAATGGCCTGAAAATGGTGACTGGGAAGCTGTATTGGACATATGTTCCTGACCCATCTTTGCTTGCCTATATCCCAGATGGGACAAGCTTCCTTTCCTCAAGTTTTTAGACCTTGTGAAACAGATAATCAAAAAGAGAAATTATAATGACTCTTGTATTTTTCTTACATGTGACCAGTTATTTGGACTCAATCATGTCTAGAAATCAATCCAATATTTGGAATAACAGACTTCATTTGGAAGGCTGGTTCTGGACATTTTTTCAGAGACATATTTGGAAGTCAGCTGTAGTTCTCTATGGTGTTATGTTAGCAAGAGATAAAGTTGGGACAAGATCTGGATTTCATACAAGTATTAGTACATATGTTAAGGCTCTTTCAATTTTCAAGTTAAAATTACTTTTGTTTCTTCTACAGTATTTAATGTAAGTTGTATTGATTGTATGCTTTCTAATTGCATTAGTGTGTTAAAATCTGGCATGTCAGTTATGGAGATCTATCAGTCAGCTTTTGTTTTATTGCCCTGAGTATAACAGAAACTTGGTCTTCTAATGCTTTCTTTCAACAGTGAAACACATAATTATCTTGAAAAGCAAATCAGAAAATAAGAACTAATTAAAAAACAGATTCCTTCTTCTTTTGATCCTAAAATGGTAAATTTTAGATCTATGACATCCTATGTATTCAGTCTATAGAGACAATAAAAATATCACTTAATATTTGTTTAAATCCTCAATAATTAAATTAATTATATCTTTATTCTCTTTAAAATTAAACATAAAATCAGTATATGAAATAATATCATTTAAATATACTGAATTGTTAATATATTGCAATGGTTTATTGATCTAAAACTTCTTAGATATATATTATGACATAGGTTACTGATTTTTGTAAAGGTCTTGTGACATGGGATTTCTAAATCATAACTGTGACATGAGTTTTCAAAGAATGAAGTTGGAATATACCTTAAAATAAAAAACAAACAAACAAACAAACCAACAACCCTAAACTTGAGTTACATGCATTTGTCAATGGCTTGACTCTCCTTTCCATCTCTTTATTTTTTTTTAATAACCTAACAAGAGTCTTTCATATTTAGTATTAGATAAAAAATTATCACTCCTCAAGGAAGCTGGATTAATGATCCCTGTATTTTGAGAGCAGTGATCTACTTTCTTTAGTAAAATTGCTCTTGCTATATGGCTTCCCTTTTTGCTAGATATTCCTCTTTATTTGATTTGTTTCTTTAGATATTTCCAACCTTCAGAAATAAAAATAGTCTTATATGTATTTTATGAATAAAACCTGGAATAGAACTTAAAATCTGTGCTAATTCTTATGATTCTAGAGATGACATTGACTAGTCCCAGTCACTCATATGTTTTATAGTTGAGAGATCATACTAAGTGGTTAAGAGCATTAAGAAGTATGCAAATAGCTGGATGACTTGGAATTCCTGCATAGTCAAAGATATTTCATAGGAATAACTCCTTGGCAGAGTGGTGATGCCTTGGGTAATATTCCAACTAAATATTCTGTGTTAGAACCTAGGCCGTGTAGTCTCTTTTGAGTTTAACTGCATTTTTTGAGCAATGGTACTAATGTTCTTTTATAGATTATATGAGCTAGTCAATACCATTGAAAGAATTACCACATTCCCCCTGTTTTGATGAGTTGTCATTGATTGTGGCTTAGAATAGACAGCCCTGCTTGAGACAACATCATTCTTTCAAGAACTTAAAATGTCATTTTACCTTTTCTTTGTTTTAGAGAAGGAAATATGCTATTGACATCTCATGGTAAGAACTAGGAGAACTTCACTCTGATGCTGAAACACATTTTGAGTAGTCTCTTTCTTCTGTGTCTCTTCAAGGGTACTTATAAATTTCTGAAGAGCTAAGTGGAGGACTACTGCCTCACCCATGGCTACCTGTGTACTGTGTTGACTGTTGTGGACCCACCATCTGCAGAGTTCCATCCTCTCTGAGAACAACAAACCTGAGGTGCACTGCTAGTTACACATAGCCGCTCAGCCTAGTCATACATACACTTGTATGTGTAAAAAAGAAAAGAATTAAGACAAATCACATTTTTATGAATTAGTACTGGATACGAACATGGCTGATAGATGACATCAGATTGAATTCTCAAATGAATTTTTAATTTCACTTCAGAAGAAACATTTGAAACCCAAGATCACGTAATTTGAGAATGTTATTAATGTTCTGGTTGTTGTCTACATTTTAATTTCTTTGCTCTGCTCCACAACTCCTGCCAGGCTCAGGAAATGGGCCACCTCTGCAAGTATTCTACCATCTCATATAGATCAGGCAATTATCTAATCTTTGAAGACTTTACATCATAAAGAAGAAATAAGTTTCAGACTAGGTCTATTTTTTTCTTCAGGTGACACCCAGCATCCTCTATGAGTTATAATAAAATCCATGAATTTATTTCTGGTTAACACACAAGGAGTCTATCTTTTATGAAAGACCTCAAATCTAGCCAGAGGGGCAAAGGGGCACAGATTTTAAGAGATATAATATTTTCAATTTAAAATATGACAAACTGAGCCAGGTTAGTCTGAAATGCCCTAAAGAATGGCTGAAGATATATACCCAGCATGCATAAAGCCCTGAATTTGATCCTCAACACTTCCCTTCTACTCCCCATACAGGGAAAAAAAAGATTCACTCTTATAAAACTTGCATTTAGAGACTCACAACTGGACAATGTTTAGAGGCTGAGAGCTTTTGGGTTTTGGGGAAACTCATTTCTAAGTGGGATATCTTCATCAAATCTCAGGACTCAGAGAGGAAGCTGAAAAATTTTAAGATCCAGAGGATTGGGTGACTCCAAGAAAACAGTGCCTTCTAGATACAACAGGACTGATGCACATATAAACTCACAGAAACTATGGCAGTCTTCATAGGTTTAAGCCAGATGGAGTCTTAGTACTGAGAAGAGGAAATAGACATAAGCTCACATCCTTAACCCAACAGCTATCTTCAATTGACACTCACTTGCAAATGAAAAATTAGTTTTCTCCAGTGTAGTTTCACTGGGCATATGAGCCATGCTTCAGGGGAGGGCCCATTCCCAGTAATAGCCAACACAAAAAGACATTTCTGTCGACATTTTTCTCTTATATTGCTTTATTTGAGCATTTTTTGTCTTAATGTCATTTGTTGTATGATGTGGTCTCCCCACAAATTCCCCCTCTCTTTCCCTTTCCCTCCCTCCCCCCCTTCTCTTTCTCTCTCTCTCTCTCTGTGTGTGTGTGTGTGTGTAGGAGACAGAATTTCTTGTAATTATTTTATTCTGTTTGTGCATTTTATAAAGAGAGAGAAAGAAAATGCTCTATGTTCAGTATTTTGTCAAAACAGTGGGAAAGCAAATGAATAAACACATATTTAAAGATTAAAAATTAGCATACACATTTCAGAAAGAACATACAATTTTTGCCTTTGTGAGCTTGAGTTTTTAATGTCCAGGTTTCAATACCTATTAAAACGATTTCTAAATAAACTTCATTTCACAAACATTCATCAACATGCCTAAGATCTGACCAACAAAAGAACACTTGTTATTCCTTAGCCTTCTGTTAAGACATGAAAGAGCCTCACAGATGAAAAGTAGCATATGCACACTTGATGTCAAAAATATGAAAACCTGTCCATTTATGACAAGAAGCACTACCAGCTCTGGCATGTTGTCTGTGCCCTTTTGTTCTTGGTTTCTTAAAAGCAAGACCATATGAAGAACATTGTGAGGTTATTTTTTTTTGGGGGGGGCGGTGTCAGAGCATAATATAACTGTTGAAATGATACCTTTAAAAAGTGTTACTTTAATCATTATTAACTCTTTGTACCTTTTACAAAAGCTACATAATACTGGTAGAGTAGCCAATGGAATGTGAGCTTCCGTGGCAGATCTGTAAAGTGGACTGCACTACCTTAATCATGTGCACTACTTTACTCCAAAAAGGTCTTTCAAGCTTAGTCTATTTGATTTTGCATATGAATATATTTAAATTGCATAGGAGGGATGCTAAAAAAGAAATGCAAATTAAAACAATCTGTGTGCATTTAGAAATGTTACAGAATGGGAGATAACACAAATATTTTCAGTTCAGCGATACCATATTGGTCCCTTTAAATTTGTATCTTGTCCAAATTTTGATATAATCTTTACTTTAGGATATCTGGTAATGGATATTGCTAGGCCTTGATTGTTCTTTTATAAAATAGCCTCACATTCAGTTCTTTCAAAGTCCATTCAAATAATGAATTATTTGCACATTGTGTGCTTTTTGGTAATGCGACTGCATTAACACCCCTGTTAGTGAAATGGTGGGAAAACTTCTCATGAGACAAAAAAATTCCTCTTTTTTTTCCCCCATGTTGTTGGTGTTATTGGCAAGGGTTTGGCAAAGTCTGTAATGACTAAATCCAATTCACAAAAATGGGAAGGAGGGCATCAGGGACCAATCAATCAGGGCAGAAAATGTGCTCAGAAAGAGAAGCAGGCAGGACTGTCAGCAGCTGGTTGCTTTCTGAGTGTGGGGTTTAACTGTGCAGGTCACTACCATTGGAGGTATCCCTCATCATCCTTCTATACCCCAAATCCTCTACATAATTACTGATACTTGAAAAAACAAATACGGAATTTCTTTTCATGCCCAGAATTCAAGCTGAAATGCATGTTGTGTCTGTAAATGTATCAAGGGGATGAGTGGATCCTACTGTGGTTGAGATTCTGAGGGCTTTTCCTTAGAAGAGCTATCAAGAGATCGGTGCCTCTAGAATACAGTAAACAAATGAAACCAAGGACTACATTTATGTTAAGAAATAAGAAAGTAGTGTTGCATGACATCTAGAAGCTGACAGGGTACAGAAAAAGAGACTGGGCAAAAAGATCTGTTCTCACAGGCTGTTGGGGACAGACCTATGATTCATTTCTCAATCTGGAGAAAAAAGAACTCCTCTACAGCTCTGACTGTCATGCTATTAGGAATATAATTTTAATACAAATTTAAAGTATGTATTTGATGTATAGTTCTTTAAGTCTGTTCAATTTCCTTCTGAGTTTGAAAAGAAACAAACTCATTATAAAATGTCAGCTCTTTAAACAGTCTATCAAGTGGAAGGCCTTGCTTATGACTGTCTCCTTAGAATGTCATTAGGTGTATTCTACTTGGAAGCACAGATGATAGAGGTAGGATTGTGTCATGTGGATAAACGCAAGCTTTAGAAATAGAGTGGGAGGTTCATATGATCAAAATATACTTATGAGATTATGAATGAATTAATAAAATATTAAATAAATAAATATACTCCCAAGAGAAATAGTTTTATTACTGGCTTTGCTACCTAAAAGTTGTGCATTCTTATGTTAATTATTTTTCCCCCAATTTTCTTGACATGAAATTGAGAAATAAATCTGTAGACTAAATTGAGAAATAAATCTATAACAGACTAAATCTGTAAAATCCAGGACACTGAGTCTGAGTCTATCATAGCTAGTCTGAAGAGGCACTACATTGTCTACTTTTTAATTAAAGTAATATTTATGTATTTATTTGTATAAACACAGACACACAGACACAGACACAGACACACACACACACACACACACACACACACACACACACAGTGTGTAAGCTTGAAGATCAACCAACAATTTCAAGGAGTTAATTCTATTTTTCCATCTTGAGGATCTTGCTTATCTAATTCAGGTTGTCAGGCTCAGTGGCAAATGCATGTAACTACTGAGCTATCTTGCTGTCCTACTATTTTTTAAATGGTTAGAATATAGGGTGAAATTGTATATAGCATAGAAATGCACAGTTAATTGTTTTGTTTAAAACCTTGAATTTTGAATTAATTGTAAATATTCTTTTAAGCCTGCAAAAATGGACAACCACAGGATATTGATAAATATATTTGGAATGTTTTAAAATATCCAATAATTTAAATTGCTAACAGAGTATTATCTAATTAGATTCCTTTAAGTTTCTGATTTATGAATGAAATAACAAAGATTATAGTTGCCATCTTAGTTTGCAGGAACCCATTAAGTAGGACTCCTTAAGTGTTAGAAATTGTATAATTCTTCTTATAAAGCAGATTAAAATTTTTATGTTCCTTTATATATATATTTTTTCTATTTTTAAATTTAAAGTAGTCTTGCTTTCTCTCACATGACATAACCTGATTGTGGTTTTCCTTCCTTCTACTCCTCCTGGTTTTTCCCAGTACCCCTTCAGAATCCATACTTTTTTTTGTCTCTTATTAGAAAAAAAAAAAAACAGGCTTCTAAGTGGTCACATAAAATAAAATAAAATAAAATAAAATAAAATAAAATAAAATAAATAAAATAAAATAAAAATAAAAATAAAATAAAATCTAACATTCCACAATTGGACAAAACAAACAATCAGAAGGAAAAGAAGACAAAAGAGGGCACAAAAAACAAGAACCACTTCTCATAAACAAATTATATGCAAAGGATCTATAGGATAAAAACACAGAAGAAAAATATATATAAATAAAACAAAAATAAGATAATAGTTTTTAAACAGAAAGAGCCATGACAGGACATTATGAGATAAGGAACCTCCAAAGATGCCATTGAATTCATTTTCTGTTGTCCATTTTATGCCACAATACACTGACCCAAAGAAGCTCAAAGAAGTATGCATGAATCTCTCTGGGAAGAGGAAATAGGATTGATTTCATGGGTAGACTCTGAATGATTGGAGAATGGGAAAAGGGGAGATGATGATTTACAGAGAGGGGAGAGGGAGAGTGAGAGTGAGAGGGAGAGGGAGAGGGAGAGGGAGAGGGAGAGGGAGAGGGAGAGGGAGAGGGAGAGGGAGAGGGAGAATTGGGAGAGATGATGTAATTGGAGCGCATTTTGGACTGTGATGTGGAAACCTAATGTAATGGAAACTCCCTGGAATCTACAAGACTGTCCCTAGTGAACACTCCTAATAATGGGCATATGTAACCAGGCAAAGTTACCAGTGGTAGAACAGGGAGATCAACCCAGCTACATAACCTTCCATGTACAATTTGTACTGTCTGCAAGATGAGCTGGGTCAATGGTTACTCAAGGTTTGTGGGAGTGGCCAACTAATGACTGTATTGACTGGTCTAACTTAAGGTCAAAGCCACAAGAGGGAGACCATGCTCAACACTGCCTGGATGGCCAGGATCTAAAACCTGGATGGCAAAGGAACCTAGAGTAGAACTAAACACAACTGACAAAAAAATAAATAAACAAACTAACAAAACAGACACACACACACCACACAATACACACACACACACACACACACACATACACACACCAGTGAAATTATTCCTAATGATATTCTGCTCTACTCATTCACTGGAGCCTAGCCCAATCATCACCAAAAAGGTTTCATCTAGCAACTGATGGGAGCATATTCAGAGATCCATACCAAACATGAGGCAGAGTTCAAGAAACACCTTGGAATAAAGGGAGTGTTGAGATTTTTGTCTTTTACTATTTATTGTAATGCTAAGTGCAGCCAAGACTGAAGTCTGCAATAGCCCCTGTGACCCTGCCCCCAAGTTAGTTCTAATTGGTGAATAATTCTGCCTATAGCTGGGCAGAAGAGACATAGGTAGGGCAGAAGTTCATGGGTGTGGGTCTGGGAGGACCACGAGCAGGGAGGAGCAACAAAACCATGGGTTAAGGGTCAAGAAATCATGGCGGTAAGGGCTGCCCAATTGGAGGTAAGAGTACCCCACATGGAACACAGTAAATTTAAGTAATAACTTGAGGTTATTGAAAAGGAAATAGATTCTAACAGCCTGAAGGGTAGGCAGCTGCTCAGCTATTGTGCTGCTTAAGGCATAATAAAATATAAAGACTATGTGTGTGTTTCATCTGACAACTAAATAATCAAGGTGGGCTAGAAGCCCCAGGCCAGGACTTTTAATATTTTTACTACAGGAGAAAATGGATTGTAGGAACTAGAGGGGACACCACAAGAACTTGGCCCATAGGATCAACTAAACTGAGCTCTTAGTGAGCTCACAGAGACTGAAGCGACACTGAGGGAATATTGATTTGAGTAAGGTCCTCTGCATATCTATTATGGTATTCTGGTGAGATTCCTGACAGTGGGTGTAGGGACTGTCTCTGACTCTTTCTGGTGTCCTTGGGACCATTTTTCGTCTACTAGGAAGCTTCATCCAGCCTTAATATGAGGGTTTGTGTCTAGTCTTATTATAACTTGTTTTTCAATGTTTGTTTGATACCCTTGAGATGTCTGCTCTTTTAAAACAAGGGAAATAGAAGGGGAGTGGATCTGGGGAAAATGGGAAGTGGGAAGTGTGTAGAGAGTCATTATGAGTCATTTTGTTGCTTTCTTTCCCCCTTAAGAACAGCAGTTTCTGGTTTACACTAGCTACCTTCTTTTACCTGAAGAAGTAGCATTAGTACACATAGGTGATGGCTTTATATAGGCACCAGATTGACTTATGTCTGTACAATGAGTTGTGTTAGGTATTATCTTCAACAATGAAGCCTTCATCAATTTATAGAGAACAACTTACAGACTTGGCAATAGCCTATGTGGTGTGGGAGTTCTCATGGGACCCCTTTGGCCAACAACTCACTTAGATGTAACCTGTTCCTGATAATAGAAGCTTCATTTGGTAACGAGAAATATTCAATTGTGGCTCTGTTTCTCCCATCATTCGGAAATTTCATTTAGCTCTTCTTCATATATGTGTATATTTTATATAGCTTCTATTGTATTAGGTTTACATTTTCCCCCTCAAATGGCCTGTAATTTGATAAGCTGTCTCTCATTATGTTCCTTTCATCATCTCCTTGTTTTCTTTCCTCTCCACTTCATTGTCCAAGTTAAGTCTCCCATTACTATCCATTTATAACTATCTATTCTATTTTCCTTTCCTAGGGAGATAAACCTGCACCTTCACCTCCACCCCAGTCCTTTACTCTATACCTAACCTCTGTGGTTATATGTACTATAGCTTGCTTATCCTTAACTTAACAGCTAATTTCCACATATAAGAGAATACATACTATGTTTGTCTTTCTGGGTGTGGGTTACCACACTAAAAGATTTATACATTTACCTACAAATTTCATGGTGGGTTTTGTTTTTTGTTTTTTATTTTTTTAACTGCAGTGGAATACTTCATTGTGGAAATATATCACATTTCTTTCTTTTTCCGCAATTCTTCTGTTGAGGGCATTTGAGGTTGTTTCCAGTGCCTGGCTATTATGAATAGAGCAGCAATGAACACATTTGAACAATTGTCTCTGTGGTAGGATGAATTGTCCATCGGTATAAGCTAAAGAGTGGTATAGGTGGACCTTGAGTTAGACCTATTCCCATCTTCCTGAAGAACCACCACCTTGATTTCGATAGTGACTATACACATTTGTATTCCCACTATCAATGAGTGAGTGTTCTCTTACTCCACATCCTTGCCAGAATGGGCTGTCAAATTTTTTCTTAGCAATTCTAACAGGTGTTAGGTAAAATTTCAATGTAGTTTTGATTTGCATTCTCCTAGTGATTAACTATGTTGGACATTTCTTTAAGTGTTTTCCAACCATTTGAGTTTCCTAGATTGAGAATTCTCTATTTAGATAGGTGTTCTATTTTTAAATTGGGTAATTTATTAATTTTCTTCATGCCTAACTTTATGAATCCTTTATATATTTTGGATATTAACCCTCTATCAAATATGGAGTTGGTAAGACATTGTTTCCATTTCTGTAGGCTGCTGCTTTGTCCAAATAATTATGCTTTTTGCCATGAAGACTTCTTAGTTTCATGAGGTCCCATTTTTAAATTGTTGATCTTAGTTCTTCATGTTCTGTGCAGAAAGCCTTTTTATCCCCTTGTGTCAATAGCCAAGAGAAATTGGGCTATTCTCCATTTTTCTTCAGTGAGTTTCAGTGTTTCTGGATTTCTGGTCATTGATCCATTTGGATTTGAGTTGGAGTCTTTTACATGTAACTGTCTAGCTTTACCAGCACCATTTGTTGAAGAAGTTGTCTTTTTTCCAACGTGTATTTCTGTTTTCTTTATAAAAATCAGATGTCCATGTGTGGTTGAATTTATTGTATGGGTCATCAATTTAACTCTACTTATCAATGTGTTTATTTTTGTGCCAATACCATGTGTCTTTTTTATTACTATATTTCTATAGAACAAGTTGAAATTGGGGATGGTGATAACCCCAGCTTCATCTGGTCTTTTATTATTTTCATATATTCTCTCTCTCTCTCTCTCTCTCTCTCTCTCTCTCTCTCTCTCT
>NW_021604578.1:13168224-13212382 GCF_004785775.1 Grammomys surdaster | reverse complement strand
TGTGTGTGTGTGTGTTTCTATATGAAGCTAAAGATTGTCTATTTAAGATCTGTGAAGACTTGTGTTGGAATGTGATTAGGGATTGCATTGAATCTGTAGATGGCTTTTGGTAGAATGATCATATTTATTGTCTTAATCCTACTGATCCATAAACATGAGAGCACTTTCCATTTTCTGATATCTTATTCAATTTCTTCCTTCACTATCTTAATTTGTTTTATCATACTAATCTTTTGTTTTCTTGATTAGAATACCTGAAGATGTTTTATATAATTTGAGGCTATTGTGAAAGATGTTTTTACTGATCTCTTTCACAGTCCCTTTGTCATTTGTTTATAGGAGTTTTATTGATTTTGTGTGTTAATCTTGTATACAGCCACTTTGGTGAAAATAATTATCACCTATTGCAGCTTCCCAGTGGAATTTTTAGGGTCTCCTACGTATACTACCATATCATCTGAAGATAAAGATACTTAGACTTTTTCCCTTTCTATTTGTCTATCTTTTATTTCCTTCAGATGTCTTACTGCTGTAGCTATGACCTCAGGTACTAATTGAATAGGTGTGGAGAGAGTAGAATAGGACAAAGTTGTCTTATTTCTGATTTTTAATGTCAATAACATTTTATTTTATATTACTCAAAAGACACTAACAATCACCATAATAAAAACTGAATGGTAGTTGGTAAACTTATTTAATACAATCAGAAATAGAGTGAACCCAGAATGCCTAAAATAATAAAAGATTATAGGGAGAAAAAATCAACAACAATCTTCAGATATATCAATAGGCTGATGGTGTGCTTCGGTCAAGTCTATTTTGGATGTGACAGTACATATAAGTCATGAAAATAGAAAATATAAATGATTAATTTTATAGGTTTAAGGTCTATAAAGCACTTGGCTTTGTATTTAAGAACTGAGTCCCACTGTAGGTTCTTCCTTAGACTATTGGTCTCATGTCTAGAAAGGCTCTTGTTTCTCACTGTAAGTTGGATCCAGAGAATCTATGCTACAAAGTCTTCTGAAAGTATAAGTGCTTTCATTGTTCAATAATTCCAAGTCAACATTCTGCTTTGAGTTAGCTCTGATGCCCTTTTATGAATTAGTATCTATGATCTTGTGAGTCATAAAAATCCATATTTGAATCCCAGGCAGACTCTGGGAGATTGCAACCACCAGTGATATCAGCTCTGAATGTCTTGAAACTTGGTGCTTGATCTCCATACATTCTTATTTGAGGTAAAGAAATAGAAGAGAGATCTCTGATGCTGTAGAAGATGAGGTCCCCGTATCTTACATACTACCTCAGAACAAAACTGAAATCAGTAAAAAAACTGTAAGGCAGATCAGTTTAGCAAAAAGACTAGTCTTCATAATTCACAAAGAGCCAGCAAAGCTCAGTGACCGATTTCTGAAAATCATCCTTAGCTACATCCTACATGGCCAATTGCAGTAGATAAGAATGTGTCGTGCTAACTATACATGTTATAGCTTTTAGATGGTTCCTTGTTTGCTTCTTTGAAGTTTTAATGAAAAAGGCAATTAATTACATGATACAAAATTTTGAGGTTAGGTGGGCAAGACTATGGTCTCTGAGGACTTGCTTATGAAAACACAGATCTCTCCTCCAAGGCAACATAGTGCTTTGAGAACTCAAATTAACCTATATTTGATATTCATCAGATGCCTCTAAATATTTAAGTACCAAACTGTTTTTCTTCATATCACATTTATAAAAAAAAAATCCCTCACAACTAAATGATACAAGCATACCATTTTTGTTGCATCACTTCGGTGCATAGTTGCATATTTATTTGACTCACAAAGTCTGTTATATTTATTTGTGGGAACCTACACATTAATTTAAAATTCAAGTTTTCCATACAATGGAGAAAACTCAGAAGTGCTAAGATGTTTGAAATGCATTTCTTTGGGGCTTAAGCAGTTTTGTGTTCATGACCATGAAACAGGAAATGAGAGGGAGGAAACAATTATTGAGCATCAGGTATGTCTTACGTATTTTAAACAACTCATTTCACTTATTATTCACAGTAACCATTAAACCCACACAGAATCACGTCTGTTCACATCTAAACATTTCAAAATTTGTAACTTTGAGTACCTTGCCTGAATTATTTCCCACAATTTATGGACTTAGACCAAATAGTCAGCTGCCAGCACCCAGACTAGGCTGGATCTGGATTTCTAAAGCTTCTCTGATTTTATCACACTCTACTCCTTAAAAAAGTAAGTGGAAAATATGAGTCTAATTTCTTCTGATTCCAGAAAGTACTGGAAAAATCTCCCTATCCTGTTTATTCAGCACTGCTGCTACTATATAAATATTTATGCATTTATAGGAGAGATGACATGGCAGAGAAGTATAGACTCTTGAAAGGCAAAAGTAGAACCCAGAATTAAAACCCTAATTCAGCAGAGAGAGAAAATTGGCAGCATACTGCATGGTTTGTCTAGACCATAACAATGGTTCACATGGGAATCCTCAGCTAAAATTATCACCTCATACCTTCTCTACTTTTAGTTGAGTTGGCATTATCATATTCTCTTTTTATCTGAACTTTTGAGAGTGAACCCTCTTATAATGGAATATGGATTCAGAACCATTTTCCCCTTCTTTCTCAAAAGGAAGGAAGTAGCTTATTTTGAAAATCAGCCTTATTGTGTGTTCACCACAGCTATTAATAGCTAAAGATTTTGTAACTATTCAAAAGGAAAATTCATTGTTGAGAATTACCTGGTACTGAACATGTTGAGAAGTTAATTGTAATACTGTTTCTCTAGAAAGGTTAATTGGTTCCCTCCCCCACCCCTAAACAAGAAAATGTGATTATAAAAAGGTAAGAGCTTTTAACACTCAAATATTGGCTGATTGCTGTGAGGATTTCTGTTCTAAAAATAAGAGCTGACATATGTAAAGATGTGGTTTCATGACAATAAAATTATTTTATGTATGAACTTTGATATGTAGTTGCACTAAAAGAAAGGCTTTTGAGAGCTTTGTGGACAATGGGCAAGTAGAGAAAACAACTTAGCCCAAATGGTAGATACAAGTCTGATTACCAAATATGTTTTTGTAAAATATGTTGTTAATTGAAATAGAGTCACATTACTTTCCTCTTTCCTTTCCTCTCTATAGCCCATCCAGGCTAAACTCTCTTAAATCCCTATCATGCCTATCCATTGTCAAGTTGATAGAGTCTTTCTCTTTTATTATTATTGTTACACACGCACACACACATGCATGCACAGGTGTATGCACATGTGTGCATGTGCACAAATTTAGAAATATATACTTGAAAGTACACACGCAGACACACATATATGCAAAATCTGTTTTCTTGTTTGTGTGTAGTAGGGTTTCAGGGCTGGCCACTGTGTATTGAATAACCAATAAGGGGGCTCATTTCTGGGAGAAGGTAATTTTTCTTCTAACAGTCAACATGTTGCAGGCAGTTTTTTGTCTAACGCTAGGAATGATTATGGGAACCAAGAAAGTATAAAGTTGTGTAGGGTCTTGGGAGAGAAACAGCAGGAAACAGGTGATATGAGGTGGAATACAGAATAATGGGGAAGGTGGTCAACACAGAAGAAGGTAAGATGAGGGATTGATACATCAAAATTAGGTGAAGTCTCAAGGAGCCTCTTATTTTATATTTACTTAAAATTACACACAGCTCTCATTTATATTAAATGACTCAGAATTACTAGGGCTGACAGTGGTCTCCACAAAACCCAAAGATTAACAGGCAAGAGAAACCTCCTTTTGAAAAGTTAGTTAGGGGAGTCTATGTGACTCTCCAAACAGTGTAGATTATAGATGTTGCCTTGTAGTGGTTAAAGGCATAGTGCCTATTGCTAAAGACATCACACACTTAGGATATATAAATCAGATGATATGAGCTGGATTGTATCTGAAACCTAGCTTACTCTGTCGTCCCAGAAACACTATGTGAGTTCCCAAGGGATGGCAGTAATTAAACAGTACTACTCAATTGCAACACCTAGGAACCATGATAACTACCAGCACAGCAAGATATGTATAAAAGTCCAAGAAATGGCAGTCACTAGTTAGTGGCAACCAGTAATTCTCTAGTTGGACTTAAGGGATGCTCAACAGGAGGAGAAACCTGCCTGGAACTGGAAACCTAGCCAGCCTCCTAGGTCTAATGAGGTCATGGAGCATGTCAAAGATTCTACCACAACCACTTTACTAGCCCAGCATAATTTCTTATGACTTTCTAACTTATCCTTATATCCATAATAAATATAGCAACCATCCCTCCTTAGTGAAGTATCTCTTTATAACAAATGGAAACCATCACAGAAAACCATAACTGAATATAATGCAGATATAAACAGATTGTGGGGAGTTCAGCCCCAACAGCTGTATCAACATTACAGTTCTTGAATCTATAGCTCAGGGAACATCCCAGAAGAGAGGTCAGAAAGATCACAGAAGCCAGAATACCAGGAAGTCTGCTACAAAATAGTTTCTCTTAGAAATGGCTGGATACACCAGACCAGAACAATAATAATATCAATGGACATGTTAAGGCGATGGGAGAAATCAAATGTGTGGGGTCGTTTTGGAGTCTTTTAGAAAATTGTTTATTCATAAAATCTGATCATCAACAAATGCATTGTGGTGGAGGGATTCTACAGAATATTTAAAAGAGTTTACATATGTCTGTGGAAAAGTAAGCATTCTCTTATAATCTTAACCAGCCCTTTAAGAACATAAACACTTTTTACCTTTTTCTGGACTCACTGTAGGTAATGTGAAGAATTATATGCTGCTTCTTTATTGGAGAGGCTAACATTTAAAATGGAAGAACATTAAAGCAGCCATCAGTTTATGTTGGGGATGCACAGCAGAAGGGTCCAAGTGATGATGCCGAACAAAGCATCTAGAGAACAGTTCTCATATGCAGTTTGTGTTATGGTTGCTCAGCCTCAGGCAACTTCCTCATCCATGCAATCGAGAAAAATTTAGCCATAACATGAAGCTGATGTAAATATCTAAACAGATGCCATATGTAAATGTGCCCTGGATAGAAGATGCATGATAAATATTTTTTCTGTAATTTAAATCTTAGCTCTAACTTGAAATAAGTAAAAAGAGATTTCAGTGAACCAAGGGAATTGGAATATAACACTCTTATTTGTTTAGAATATCACATATGTGTACTATTTTTATATCATTTTCACTCCTCTCTCTTTTGTCTTCATCCCTCCCATGAGTCTAACTTCCACTGAAGTTTATGCCATTTTCTTCTTGAATTATTGCTATGTACTCACATTTGTGTGTAAATGTCTGAGAGGATATATAGTGATACATACCTATATATAGCTATATCATATATACACAACTATATGATAGCATTATATAAAAATATGAATAAACACACACACACACACACATATATATGTGTACATACACACACACACACACACACACACACACATATATATATATATATATATATATATATATATTTGCTGAGACCATTTACTATTGTTTATTTGAATATGTATTTAGGGTTTACATCTTAGGACTGGATAATCTATCATGGGGCTCATTCCCAAAGAAGACTGCTGATTCTCCTTCTATCAACATCTCTTAGTTGTCTGTCTGTCTTTACCTTGGGGTGGGACCTTGTGAGCTTTCCACCATCTGTGTTGACATATCAGCTTGTCTTCTCATTGTGTAGATCCTGTTTAGGAGACATATTTTGAGCTTTCATAGATCCAATGTGGTTATCATATTTCCTTGTCATATATAGACAACAATATCTCACAGGTGTCCTGGTCATCTCATTTTTATACTCTTCCTGTCATTTCTTCCTAAATGTTCTCTGAACTTTAAGTATAGAGTCACATTATAGATGTATTAATTAATTCTAAGACTCCACAATTACTGCTTCTTTGTAATATGGCCGGTTGTGGATATTTGTAATGGTCTCCATTGGCTGCAAGAAGCTTCTTTGACAAGAGCTATGCATATCTGAGTATAAAGGTAGGTGAATATTTGGAATGGAGTTAGAAATTATACTAGTTCTATAAAGTGCAGTAGTATGTTCTCAGCTAGAGTCCATTATCTCAATAATCATAGGGAGTTGTCTAGGTTTACAAAACCTGCTCTAGTTTGTGTCCTATTGAGTTGGCTTAATTTCAATTAGATAGCTGTTGGTTACCTCCAAGATAAGTAAACTTTCAGTATTTATCACTGATTAGAATATGATGTAGTTAATGTATAGAAAACATTACAAGCTTAAGAGATGGAAACGCTAAATTGTAGTAACAACATATAGTAACTAACTATATTTAATAACATAGCTAATAACTACCTATGTGATTAATCATCACCTTTCAGGATTAGCATGGGATACATTTTAGATCTTATTTTAACCTTTTAAATATTTAAATGTATGAACTTTTAGAATACAAATTTATTTTAGGTATACATACATGTGTATACATCTGTATACCTGTATATACATGTATGTATGCCTATATATATGCAAATATATATATATATATATATATATATATATATATATATATATATATGAATCATCAGCTTATATCTAGATATAAAAGACATGTGACAAGGACCTAACTCTATGTGGAACATGGCAGAAATGTTTTTCTCAGGAGTCTCACAGGCAGTTGGATGAATACTGCCCCAAATTGTCAAGGATCACAAGGCTTCAGAAAAGAGTAATCTCATTCATACAAGAGGGGAAGGGGGCCCTCCTTGTCCACATTTATCCTCTCATTTTTTTAAAACTGCTTGTCAGATATTGTGCTGAAAACAGAGATATTCATGAAACTGGTAGCACAGCTCTTCAGAGAAACTAAATTAGTTGCTGAAGACTGAGAACTGAGTGAAAAACTTAAGCACTGGGATTGAAATCATGTATTAAATTTCAGTTTCTTAACTATTGGTTGAGACATACATACATACATACACACACACACACACACTCACACACACACACACATACATGCATACAGGAACATGCAAGAAATCACTCACACACATAAAGATAAAAATAAGTAAAATAAAATATATGAAAACAAGTTTCATCTGTAACAACTATATGCAAACAATCTTTATAGTTACAGTTCCCTCGCAAACATAATGAGTACACCGTGTTTATTTTGTATTAGCTATTGTAAGTAATATATAGATTTAATATACACAGGAAAATATATGTAAGTTACCTAAATATCTTCACAGTTCACCTTCTACAGAGGGGTCTGGAGTCACCACACAGGGTACTGAAAGACTACTGGGTAAGCCATCTGAAATATAGCTATTTTGACTTTGCTGAGAGTTTCCTTTCAGTTCTTACCAAGAACGACATTCCTTCTATTTCTGTTTTGTCTCAACCCTGACCTGGAATAAATATTTTTGTTTACTTCTTAAAACAAGGTTTCATGTGGCTAAGGATGCTCTTGAATCTATCATTAGTCAAACATGACCTTGAACTTCTGATCCTCGTGCCTCCTTCCAGTGCTAAGATTTTAAGTATATGCCACTACACCAGGTCCCAGTCCCCTCAACACATTTTCCCTTCTCCTTTTAATAATCAAATGTGTGTGACAAAGATGAATCCCTCTGCATTATTGGTCACAGATCCTCTCTCCTAGTAGAAGAAAACCTAACAGAAACATTTGTCTCATATTCATGGTTTTTGTTCCAGAATTTCACATCTTGCATTTCTAAGGCATTCTACTCCACACTGTCTGCAAATTGTCATGATGAGAAAGTGTTTCTTTGATTTCCGAGTCTTGAGACATTAGATAAGAGACTCTGTTACCAGGTACCTTCTTAAGGGGAAAGCTATTTATTTTGACATTCCACATCAATGCTTAAATCTTCCAAGGAAGAAACTCAAGTACAACAGGGCTGTGTTTTAGATTTAGCTTAGCCTAATGATGGTTTTGGTGAAAGTGAATCAAAATGCACCAGGTGAGAGGTCTTTGTGAGAACTGATAGAGGAACTCTATGCAGCTGGTTCAAAGTTATATCCTTTAGGAAATGTGGATGATAGTTCAGCAAACACAGCTGCAGAGAGTTACTGTAGACATTTGTAAGCAAATCCCTAAAGATCAGAAAATGGAATAGATTTGCAAGGCTCTGAAAAACTAAGTTTGGTTGGTCAAACTTTACTTTTCTTTTTTCTTTTTCTTTATCTTTTATTGGGAGGTGGACATGGGATATAACTCAGGATGCCCTTCAATGGTCATGTTACTGCCTTCACCTCCTGAGTGCTGAGATGTCAGAGGTGTACATAGTCAGTGATTTATTTCAATGTGTAATAATTATTGCCTTTTATTCTATGTTAAACACTACAGAGTGTTATAAAATGAAAGTATTAGGTACCTTTCTTTAATAATTTCTAAAATCCCATTGCTTACTTATTTACTTGCATATACAAGCGTATATACCTCTGTGTGTGTGTGGGTGTGTGTGTGTGTGTGTGTGTGCATGCATGTGCGCATGCACATGCATACACATATGGGTATCACTATATACATGTGAAGGTCACAGGACAACTTTTGGGAACTCATTTCATTCTTCCATCAAATTCAAGTCCTCAGTATTTATCTTTTAAGCCAGTGGGTTTTTTTTAAATTTTTTTTACTGGATATTTTATTTACATTTTTGATGTAATCCCCTTTTCCCCCACCCAGGAACCCCTTATCTTATCCCCCCTCCTCCTGCTTCTATGAGGATATGCCCCCACCCACCCTCCCACTCCCACCTCCTCACCCATGATTTCCCCCACACTGGGGCGTTCACTGGACAAAAGACTTCCTCACCCACCTATGTCTGACAATGTCATCTTCCCCTACATATACAGCTGGAGCCATTGGTCCCTTCCTATGTGCTCCCAGGCTGGTGGTTTAGACCCTGGGAGCTCTGGATGGGTTGCTCTCCTTATGGGGCTGCAAACCCTTTCAGCTCCTTCAGTCTTCTCTCTAACTCCTCCATTGGGAACCCCATGATCAGCTCAATGGTTAGCTGTGAGCATCCACCTCTGTATATTTAAGGCTCAGGCAGACCTCTAAGGAGACAGCTATATCAGGCTCCTGTCAGCATGCGCTTCCTGGCATCCACATCAGTGTCTACCTTTGGTGACTGCACAAGGGATGCATACCCAGGTGGAGCAGTCTCTGGATGGCCCCTCCTTCAGTTTCTGTCCCATGTTTTGTCTCCATATTTGCTCCCATGAATATTTTGTTACCACTTTTAAGAAGGGTCACATCATTATGGATGTTGAGAACCACTGGGGTGGGTGCTGGGCTGTAGGGAAGTGCTGAGATCAGCTCCTGGAGTGGGAAAGCACAGTCTGAGATGTTGGAAAGCTGAAGCTGGTTATAGGATCCCTGGGGCCTGCTGGGGAATGTGGGCTTCTCAGACTCTTGGACATCCAGGCACTACTGGGAGTTGCCAAAGAGCAGAGAACAGAGTTGGGGGCTTGAGCTGGGTACAGCTTCTAGCTGGGAGCTGGAGGGTTGGGGGGAGGTGGAAAGGGGAGCTCCACCTTGTCTCACAGGGATGATAGTCCTTGGCTAGGCAGAGGCAGTGGCTGGGAGCACAGAAAGGCCTTCTAAGGGAGATTAGTCTGCAGCTCTGTAGGTGAAGGTCTTCTTCATGGCTCACCATGGTGGACATGGATAAAAAGAGGCAGTCTATGGTTCCAAATAATTTGTTATGGTGGAAAATGGATGCACAGAACCATACCCCACTTCTCAGGGTGGACAGAGATTAAATGCCTTTTGCAGTGGGGAATGTCTGGGAAGGGAATCTTATTGGCTAAACCCTCAGGGCCTCTAGGTGCGGGTCAATGCTCCTGCCCAGGGGTCTCGGGAGGCAGCTTGGGCGCAGCCGGAATGCAGCAGCAGGCAGGGGCATCCCGGAAACTGCCCCTCTCAGCACTCTCTGTTGATGTTTCGATCTCGTCTGCGATCACAGGGTCCCGGGAGCAGGGACACCGCACATGTGGGACACGTTGTGGGCCAGGGGCCCCAAAGGTGGTGCACGGGCCGCTGTTGTCAAGAGAAAGTGTCCTACGGCCCACTAGAACACAGAGAGCACAGGGGCGGTTGAAAAAGGCTTCTCTCTACCCTGCCCCACTGTGCGAGTTTTGACTTACACAATGAGTCCAGGATTTCAAGAGACACGTGGAGATTTATTGACATGGCGGTGGGTTTGGATGGTGGCGAGCTCTCCCCAAAAAATGTTGGAAGGGGTTTGTTTATATTGGAAGCGGGTGGGGCTTTTAGGTAATATGAAAATCTTGAGGCAGAGACCTGTTAGTCTTGTGCCTTATGTGACCTAGCAAGGGCTGTATGTTAGGTCTCTGGGTTCTGGGGGCGTGGCTGAACACCCAGGATTCCATAGCCCCACATCTAGGTACCTCATTAGCATAGAGAGCTGTGTCTTGAGCCTACATGACCATGGGGCATGGTTCTTTTATGTGAGAAGCATGGCACCCATTCCAAGTCAGGAGTCTGGCAGGGATCTGGAAGTCACTTAAGGCTCAGTTGTGTGCCCACTCAAATCTCCGGGTCTTGACCTGCTCTACTTTACCAAACTTCCTGGCATGGTTTTATAATCCACATGAGTTGATATGAAATATGTAAAAATTTAAAACTAAAAATGTTTGCATTCCAAATTCAAAATTTACTGATGAGGAAACTCAGGTCTTACTAGACTGAATGACTGTACCAGGGACCACACAAAATCAAGGAAGACAGGAAATTGGTTCCATGGCTCTCCATGTGGTATTTTCTCTGCTGTTCATATTGGCTTACATACAAAATGATTGTGTTTCCATGAATACCTGTGTTGACCACAAAATTGGTAATGTATGTACCCCACAGTGCTTGTGTAGGAGGCTTTCTATGGATAAGAGTATGGGTTTAAAGCACTAACCTTCTAAGTATTATTTTAAACTATAATTGCACATGAAACTTTATGTCAAATCAGAATAGTTTCTGACTTTTTTTTCAGTTTTCAATGTAAAAATACAGATTCTAAAAAGGTAAGTGTTCCTTTTTATCTTTTTTATTTATAGTTTGTTTTCTTTACTTATTCTACCCTTAATTCCCTCCTCTTTCACCTCCTCTTTTATTTTATCTATAATATTAATGGTGATCTTTTTAAAAAAAGCATATAAACTATTGTACCATAGAAGATGCACATTACATTTATGGATTAACACTGGAAGTAGTATGGTGGTGAAGAATAATTACATATAGCTTTACTTAAAGCACTTAATTGTACGTGGCATTTTCTCATATATCAACACATATAATTCTTATAGGAACTTTATAAGGTAAAATAATTAATTTTTTTTGTAGACAGAGACATTGGCTATTGGAGGGTAGAACAATATGTTCAAGGGTAACTTGGCATCTCACATGGAATATTTGCTCAAAGGATGCCTACTTTGTTTTTTATCTAAACTCTTAGAATCTCTCTCCTTAGACACTGCAGAATTTACAGTGAGGAGGGCTTAATGCTTACAAAAAAATCTAACACATTATGCTGTCTAGGCAAGTCTGTATTCCAAACTTCCCCTTTCCCTTCCCTGCCCTTGGCTGAGTTCCTTTAGTTGTTTAGTTCCTCAAGGGGTGCTAACACAGCCTCAACCCCAGCTACTTAGCACATTAATTCTTCTTGTTTTCTTCCAATGATCTCTCATTGGTCCACTCTATTTTCATTCTCTAGTGACTCATTTTAGTCATCTCAGATAAATTCTTCTCTTTTAAAATGAAAATGAAGACTGCAGGGAACAGGCAGGAAAATATAGCAAAGGAAGTAAATATGATCATAGTGTGTCATATCATGTCTTAGAATGTTTCAGTGGAATCCATTGTCTTGTACTGTTAACATCTGTTAATAAAAGCTAAAGCTAGATTATGGTAGAACTTTCCTGTATTAAGAAAGGGGAGATAGTCACTCAAAATAGGACAGCAGTTTCTAATAACAATCATTTACAAATTTCCTTTCTTATGTATCAAGAGGCAAATAAAGTCACAGTTATTTGGGAAGGATTCCTGTGACCACCTCTTCATTGAATCTGAACAGTCTTGAATTGAGATCATGAAACACAGCGCTAGTTCTCATTTTCCTGAAAAATCTTGGCTGTACAAGAAAGGAAAGTGACTTAATTTTCTTTGAATGATGTTTGATTTATGGTTCTATTTTTAAAATGAAATGCCATGACCAAGACAACTTACAAAATAATTTGGGACTCATAGTTTCAGAGGACCAGAGTCACAGGCATTCAGGCATGGTATTAAACCAGTAGTTGAGAACTTACATCTTGAGAAACAGACATGAGACAGAGAGTGCTAAATGGGTCAATAGTGTGGGCTTTTGAAACCTTGAAGGCTGCTCTCAGTGACACACTTCTTCTGAAAAGGCCATAGCCTCTAATCCTTCTCAAACAGATCTACCAATCTGGGACCAAGTATTCAAATATAGAAGCCTAGGGAAGCCTTTCTCATTCATATTGGTAGATGTAAGAATAGATTTGATAAACATCTTCCTCACTATATATAACATTGAGATACTTTCAAATTACTTTATTGAAAATCCAAAGAGAAAGGTGCATTGGAAACACTCTATAATGTGTACATGTACACACACACACACACACACACACACGTGGGACTGCATAAGGGTATCCTGGTTCATGACTGGGCATGTGCCTGGAACCCTCAGACTCTAAGTGAGAACCGGCAGGCATTTGGCCATGTCCCGGGAACCCAGAGTCCTGACATGCAGTCTCGTCTCCATAGACCTACATTGTTCAGTCACATAATCTATAACCCAAGCAGGTATTAAATTTTCAAACCATTTTTCTACAGCACATCTTTTTCCTCAAAAACATAAAGTTTGAAGTCATGACAATGTGTCACGATTCTTTGAACTATTTCTGAAATATAAGATATAGTATGGCAATCACCATCTCATTTTGTCGCTCAGTGACAGCTATGCTCTGTCCTTGTACCCTTCTCGCTTCTTTACTATACATACTTTTATAGTTTAAATATACTTAAACAGTTATTATCCAATCTTTTCTATTTTATAGGACAACATGAAGCATATCTCCATGTAAACATAAATCCTTTTTAGGTACAGCTCCTAATTACAGTATAGTATCATTCCATTTTTATTGTTACTCATTTTCTTTTTCAAGACAGAGTTTGTTTTTCTGTGTAATTTGGCTGTCTGGGAACCAGGCTGGCCTCCAATTCACAGAGATCTCCTTGCCTCTGCCTGCTAAGTGCTAAGATTAAAGGCAAGTGCTACTTCTGCCCAGCTGTATTGTTTTTGAAGTAAAACATTTTTTTCCACTTTCCTACTAATGAAAAATAAGAATGTTGCTATTATTTTCATGAGACAAAAAGCCACAGTACAGGGAGCATATGAAGAGGGAGTGCTGAGGATAACAGTGAGCAGTGGGCTCTAATTAGATGGGATTAAGAATTTCTGCTGTGCTACTGCACAGCAGCATGGTGACACATAACAGGTACTGTACAGTTTAAAGCTAGAAGAAAACATTTTGAATCCCTTGAGCCCATGGAAATAAAAAAAATGAGATGAAAGATTAATCTGACTTAACAACCATGTGATATATAAAGGTATCAAAATATCACATGCTATTTCATCAATATTTTTAACCCTTTGATTTTATATAGCAATAGATCTAAGGTAAACATTTAATTACTGCACTACAGTTACAGAAACAAAATTGTTAGATCAATACATAAGACGTTTTACTCCATTGCTTTTCTGTTGGATTGTGTCAGTTTCCAGTTATAATGCGGGAAAGTGTTCATTTTGCTACAATTTCACCAGCACCTTAAAACTTGCTATTCTCTTGGGTAGAAGTTCCATTAAAATAATTGCTACTTTGGATTTTTCACACTAACCATCTCTGTGTGATACTAAACAAAGCAAAGCAATTCTCACCCACTTATTTTTGTAGCAAACAGCAGCCATCACTTAAGATGAAATCATGGAGTAGCTGCAGAAAAATTGGGTTGCTTGTTCACTCTGAACTCAAAGCCAAGATGCTAGATTTCATATAGAAACTGAAATGTGTGGCGTCTGTGTGTGTGTGTGTGTGTGTGTGTGTGTGTGTGAGAGAGAGAGAGAGAGAGAGAGAGAGAGAGAGAGAGAGAGAGAGAGAGAGAGAGGGAGGGAGGGAGGAAGAGACAGAAACAGAGACACACAGAGACAGAGAGAGACGAGAGAGACAAAGTGTGTGTATGTGTGTGTAATACAAAATGGCCATTTACCTGTGTTCTTGTAATGCATTAAGCCTACAAGAGCTTAAACAGCTCAGGCCTAGAGAGTTGGTTCATTTAATGAATATTTATTTAACCTTTTGTTTGCTTTCATTTATCTATTAACTATTTACTAAAGCAGGATTATTTGTCATTAGAGTAAGAATATCTATTTGCTAAACCCCAGGAATCTAGTTCTTTTGTGGACCCAGCTTCTGAGTACTTTAGACACTCTTTTATTGCTGTTTTGTTTTGACAGATGACAGGACTGTGTGGTACTTATCTTAGAGATGTAAAACTAACTTTAAGTAATAAAGACTCTGGAGACACAGACAAATGAAAAATCATGTGGCTTCTTGTGCAAGTAACCTAATTTCCCAAAGCCTCCATTTATCTTTCTTATCTGATGAACTGAGGGAACAATGGGATGTACATCTTACAGCTGAAGAAGGATGAACTCAGCATATAAACAGTGTGATGCCACTTGATATATCTGCAGATTGCAGTGGTTACTACCACCATCACCCTTCTCCTACTTATCACATTCTCCTTCCCCCTCCTACCACCTTCTTATCTCTTTAGCTGTCTGACTTTGTGTCATCAGTTACTTTTTCCTCAACTATTGGGCCAAGTAACTCTATCACTTTCTTGATTTTCTCATGTTCATTCATTCATCAACCACTATCCATCTACGACAACACATATGAAGTCTGAATGCATGGATCCACATGCTTGTGAGATAAAATGGATGATCATATGAGAAGACAAACATTTGGAATGTTGCTGTATTGTTGTGGAGACAATAGGACAGGATGCTGAACCATCTGTAGAGATGGCAATAGGGGTTATATAGGTAGAAAGTAGATTGTTATCTCTCATGATTAGTTTTATGTTACTTGACACAAGGTAGAGTCATTCGGGGAAGGAGACTCTCATATGCAGCAGATGTGCAGCTTGGTCTTCATGGCAGTCATTTAACAAGTGAAGGGGAAGGAGTGCTTATCTTGACCTTTTCTCTGTTGCTTGCCTGTAGATACTGTTCCCCTAACTGAGTTGCCTTTTCTAGCCTCAGAGAGAAGGGATGGGCCCAGTTCTGCAGTGACTTGAAGTGCCGTGATGAGTTGGTAAGGGGCTGGGGGGGTCCTCCTCAGAGGAGAAGGAAAAAGCATATGGGAAAGGGCTCCTTATGGGGGCTACTTGGAGGTGGTGGGCTGTGATGGGGAGGTAAAGTGAACAAACAAACAAACAAACAAACAAAACAAAATTCCTCTATAAGATTTGCCTTAGGCAAGTCTGGATTGCCTTTTTAAAGTTAGTGATTGATGTGGGGGTTCCAAGATCATTGTGGGTGATACTACCCTAAGGCAGGTGATTCTATGATATATAAGAATGCATGCTGAGCAAAACATGGGGGGCAAGCCAGTAAGCAGCACTCCTTCATGGCCTCTGTGTCAATTACTCCCTCAGGTTCCTGCCTCTGTTTCTCTAGATGTTGGACTTCAGGCTATAAGATGAAATAAACCCTTTCTTATCAAATTTGCTTTTGCTCATGGTATTTTATTTCACAGGATTAAGAAGTTCCAACTATAGCATTATTCATGTACAATGGTTGTCTTAGTTAGAGTTTTACTGATATGAACAGACACCATAACCAAGGCAAGTCTTATAAAGGACAAAACTTAATTGGGACTGGCTTACAGGTTCAGAAGTTCAGTCCATTATCTTCAAGGTGGCATCATGACAACATCCAGGTAGTCATGGTGCAGGTAGAGCTGAGAGTTCTACATCTTCATCTGAAGGTTGCTAGCAGAATACTCAGATCCAGGCAGCTAGGACTTGGGTATTAAAGTCCACACTCACAGTGACACACCTACTCCAACAAGGCAGTATCTCCCAATAGTGCCACTCTCTGGGCCAAGCATATACAAACCATCAACAAAACCTCCGACAAATGATATTTGAGAAGTGATGAAAAGAGTAATAGAGAAGAAAGTAACATCTCAGTGGAAAAAACATTTGGAAGTTTTAAAGAACCAGCTGGAGAAGCAGCATGGCAGGAGCAGACCAATCCAACAGAAGAGAAAAAGGTGGTATGATTAGAAAGTAATGGGCTGAGGGGTATAAGGGGGTATGGGAGCTCCTGTAGGCCATCAAAAAGACTTCTAGTTGTCCACGTGTGATATGAGAATCTGGCAGACAAGAAGAGGAATGCCCAAGCAAAGACAGCAAAGAGAGGCATAATCGTAGAAGCCAGTTGAATAGATAGATGAGAGAGAAGATACTGCCCTGGACTTGATTGCCAGTGGTTGAAGGTTGATTGGATTCTTGAGATTTTATACATACATATAAGTGTCATGATTTTTATTAAAAATAATTTTTAATCCATTATGTTTTGATCAGGTCTTCCTCCCAGATTCCGCCTTCCTCTCCACCTTCCAACTTCATGATTTTTTTTCTTCCTGTGTTTAGGAAACAGACAGGCAAATAAAACAAACCAGAATAAAAAAAAGAAGCAAAGAAATGTCACAAGACACACATACACAAGTATACACACACACACACACACACACACACACACACACACACACAGAGAAATAAAATCTGTAAAAACAGACCATAATATACAATCAAATGACCAGCATGGTAAAAAGCAAAATGAAAAAACAAAACAAATAAAAATGCTGAAACAAGGCAATACAAGGCAAAATATCTCCAAAAAGAGCCTTGAGTTCCTTTTGTGTTGGCCATCTACTGGTAGGCATGGGGCCTGCCTTCCCTTAAGTGTGGTTTCTATACTCAGTGCAACTCCATTGGAGAAAACAACCCTTTCCTTTGCTGTTAGATGTCAATTGCAGACAGCTGCATGGTTAGAAGTACAGGGGTTTTTAATGCATCAACCTTGAGAAATGTGGAAGCCAGCAGTTGTCTTTTCTTTTACATTTTCAATCACTGTGATCATTCTTTCCTT
The DNA here is from genome assembly GCF_004785775.1 of Grammomys surdaster. Lineage (NCBI taxonomy): Eukaryota > Metazoa > Chordata > Mammalia > Rodentia > Muridae > Grammomys > Grammomys surdaster. The sequence goes on along the minus strand of NW_021604578.1, from coordinate 13,195,072 downwards.
TTTATTGGTGTTTACAATGATGAATGATTTTCCTATCTTCTCTCATCTTTCTTCTCCTCTCATTTGCCTCTGATCTTTGCTTTTACATTCTTTAATATTTTGTTCCAAGATTACCTTACCCTGGAGAACCAACCTGTTAAGAAGGGCTCTTTATACTTTTCTTTCCTTTGGGGAATGGAGTGCCCTGATCTCCATGCCCTGACTCTGCTGTGATTGTATGTTTGTTTTCAATACAAAACAAGAGAGATGGCTTCTCAGGTTCTTCATCTCCTTTTAGGAGGCTAACAATAGTAGTTGATGTGGAAATGACATACTGACTCACCTTAGGCCCCAAATCATATACGATTGGATGTATTTAAAATGCTCAGATGCATCACAGGCCTTGTGGTGAGCCATTTATGTGGAGTTATATAACAGGAGCTGGAGCATGTCTGTAGGCTGGCTTTCAATTCATGTTGTTTTCTTTTTTTTTTTTGTCTTTGTATCTTCAATTTATCTATCTGTCTTCAGAATCTGTGTCTTTTTGCCCTGTCTCTATGCTTGTTACAAATGGGAGAAAACCTATCTTTATCACTGATTATCTTTTGAGCCAGCTGCTTGCTGTTTCTTCTGCTAGGAAATCCCTTCTTCTAAACATATGTACAATTTGGACCTTATTTTGTTTTGTTTCTACTTGATTGCTCCTTTACCTCAAATGACTTCTTTTCAGCCATCCCCTCTAAAATAGCTGTTACCACTGTACAACCCTTGACTTTTATTCATGTGTGTGGATTTGGATGCTAATTGATGTTGTTGCCTATTAATAGATTCAGAATCCAGATAGTTTAGATGTTATTTTTTTATTTCCTTTCATATACACCCAGAGCCTAGGACAGTGCCTAAAACAGTAATTTTAAAAGGTGATGAATTAACAATAGGACAATTGACTGGATGCACTGTTGCACTTACAATCTTAATATGAACAATCCCAGAAGTAGCCAGAAACTGTTTAAATTATAAGTAAAGGTCCAACTTATACTTGGGAGGAATTAGAAGAGGCTGAAGCTCAAAGGTTGAACTGGGATGTTTTATCAGATTAAGACAGGCTGATATTGTGTCCTGAACATCACCAGCTCCAGCCACTGGGATCTGTTTGTGCTGCTCAGTGACCTTCCTTTGACATTGTGCTGAATGCTGTTTAAAAAGAAGAGAGTGTTCTCAGATGATTATAATTTATTCTGTGAGTCTGAGAAGTAATATTTAAATTCTACTGAAAAACATCAAGCCTGAAAACCAAAGCAGTGAAGACTGTTCCCTTAGAATTATCTTTAGAGCTTTGGTAACCAAATGGTCTCCATGGCAGCAAGTGCATGCTCAGTAAAAGTATGTACATTCACTGTGATCAATGCCATCCTTTGAATACCTGCAGAACTACTGGAGAAAATACCATGTGCCCTTCTGCCTACCACTCTTGCTGTCTTAGAGGAGACTGTGCAGATTGCAAGGAAACTGAAATCTGTCTTTGAGTGAGGAGGTGTGTAAATATTGCTTTTGGATCTAGTCCTCTGGTCTTTGCTAGCCCTTGGGAAGTGCTTGATGAGAAACATTTGTGTTAGAGATCAGCTTACTCATTGTGGCTAAAAATCTTCTGCCACTCAGTAGACAGCAGCAGAAAACCAGGCTGTTAACAGCCAGTGATGAAAATGAAGTGGAATCCTCTCCTTAACCTTTGTGTCATGCATGAGTTTTTTTCCCTTTCAATAACTGCTTAAGTAAAAAAGACTTCAAGATTATTGTTTTGATATTCTATGGAACACATTATTTGGAGAAAAAGACTCAGAGAACACTTGTAGTACTCCAGGCTCAGCTAACCTTTGTTTCTATCTTATAAAAGATTCTGTTGAAGTTTCCAGTCTTTCATATCTGCCCAACAAACCAAAGGCTTCAGAATATAAAGAATTTTACAAATTGGTGAAACCAATCAGATAAATAGAACATTGTACAACTGTCACTTATGAAATTGTGACTTGCAATGGGTAGAACAATTAAAAAGAAGCATAAATTTTGATATTGATGGTTTTAAAAATGGACCCAAACTGGGTCTGCAATGCTGGCCTTTCATTTAACTCCTGGGGACCTTAGTTTGCACATTAATAAAATTGAGACACTTTGTCTAATTCAGAGCCATCCAATAGAGTTTTCTGTATTGGTGGAAATTATTGATTCTGTACGGTTCAATGGTGACCTTGGTAGCCATATGTACACATGAGAGATGTAATTATCACAAATAAGGAGTCAAGTCTTCAAACTATACCATTGGTTTAGTGACTATATACATTATCTTAAACCTTCTTTGCTTGTCTATATTTTTATGTGGAGGCAAAACTTATCACTCACCATTAAGACTAAAAAACCCAAGATATATGTGTCCTTTTGTAGCTTCCTGGTTGTTAATGGGTGGGGATGTAACCCAGATTTACCTATGAGTATGCAATCACTTCAGAATTTAAACAGAAGTTAATTATGCAAAAATTAGAAGCAGAAGAAAATATATACTCCAGCAATAACTTCAGATTTGTGCCACAATGACAGAAGTATTTGTGGGAATGCTAATGGTCAGAATTATTGATGATAGAAGTGAATTCTTTTTCCATTTATGCTATAGAGAGTAGAGTCCTCTCTGAATCATTCTATTGCATGAATTTGTCTGTGATCATTAGTGCTTTGGAAACCTTGTAACTCAAGACTGTTTTTAAGCTTGCTTCTTTGACTTCCTAAAAATTGTAAAAAATTACCCTAGTATATTTTCTTATCGTTTTTAATACAAATGATCTACTTTAGCAACTTGAGACCCATACCTGTTATGGTTTAAGGAGATATATAATTTACTACTGGTTACAATGTAATATGTATATTTAGTGAAGTATAGCAGTGTTCTGTAAACAAAGGGAGGCAAAGTCAGATTTTTACAATTAATGGTAGTTAATCTGGATCTTAAAACAAGGAGAATTGTCCAAGTGCAAAAGGAGAAAACACAACGATAGAAAAAACACATATTCCAAGCTTTAGAGGTGTGATAGAGTGTGACACATTTGTCTAAAAAAATATGAAAAAGAAAAAGAAAGAAAAAACAGTGCTGGAATTCTTAACTAGGGAAACTTGAATGGTCGAGAAGCACCTAAAGAAATGTTCAACATCCTTAGTCATCAGGGAAATGCAAATCAAAATGACCTTGAGATTCCACCTCATACCAGTCAGAATAACAAAGATCATACAAAAACTCAAGTGTCAGCAGATGCTGGGGAGGATGTGGAGAAAGAAGAACACTCCTCCATTCCTGGAGGGATTGCAAGCTAGTACAACCGATCTGGAAATCTGATTCCTCAGAAAATTGGACATAGAACTTCCCGAGGACCCAGCTATATCACTTCTGGGCATATACCCAGAAGATGCTTTAACATGTAATAAGGATACATGCTATGTTCATATCAGCCTTGTTTATAATAGCCAGAAGCTGGAAAGTACCTATTTGTCCTTCAACAGAGGAATGGATACAGAAAGTGTGGTACATTTACATAATGGAATATTACTCAGCTATTAAAAACAATGACTTCATGAAATTCACAGGGAAATGATTGGAACTTGAAAACACCATCCTGAGTGCAGTAACCCAGTCATATAAGAATACATATGGTATACACTCACTGATGAGTAGATATTAGCCCAAAGCTCGGAATACTCAAGATACAATTCACAGACCATATGACGATCAAGAAAAGGAAAGACCAAAGAGTGGTTGCTTTAGGGCTTCTTAGAAGGGCGGACAAAATACTCGCAGGAAGAAATATGGAGACAAAGTGTGGAGCAGAGACTGAAGGAAAGGCCATCCAGAGACTGTCCCACCTAGGGATCCATCCCATATACAGTAACCAAACTCAGACACTATTGCAGATGCCAAGAAGTGGTTGCTGAAGGGAGCCTGATATGGCTGTCTCCTGAGAGGCTCTGCCAGAGCCTGACAAATGCAGAGGTGGATACTCACAGCCAACCATTGGACTGAGCGTAGGTTCCTGATGGAAGAGTTGCAGACAGTAATGAAGGAGCTCAGGGGCTTTGCAGCCCCATGGAGGAAGCAACAGTGTCAACCGGCCAGACATCCTTCCCACAGGAGCTCCTGGGGACTGGGCCACCAACCAAAGAGTACACATGAAGGGACCCATGGCTTTGGCAGTGTATGAGGCAGAGGATGGCCTTGTTGGACATCAGTTGGAGGAGTGGCCCTTAGTCCTCTGGGTGTTTGATGCTGCAGTATAGGAGAATCCCAGGGTGGGACGGCAGGAGTAGGCGGGGAGCACCCTCATAGAGGCAGGGGGAAGGGGACTGGATAGGGGGTTTCTGGAGGGGAGGCCTGGAAAGGGGTAACATTTGAAATGTAAATAAAGAAAATATTCAATAAAAGAAAAAATTTTTAAAAAGGTTAAAAAAAACAGAGTGCTACTCAGGAGGAAGACAGAAATGTCAAATAAAAGATACACTGGAGTTATACTGATGATACTGGGTTTATTTTATAGGGTAAAAGCATTCAGCAGGTAATTGGTATCATCAAGATGGGGACTTGGTTAAAAGATTCTTGTAATTTCCAAGGCACAGAGGATAAGGATACAAAAGAAGTATTGCAAAGAAAAGTTTTAGAGAAACTTAACCAATGTATTCCAGGGTTTGTTATTTGTTGTTTTAAACAGCTTCTGTTTTCTTCCTTTTAAAACAATTCTGATTATTATTATTAATTATTATTATTATTATCTGCTTTACATAAAATGAAAGGCCACTGGAACCACAGAGAATGCATCTAACTGAAATCAAATACTGCTGTTTCATTTCTGGTTAGAACTAACATTTACATCAGACTTCAGTCTTTCAAAGTACATACATAGCACAAAATGGACTCCCAGTAAATGAATGAACTGGCTTCACCAAATTTATGTTTCTTTTTAGAGTTTTCACATATGTTGGTTTGAATATGCTTGGCACATGTGAAGTGACACTATTAGGAGATGTGGGCTTGTTGGAATAGGTGTGGCCTTGTAGGAAGAAGTGTGTCACTGTGTAGGTGGGCTTTGAGGTCTCTTAGTGTTCAAGTCCCCCCCCCCTCCAGTACAGAACAAAGCCCTCTCTTGGCTAACTGCAGAAGAGTGCCACCTCCTGACTACCTGGGGGAAGTCAGTCTCCTTCTGCCTCTTCCTTTTACGATATAGAACTCTTGAATTCTCCAATGCCATGTCTGCCTACAGGCTCATATGCTTCCTGTCATGATGATAATGGACTGATCCTTGGAAACTGTAAGCAAGTCTCAAATACATAGTTTCCTTTATAAAGGTTGTCTTGATCATGGTGTTTCTTCACAGAAATGAAATGCTAAGACACCATAATTCCTTGAACTTCCTTTTTCTGTCCTGTATATTCTTATGCATCTCAATTTCCTTTACTTCACTAGTATTTCTCATAGGCAACAGTTGACATGCACGTTTATTTTTTTCCTGTTTTAAAAATACTTTAATCGTTTTTTTTTCTTTCTAGTCCTTTTCTCTTTCCTGGTTTGCCCCCCCACTCCTTATCCCATATCTCCTCCCCCACCTCCATCTCCAGAAGGGTGTCCCCACTCCCAGCTCTATCCCACCAGACCTTTCCACTCCTTGCAGCCTCAAGTCTCTCCAGGATTAGGTGCATCTTCTCTCACTAAGGCCAGGCCAGCAGTCCTCTGCTGTATATATGTCAGGGACTTTTTTCCTTCTTGTCTGCCAATATTAACTCATTCTCTTAGGTGAATTGGTTACTATAAAAGATGATCTTGTTTGACAGGAATTTGGTATTGTCCAAGAACAAGGAAAATGGGCTTCAGGCAGAAATCTGGCATTAGGCTAAAACAAAGAAGCAATTTCAGGCAGAAATCTAAATCTTAGCATAGAACAAAGAAGTAGGCTTCAGGCATGAAAATGACTTTGGTCTAGGACATGGAAGTAGGCTCAAACATTTTGTTCATCCTGATAAGCCCTAAGAAACAGTGATCACAGGAGTGATCATAGGACTTTGTTTATTGCCTTGCTTGTTCATTTACTATTTGTGTTTATTGTCTTGCTTGTTCCTTGACTATTTGCATCTATTGTATTGCTAGTTCCTCAACCTAGAACTAACCTTAACACCTGCAAATAATTAAAATGGTATAAAAGCAGATTAGGAAAAATGTAACAATAAGGAGAGTGGGGACACCAGTTGGAAACAGGAGGGAGGAGGAATGAGATGAGGAACTGTCAGAGGGCAGACCAGGAAGGATTCTGAACCTGGCTTATGTCTTTATGTCTTTGCATTAGAATGAATGTCAGGTGAAAACTATCCTCCCAAAATCGCTCTCCCAAAGTAAATAGCCTGAGTTGGCTATGAGACTATAAGTCTTCAACCTTATGAGAAATCCAGAATGAGTGAATTAACTGAAGATATGGAAACACAAAGCATAGCTTCCAAAATTTAACCGATTTATAGAGACCGCTGATTACCAGGACCGTCCCTTACTTCAAAACATTGGAGCATCTGGTCTTCAGCCTTCTGGCCCATGATCATCTATGACAGACCTAGTAATGCAGAATTTTTAAGAGCTGATCACTCTGTCTTGGAAGATATAATCAGTTGACTATTCCGCAAATGTGTCCTTTTTCTGGACAGTATATTGTCTGTAGATGAAAAGAGGCAATTCTTGCCTAGTGGCTGTCTCACCACAACTGGAGTTACTCCAAAGATGCTCAATTTCTTCTTAGAATCCAAGACAGGGAAGCTGTCAGGAGCAGACAGATCTCTAATCAAAATGACATTTATACAGAAATGTTTGTAATGTCAATTCTGTGGACTTCTGACATTTTTGAAAGCCAGCTATCTATGTAAAGCAATCTGGACAGTTGCCCTTTACCTCCTTTCAGCTATTTCTAATTCAAATCTAGAAAACATCCTAACAGTAAACTCAGAGCCATGAATTTGCTATTAGGCCCTCAACTCATATTGCTTAATCATCTAAAAACAGTTCATAATAGCAGTCATAGAAGGACTAAGACATATATTCTTTTTTTAAATTTTTTATTGTATATTTTATTTACATTTCAGATGTAATCACCTTTCCCCATTTCCCCCTCACCCAGGAGCTCCCAATCCTATCCCTTCTCCTCCTGCTTCTATGAGGATATGCCCACACCCACCCTCCCACTCCCACCTCCCCACCCACGATTTCCCCCACACTGGGGCATCCAGCCATCACTGGACAAAGAACTTCCTCACCTACCTATGATTGACAATGTCATCTTCCCCTACATATACAGTTGGAGCCATAGGTCCCTCTCTATGTGCCCCCAGGCTGGTGGTTTAGACCCTGGGAGTTCTGATTGGTTGATATTTTTGCTCTCCCTATGGAGCCACAAACCCTTTCAGCTCCTTCAGTCTTCTCTCTAACTTCTCCATTGGGAACCCCATGATCAGCTCAATGGTTAGCTGTGAGCATCCGCCTTTGTATATTTCAGGATCTAGCAGACTTCTAAGGAAACAGCTATATCAGGCTCCTGTCAGTATGCACTTCCTGGCATCTACATCAGTGTCTACCTTTGGTGACTGCACAAGGGATGGATACCCAGGGGAAGCAGTCTTGGATGGTCCCTCCTTCCGTTTCTGTCTCACACTTTGTGTCCATATTTGCTCCCATGAGTATTTTGTTACCCCTTCTAAGAAGGGCCAAAGCACCCACACTTTGGCCTTCCTTGTTCATGAGCTTCATGTGGTCTATGAGTTGTTTCTTGGATATCAAGAACTTTTGGGGTAATATCCAATTATCAGTGAGTACATGCCATGTGTGTTCTTTTGTGATTGGGTTACCTCACTCAGGATGATATTTTCTAGTTTCATCCATTTACCTAAGAGTTTCTCAAAGTTATTGTTTTTAATAGCTGAGTAATATTCCATTATGTAAATGTACCACATTTTCTGTATCCATTCCTCTGTTGAAGGACATTTGGGTTCTTTCCAGCTTCTGGCTATTATAAATAAGGCTGCTATGACCATAGTGGAGCATGTATCCTTGTTATATGTTGGAGCATCTTCTGGCTATATTCCCAGAGTGGTATAGCTGGCTCCTCAGGTAACGCTATGTCCAATTTTCTGAGGACCTGCTAGACTGATTTCCAGAGTGGTTGCACCATCTTGCAATCCCACCAAATATGGAAGAGTGTTCCTCTTTCTCCACATCCTTGCTAGCATCTGCTATCACCTAAGTTTTTGATCTTGGCCATTCTGACTGATGTCAGGTGGAATCTCAGGGTTGATTTGATTTGCATTTCCCAGATGCCTAAGGATATTGAACATTTCTTTAGATGCTTCTCAGCCATTCAAGTTTCCTCAGTTGGGAATTCATTTTTAGCTCTGTACCCCATTTTTAATAGGGTTATTTGGTTGTCTGGAGTCTAATTTCTTGAGTTCTTTGTATATATTGGATATTAGTCCTCTATTGGTTGTAGAATTGGTAAAGATCTTTTCCCAATCTGTTGGTAGCCCTTTTGTCCTATTGACAGTGTCCTTTGCCTTACAGAAGCTTTGTAATTCACGAGTTCCCATTTGTCAATTCTTGCTCTTACAGCATAAACCATTTGTGTTCTGTTCAGTATAGGCACAATGCCTATATGAGAGTAACAATATTAATCCCAATTTTATATCAATAAGAAATTCATACCAATGAAAACTTTAAATTTATACAAAATAAATTCTGTACCAATGTAAGAGATTATAACTTCAACTTTGTATCAATGATAAAGATTTCTACCAATAGGTTATGGCTATGTAATCAATTCTAGCTATTCCTCCCTGCTCCAATAAAACCATTACTTTTCCTTAGAAAGACAGCCTAATATTAACCACCTCAGTCCCTGATCCCTGGGAATAGAGGCGCCAACTCTTCATTAACTTCTTCAAACTGAATATGGGTGTTGAGATATTAGAAGAGGGGCAGGGGAAAGGTAAATTGATAAACAGCTGAAATCTGTGTCTTCACTGCATCCAGCTGAAATTCCAGGACATCAGAGAATCGAGCAGGTCTGCTCAGCTTGCTTGTTGAGTAGATACACCAAAGCTGTGTATTCTGCAATATACAATTCTGCAATATATAAATATATTCTGCAATATACAAATTTTAGTATCAAAACAATTTTCTGTTTGAATTCTGGAATCTAGTCTTCTGGCAGCTTGCCTCTGTCATGTGTTATCCATATAATTCTGGGAGGTAGCAATACCTTAATCATCACCTCTGAAAACCACAGACAAAGCCTTTTCCCAAGTGTTTCCTTGAGCCAGTAACCAGAAAAATCTTTATGTTGACCTCTTTCCCAGAGGAAAAATATAACCACAAAATTGAAAATCACACCTATCTTGACAATAAAATCAATTTAATAACTAAAATACTGTATGTGCCTATTCTTAGGCCTTTCCTATTTTGCCAAGCAGGAAATGAACCCAGAATTCCTGTGGGGCTCACGTTAGACAGAACCCGAGTCTCCTGTGAGGTAATATAACTTTATATCATCTGAATACACCTCATTTACACTATCTTTCTGTTTGGCTCTCTGTCAGAACAGTCTCTATTTATACACTGTATTCTCTACTCTGGAGTCAGTGACAATTTTCCCTATCTTAACTAAAGTACTGTATATGCCTATTCTTAGGCTTTCCCTATCTTGCCAAGCAGGAAATGAACCCAGAATTCCGAGTCTCCTGTGAGGCAATATAACTTTATATCATCTGAATACATCTGATTTACACTATCTTTCTGTTCAGCCCTCTGCCTAGAACAGTTTTTTATTTATACCATCTATCTGTTTGGCTCTGTACTCCAGAGCAGCTTCCACTTAAACACTGTACTCTCTACTCTAGAGCCAGTGGCAATTTTCCCTAAGTTCCAAACTGCGGGTGATAATCCCCAGGAGATTCGGACAAATCTGTTTATAAATCTTTCCTAAAAGCAAATAATCTCTATATTTTAACTGTATACTTAAATCAGTAACTGCTTCACAATGGAGGCTTATTTATTTAGCTCTCCTGGCTAAAATGTATACCTGTCTGTCTGTGCTTCTGTGCCTAGAGCCACAGACAAATTTTTTCTACCTTTTTTCTGAACCACAAGCAAGATTCCTCACGTGAATTGGACAAAACTATTTCTAAATCTATCTTAAAAACAAATAATCTCAATTTTAATTCACAAATCTCCCTGCTCTAAAAGTAAGCTACTTTCTTCTTTTCTTAACAAAAAGCAACCTGTGTTTCCCCACAGCAGGTGACAAGCAGTTTTTTTTTTTTTTGTTTTTTGTTTTTTTTGTTCAGGGTTCCTGTGCTAGGAGTCACATGACTTATCTCAGCACTTACTCACTTTCTTTTTTTTTTTTTAATACATCTTTTACTCTCAGGTGAAATAGGTGTAAATTTCTAGTGAATTTGTGCCAGATATTGGTTGCCACTTTGTTGAGGGTAATCTTTAAAAATAATGGCACCCAATCTTGCTTGTTCTTAATTAGCCACCATCTTCTGGAATAGACAAGGCCTGTGGCCATGAGCAGCAGCAAATTATAACCACTGCTCAGCACAGGCCGTTGGCTCAGACCACCAGCGCAGGCAGCCAGAAACACCGGCCCTACCACCCACAAGATGCCAGAGTGGGAGATGGCTTTGCCAATCTTCCACACTATCTGCACAAGGCTGGGCTAATCCCAGACCATCCCACCATCCATGCGGGCCTGGTAAAAATGAGCCTCTAATGCTTAGATCATCCAAAGGCTTTATATGTTTGGAAATGCTCAATAACGAGATACCTACACAATTGGAGGTGTTTCCCAATTAACTAATCTAGATATAAGTTGTTATCCCAGACTGCTCTTGATCCAAGTGTGGTTCTCCATCCTCCTACATCTCTGCCTCCCTAGCTCCCCCTCCTCCTTCTCCTTTTTCTCTTCTTCCTCTTCTTCTTCCTCTCCTTACTCCTCCTACCTCAGCTCCTCCCAACTTGCAGAGAAAATATGCTGCTACATACTAACATGAATATTTTTGAAGTAGTATATACCTTCTTAAAGGAAGTATTTATATTATTGTTCTGTTTTACATACCTATGTTCAGAAAAATTAGTGAGCAGTACTTTAACTTATAATCTTAAATGCCTACCACAAGTATCTCCTATCTTAAGCCTGTGTGACATTATTTAAAACTCTATCTATTATAATTTTTGTTTCCCTCTTTGGAGATATTTCCTGAATTATGTAGGAGTCAAAAAGGGCCCAGGAATTAAGGCCAACATTTGGCAAATGGGACCCCATAAAATTAAGAGTTTCACACATCATAATCAACAATTGAGTAAAGAAAAAGCTAATGGAGTGGGAGAGAACCCTTGTCCATTATACTTCTGATAAGGTATTAATATCCAGAATATGTTAAGAACTCAAAGAACAGAGAGTCTCAAACAAATAATTTCGTCAGAATGGGCCATGGATAAGAATATGTTCTTAATCAGTCTTTGAGAGCAAATGTTGTTGAAGAACCTGTAGATTGTTTCTTAGTACAGATATCTAAAGCCTTAATCCTTAAATTTGTTTTCCAATGCCTATTAGATGAAAGAGGTTTGGAATCAGTTAAGCTTAATTACTGTAGAGTGGAGGTGTTGATTATGCCAGTTATTATCAATTAGGCATATTAATAGACACATATGGTGTTTTGCTTTTATATAGGCAAAATTGGCCTCTTTACATCCTTTTCTAAGGAGGGGTCTGATGTTTATATTTTTTTCTAATAGTGCAAGGCTGATCTCATCTTGAATTATTAGAAACCTCATCAACATATTTGCTTTTATTTCTTCACTTATTAGTTGACTACTTCATTCATCAATTCATAGATTCATGGTTTTTAAATCACCAGCTAGTCACTTAAAGATTTATAGATTCTCAGACACATTATAAAACTTTAAAGGTAATAGTGAAAACATTAATTCATTCTATTTGATATACTATTTATACTTTTTAAAAGGTGAGCAAAATCATCACCATATACTAAAAAACATTTCAGATCCTTAAGAATAGGAGAGAAATCAGAACATTAAGACAGACTGTTGTAAAACAATGAAGTATATATTTTTAAGACCCTGACAGAAAATCACAAACAACTAAAAAATCAGAATGCAGAGCTATGGAGCCTTGTCCCAATGAATACATATACAAAACTCTCCTACATTTAAGCATCAGGCAATATTATGGAAGAACAATAGAAAGACTATAAGAGTCAGAAGATAGTTCCCTTGGTGATGGGCAAAGAAACACCTTGGTGGTGGAGTTCTTATATTAGTCAGGGGCACAGCAGATGAAGTCCTTTGTTCATCCTAGTTTGATGTCTGACTTGATGGCTAAAGTTGTTTTATGCATAGGACACATAAATATCAAATCAAATCAAATCAAATCAAATCAAATCAAATCAAATCAAATCAAATCAAATCCAGGCAGCACAGTGGTGAAGGAGAAAGACAGAATGAGATCAGCAGACCACCATGCCACCCACCAATTTGCCCTCCAGTGCTTGGCACAGATGGGCCACAGAGGCTTGCTGGCATGCCACATATTGTGCATAGAGGATGTCATTCAGGGGCATTCCAGTTACGTGGCCAGCCTGTAGCTAGAGCCACCTCAGTGTACCAGTATGTGGTGGTCAGATGAGAGAGAAAGAGAAATGGAGGAGGTTGGGCATTATGAAGAATGACAGAACTGAAGACTTAAGGGTAGAGTGGAGTAGCCTTTTGTGAGTGGTCAGCTGTAAGGAGCCATAATGAGACAAGCTAATAATTAGCAGGTGATCATCCTGAAATGGCTTGCCTTGGATTATTATATAATCTGTGACAAGTGAGAACTTATTCAGCAAGGCTGTAAGGGACTTATTTTAGGAAAAATTCCTGCTATTAATTTGATTTTCCTATTATTATTAAATATATGTAACAATCACTAAGCAATATCACACCCCTTTAGAGCAGATCTCTGAAGATCCACGAAGATATACTGTCCTGTAGTAATGCTATATAGACAAATAAATGACTTCTTAAGTCTTAATAATGATCTTATAAGAATTCCTAAAATTATATCAATGATTATTAAGCTCTTTAGAGTGGGACTGCTATTAGGTCCCTTTATGATAGTCAAAACTGCAATGAGAACTCTGCCAGTCTCCCAAATGTAATCAGTTAATTGCTTTTAGATAGTAACCAGACTTTCTCCTACTCAGAGCACATTCCAAGAGGTTGTAAAATGATTGACTAAAGATCACTAAAAGGGAACTAACAATTTACTGTAGGTGCTAGGATAGAAGATAAAATATTGCCTGGGTTTATCTATATAAAACTTCACTAATTTTTTAGTTATAGTTGTAACCCTTTAGTGAACCTGTGGAGTTAGACCGGTGATGGATGTTTAGCCAGATAATTACTCCTAATGAATATGCATGTAAACATTCTCTGTTGTAAACTTCTATTTTAATTTATGATTTGATTTTTGGTGTGAACTTGTGATGAGCTTTGTAACATGTTCTCTGAACGATGTATAAGTACTGAAGGCAAAGACAAAGAGAGGGTCATTCGTTCCTTCCCATCCTTTTCCCCTGCCTAGAATTTTTCCCTTAGAATTTTTTCCTTATTAGAATTTTTTCCTTTTTCTCCACTTAGGACCTTTCCACTTTTCCCCTTAGATAGCTTTCATAGGAAACTTTTTACACTTAGTAATAAACTCTATAATAACTTCTCTAAGTGTTTTTTCTTCCTCCGACCTCAGACTAGCAGGCATAAGCTAGAGCTCAACAGTTCCTGTTTAGATCATACAAAGGTTATTTACTTAATCATTTGCTGTTTTTAGGATAAGGTGATAAGTCCAAGAAACTGCAGTTTCTGGCTTCAGCAGATCACAGAAGGCACGTCAGCTACAGTAGCATAGTAAGTAAATTTTTCTAGCATAGATTAGTAAACTTTTATTATACAGCAACTCTAAATATCTTTTAAGACCAAAGTCTTACCCCGAATCTAGTATGACCACATCTTAAACCTGCCAATGCTCTTCCCCCTCTGCTGCCTCAAGAAGAACCGACAAGAAGAGAAGAAAAAGACTTACCCACCAGGCTGGGGCTGCCTTGCCCCAGCAGTCAGCCATGCCACCTGGGTCATGACATGGTCCCAGCCCAAGCTGCTGCTGAGGGCCATGTCTGACACTGTGGCTATGCAGTGGCAGGGTTTGGTGTTAATGTCCTTGGCTCATATTACCACTAAAGAACATGGGAATGTCCCTGAGGAGGGCAGTAGCAGAAGGTTACCTGGATGTCCAGGGAGCTGTATAAAACTGAACCTGACTCTCACTGGATACAGCACTCTGGAGAACTGGCCTCATCTCTCACCTCTGGCAACACTCAGGAGAGCAGGTCCTGCATATCCATCCAGGCAGCACAGCAGAGCTAGTTCTGTTGCCAGGGGTGGAGGTGAGGGCATGAGTGTTGGGGAACTGATCCAACTATTCATCTGCCATGGGGTGGCATGGGTATAGTGGTGTCCACTTCCTCACCCCTGAGTCATCCTCTGGCATTCAGAAAAGCTGCCCACAGGGTTATAAGCTCATGAGAGCTATCCCTGCCCCTGAACTAGCTACAGCACTAAGGAGAGTAGGCCCTCCACTTTGCCTGGGAAAACAGTGGAGCTGGCTCTAATGGCACAGGCACAGGTGAGCATTTCTGGAGAGTGTGAGAGTGGGAGAGCTGGCCCAGCCCTTCACTGGCTCTAGCACTTGGGAGAGTGGGTTCTGAACCTTGCAAGTGGGTGCACCAAGGTGAAGCTGGCTCTGGAGGCATGAGAAGATGAGAACTGACCCTGCCTCCTGCTGATAGGTACACTGGGTGGTCTAGACAGATCAATGCTGGAAAGCTCACCCTGGTGGTGGGGTAGGATAAGGGAGAGCTGGTGGGCATCATACAGCTTCCATGAAGAGATGTTTTCTATCCTTTTGTTGTTGTTTGTTGTTTGTGTGTTTTTATTTTGGGAGAAGGTTGGAAGGGCAAAGGATAGATATGAGGGGACAGGGAGATGGATGGGACTGGGGCTAATGATGTGAAACTCACAAAGAATCAATAAAAACTTAAATAAAAATGAGTCAGTGAATTTGCTGTGAGATTGTCTTCTAGGAATTGTCAGAAGTTATGCAGATAATGTCATGAGCAGACTGCCCAAATGTAAGCTGACACAGCATGACACCAATGGCTTTGTCAAAGTAAGTGGAGGAAAAGACAACAAGGCCTCAAGCCTGCACAAAATACTACAGGCACTGGAGGATTTCTTTGGTTCTGGTGACTGTCTTTGGGGTGTTATTTTTGGAGAGAGAAATTTAGATGAGAAATAATGTGATAGAACCTTCTAATGCTAATGCTTTTTTACGCTTTTATATTACAACTTCTGCCTGACCGATGGCTGTCTGTCAAGAATAACTGGACATCATTACTTCATGAAATTAATAGTGAGCATAAAGTAAAATGAAGAACTATCCTATTCTCCAGGTATTTTTTCTGCCTAGTCCCAAGCGCTTCATTATTTATTTATAGTGGTTCAGGATAAATGCATACATGGCCTGTGTATGCATCTGATAAAACGTGTTAAACATCACCCAGAAGTTGGCAGCAAGGCATAGAACTCACATCTACTCACACTGATTTACCTCAAGCAAGCTGCAGTCAAAACTGTTAATAAGCTACGTTTCTAACCAGCCTCACTTGGATATCACTGGCTATTCTTTCTCTAAGCAATTATTCTCTGGATTAGTCAAATTTATATCACTGCAAATTACATCACTTTAAGTCAAATTTCATTCAGATAGAAACTGGCTTCAGAAGGTCAAGCTAGAAAATCCAGTACAAATATCAAGTCTTGCACAGCCTGAAGTCAGTGTTTCTTTGACTGCAACTAGACATTCATGTTTTGATGCTAAAATGTCAATAAACACATGAAAGAAATAACACTCTTCTTAATTTCACTAGTTCAACATGGCATTTCAAAGCACAGTGGGCTTTGTTCCTAGAGTTTAATAGACATGGTTGAGCAGATGGAACACAAAAAGACAAGCTGTGTTCCAGTTTATTTTCAATGCAGCACTGTTGTCTTGAGAACCAGCCATCCCATTGAACTTGTAAAAACACCAGCAAATTCAAAATGCAGAGGAGAGTGTCAGTATGAAGGCTTATTGTCAAGCAACAGTCCAGGGAAAGCAATTTGTTAAAAACCAAGACATTTCTTATAGAAATACTAATTTAGTTAATCAAGGGGATAATGGCTGAGGAAGGTGAATTATGCTCAGATGTGGTTCTTATGTCATTCTAATACCATAAATGGATCCAAAGCATGGCTATACTGATGATACACAGTCACCATGGCAATGGCTTGGTATTTTGTGTGATCCAATAATATGATGTCAGAAAATGAGAAACAACTTCCTAGGGTAAGCTAACCTGTATAGTATGATAAAGGAAAGGACTCCAAAGCTTCTTTTGTGTTTTTAATAAAATCTGATATCAAACACCTGAGTTCCCTTTGCCACCAACTGCCAGGGAAGTAAGGAATCATACTTTCACTAGGCAAGCTCTCCTATGCGCCCTTTGAGTTTGAAGTTTAAAGTCTGTATTTGGTATTTTGGAAGAGAGGAAGGTGTGAGGAGAGGTGTAATGATGCAACAGAGTACTACATGATACGTGGGTGCAGCAGGCTATAGAAAACAGTCACCCAATTAGGAGGTCTTCACGGTCCCAGCCTCACATTTCACTATTCCTTAAAAAGGGCTCCAAGTAGTTATATCTTCTTGCCTCTACTTTGTCCATGTTTACCATTTCTGCAGAGTAGTTGAATCTAAAGCAAATGTCCTTTCATTTTTACTCAAATGTATGCTAAGAAGTCTTCTGCTTTAAGACAAAAAAAAAGCAACAAGGAGCAGATTTACTTTTCTACCTTAAACAGCCAACACTGACAGAATGTGTGAGATAATTGTTTTCAGCATCAGTCCACAGATCGTTTAGAAGAGTGACCTCAAGAGAAGAAAACAAATTGAACAAATTGGGTGAGCTTACCATTGTGCCAGCTCACTACCTAGATGGAACATGTAGCCTAAAGTAAAGGGCTAGGGGAAAGAGAAAGAGGGAGAACTGTGCAACAGAGACGAGATGTCCTTCCCCACTCTTCTCTTAGGAAGAACAAAACATAGAAAAGAAAATTTAGAATGTTCAGTTAAAGTAAAAAGGTAACCAAAGTAAAAGTTGCCACATTCACATCTTAAATTGCAGAAGAATGAACTTAATTAACAATAACAACAACAACAATGACCACAACAATAACAACAGAACAACAACAACTAAACAAACCAAAATAAAAAATCATGAGGCTAATGCTAGGATAGAAAATATCCAAATGGGATGTAAAGATAATTTACAATGCTCATGAAGTAATAAGAAAACTGAAAGGATAAATCTGAAATGAAATTGAGATACACACAAAATCACAGAAGAATGTATTGGCATTTATAGAACATAATACTTCTCAATAATAAAAAGAATTGAAAGCAATGTAGATAATGAAAAATTTAAAAGTTGCTGTAAAATTATCAAGAAGCCATGCTTCATGTAAGTTATTGGTATTAAGGGAAAGTGCACCAATTTTAGATGTCACAGTAGAAAGTGAGTCACATTCTATACAGAAAATAATAGCAGGTGGTTTGACATTTTCCTCAGCAAATAATTAGCAGTGTTCTAGAAAGAGACATCCCAAAAGTCAGGGCAATTTTCTTTTTATTTGTTTTGTAAATAAGCAAGAGGTTCAGAAACCATGATATTAGAACTTATTATCAGTCAAACTTACAAAGACTGTATGTAATTGGAGGCCCATATAACTTATGTGAAATTTTAAAAGATTTTCTCTGAGTTTATATGAGATTTGTGTGTGTGTAAGTATGTGGGTATACATTTACACACACACACACACACACATATGCATATATCTATATCTATACAAACACATACATACATCCCTACATATACACATGTGTGTATTTATATGTATCCAATAGTTACAGAGGTGAACATCTTTATCACTCCTACTCTAAACTTTTTTCTTTTCTTTTTTGTTTTGGCTTTTTTTCCCAATCTGCTTTTATACCGTTTTAATTAAATGCAAGTAGTAAGGTTAGTTCTAGGTTAAGGAACTAACAATACAATAGGTGCAAATAGTCAATGAACAAGCAAGACAATAAACACAAATAGTCAAAGAACAAGCAAGGCAATAAACAAAGTCCCATGATCACTTCTGTGATCACTGTTTCTAAGGGCTTATCAGGATCAACAAAATATCTGAGCCTACTTCGCTGTCCTAACCCAAAGTCATTTTCATGCCTGAAGCCTAATTCTTTGTGTTAGTCTAAGATTTATATTCCTGCCTGAAATTACTTTTTTGTTTTAGTTTAAGATTTAGATTCCTGCCTGATATAGCTTCTTTGTTCTAGCCTAATGTCAGATTCCTGCCTGAAGCCCATTTCCTTGTCCTTGGACAATGTCAGATTCCTGCCAAGCAGCCTCAAAGCTTTCAACATCTCCCCCTTTTTTATTTTATAAGAAAGACTGAGCCTGTCTTAGGTCATTCTGGCAAGAATGGCTTTTCTTAAGATTTGTGGAATATGCATTATCAAAAGGAATGCTCTTCTGTCTTAGGTTGGTAAGTCTCTGTGCAGAATCGTCTTTGGTTTGCCAGTCTGTTAATTTAATAACTCTGTCTGGGAGTCCATTTTCAGTTTTAAGTCAAGTCATGTACTTTGGTTGCCAACATGTTGATTTTGTTAAAGACAAGCTTTAACATGATGGGCAGGAATAAAAGTATTCCCAGGACAAAATGGTTAGCATGATCAAGCTATATATGCCATTCTTGAAGCTTGACCAAAATGGAAATGTTTACATCAGGCCATGGATAATTTTATCAGTAGTATCTGCATCATCAAATCTCAGCAGAGCACCATTCTTTAAGTTCATAAACTCATTATGTAAAGTTAAAACATCCAGAGAGGTGTTAGAATTATGCCAAATACCCTGCAAGTGTCTTTAAACTTTTTCCTAATTATAATGACTATCATTGTAAATTTTAGAAGTAACCCAACTACATTGGTATTTGGCATGACACTTGAGATGGCTCCTTACTCTTAAACTCTGAACCTCCTTCCAACAAATTGAGTAGGAGAAAGAGCATCAATCCAATGTTCCAAATGTCTTTGTAAATCGTCGTATATACTCAACACAATAGTAACATTACATTAAATACTGTTGAAGAAACAAAAGTAATTTTAACATGGCAATTAAAAGAGCCTTAACACATGCACTCATACTTATTTTAAATCCAGATCCTGTCCCAATTTTATCACTTGCTAGCATAACATCAGAGATAACTCTAGATAACTTTCAAATATATTTCAGAAAATGTCCAGAACCAGCCTTCCAAATGAAGCCTGTTATTCCCAGTATTGGATTGACTTCTAAACCAGTACATAATTGAGTCCCATTTAAGAAAAATACAAGTGTCATTATAAATTCTCTCTTTTTTGTTTCCTCTGTCCCACAAGGTCTAAAAACTTGAGGCAAGGTAGCTTGTTCCAACTGGGATATAGGCAAGCAAAAGTGAGTCAGGAACATATGTCCAATACAGCTTTCCAGTCACCCTTGTTAGGGCACTCAGCAAGCTCACAGGTCCGCATCATTCTTTGCCCCAGCATCAGTGTGTCTCACCAATCACTCTGGCAGTTACCATGCTCCTTCAGCATCCTGCAGAAAAAAAAAAAGCACAAACATGCCCTATTCTCCAAATTAAATACCTAATTGTGATCACACCATATTTCAGTAAGTAGATCCATCCTTTTTACCTAGGCATAAGTATGCCTAGTTGTAGGGTGCCATAGACACCAGAAAGTTTCTTGGCATCCAAATTTTTTACAAAATTTAAAACAAAAAGAACATGATTTAAGTAAACTTTTGGTGTATGAAAATATACCTCCCCCTTTTTTATCTTATGAAGATATTGTTTTAAAGTCCCATGGGCCCATTGCACAATACCTTGTCCTTGAGGATTATAAGGGAAGCCAGTAATATGGGTAATATTAAATTGTTGACATGGATGACTAAGGATGTTGAACATTTGTTTTGGTGCTTCTTGGCTATTTGAGTTTCCTCAGTTGAGAATTCTTTGTTTAGCTCTGTATCCCATTTTTAAATATGGTTATTTGGTTGTCTGGAGTCTAATTTCTTCAGTTCTTTGTATATATTGGATATTAGCCCTCTATAGGATGTAGGATTGATAAAGATATTTTCCCAATCTGTTGGTTGCCATTTTGTCCTATTGACAGTGTCCTTTGTCTTGTAGAAGCATTGCAATTTTATCAGGTCCCATTTGTCAATTCTTGCTCTTAAAGCATAAGTCATCTGTTCAGGAACTTTTCCCCTGTGCCTAGGTATTTGAGGGTCTTCCCCAACTTCTCTTCTTTTAGTTTCTGAGTATCTGGTTTTAGGTCAAGGTCCTTTATCCACTTGGACTTGATCTTTGTACAAGGAGATAAAAATGGTTCAATTTTCATTCTTCTACAAGCTGACCTCCAATTGAACCAGCACCATTTGTTGAAAATGCTGTCTTTTTTCCACTGGACAGTTTTAGTACCTTTGTCAAAGATCAAGTGACCATAGGTGTGTGAGTTCATTTCTGGATCTTCAGTTCTATTCCATTGACATTCTTGACTGTTTCTGTACAAATACCACGTTGTTTTATCACTATTGCTCTGTAGTACAGTTTGAGGTCAGGGATGATGATTCTCCCAGAAGTTCTTTTATTGTTGAGAATAGTTCTTGCTATCCTGTGTTTGTTGTTATTTCAAATGAATTTGCAAATTGCTCTTTCTATTTCTATGAAGAATTGAGTTGGAATTTTGATGGGGATTGCATTGGATCTGTAGATTGCTTTTGGCAAGGTGGCCATTTTTTACTATATGTATTCTGCCAATCCACAAGCATAGGAGATCTTTCCAAGTTCTGAGATCTTCTTCGAAATCTTTCTTCAGAGACTTGAAGTTTTTGTCATACAGATCTTTCACTCACTTGGTTAGATTCACACCAAGGTGTTTTATATTATTTGTGACTATTGTGAAGGGTGTCATTACCCTAATTTCTTTCTCAGCTTGTTTATCCTTCAAGTAGAGGAAGGCTACTGATTTATTTGAGTTGATTTTATATCCAGCCACGTTGCTGAAGTTGTTTATCAGGTTTAGGAGTTCTCTGGTGGAAGTTTTAGAGTCACTTAAGGATACTATAGTATCATCTGCAAATAGTGAAATTTTGACTTCTTCCTTTCCTACTTGTATCCCATTGACTTCCTTTTGTTGTTTAATTGCTCTGGCTAGGAATTCCAGTACTATATTGAATATGTAGGGTGAGAGTGGGCAGCCTTGTCTAGTCCCTGATCTTAGTGGGACTGCTTCAAGTTTCTCTCCATTTAGTTTGATGTTGGCTACTGGTTTGCTGTATATTGTTTTTACTATTTTTAGGTTTGGGCCTTGAATTCCTGATCTTTTCAAGACTTTTACCATGAAGAGATGTTGAATTTTGTCAAATACTTTCTCAGCATCTAGTGAGATGATCATGTGTTGTTGTTTTTTTTTTTGAGTTTGTTTATATAGTGGATTACATTGATGGATTTCCGAATAGTGCATCATCCCTGCATTCCTGGAATAAAACCTACTTGATCATGATGGATGATTGTTTTGATGTTCTTAGATTCGGTTTTTGAGAATTTTATTGAGTATTTTGCATCAATATTCCTAAGGGAAATTGGTCTGAAGTTCTCTTTCATTGTTTAGTCTTTATGCGGTTTAGAAATGAGAGTAACTGTGGCTTCATAGAATTAATTCGGTAGTGTTCCTTTTGTTTCTATTTTGTGGAATAGTTTAAAGAGAAATAGTATTATGTCTTCTTTAAAGTACTGATAGAATTCTGCATGAAAACCATCTACTGTTGGGCTGTTTTTGGTGGGGAGACTTATAATGACTGCTGCTATTTCCTTAGGGGTTATGGGACTATTTAGATGATTTATCTGATCCTGGTTTAACTTTGGTGTCTGGTATCTCTCTAGAAAATTGTCCATTTCCAGTTTTGATGAGTATAGTCTTTTGTAGTAGAGTATAATGATTTGTTTGAATTTCCTCAGTTTCTTTTGTTATGTCTTCCTTTTCAGTTCTGATTTTATTAATTTGGATACTGACTCTGTGCCCTCTGGTTAGTCTGGCTAAGAGTATATCTATATTGTTGATTTTCTCAAAGAACCAGCTCCTGGTTTTTTGACTCTTTGTATGTTTCTTTTTGTTTCTACTTGGTTGATTTCAATCCTGAGTTTGATTATTTCCTGCCGTCTACTCCTCTTGGGTGTATTTGCTTCTTTTTGTTCTAGAGATTTCAGGTGTGCTGTCAAGCTGCTAGTGTATGCTCTCTCCAGTTTCTTTTTGCAGGCACTTAGAGTGATGGGTTTTCCTCTTAGCACTGCTTTCATGTGTCCTGTAAGTTTTAGTATGATGTGCCTTCATTTTCATTAAATTCTAAAATGTCTTTAATTTCTTTATTTCTTCCTTGACCAAATTATCATTGAGTAGAGTGTTGTTCAGGTTCCATGTATATGTGGGCTTTCCATTGTTTTTGCTGTTATTGAAGACCAGCCTTAGCCCGTGATGATCTGATAGGGTGTATGGGATTATTTCAATCTTATATCTGTTGAAGCCTGTTTTGTGACAAATTGTATGGCCTATTTTGGAGAAGCTACTATGAGGTGCTGATAAGAAGGTATATTCTTTTGTTTTAGGATGAAACATTTCATAGATATCTGTTAAATCCAACTGGTTTATAACTTCTCTTAGTTTCATTGTGTCTCTGTTTAGATTCTGTTTCCATGATCTGTTCATTGATGAGAGTGGGGTGTTGAAGTCTCTCACTATTATGAGTGAGGTGCAATATGTACCTTCATCTTTAGTAAAGTTTCTTTTATGAATGTGAGTACTCTCGCATTTGGAGCATAGATGTCCAGAACTGAGAT
Organism: Grammomys surdaster; assembly: GCF_004785775.1. Taxonomy (NCBI): domain Eukaryota; kingdom Metazoa; phylum Chordata; class Mammalia; order Rodentia; family Muridae; genus Grammomys; species Grammomys surdaster. Next base: position 13,171,884 of record NW_021604578.1, on the reverse strand, counting down.
TTCATCTTGGTTGATTTTTTCTTTGACAAGTATGGAGTGTCCTTCCTTATCTTTTTTGATAATGTTTGGTTGAAAGTCGATTTTATTCAGTATTATTATGGCTACTCCAGCTTGTTTCTTGGGGCAATTTGCTTGGAAAATTGTTTTCCAGCCTTTTACTTTGAGGAAATATCTGTCTTTGTCACTGAGGGACATTTCTTGTATGCAGCAAAATGCTGGGTCATGTTTATGTATCCAATTCATTAGATTATGTCTTATTACTGGGAATTGAGTCCATTGATATTAAGAGATATTAAGGAAAACTGATTGTTGCTTCCTATTATTTTTGGTGTTAGAGGTGGAATTATGTTTTATTTTGTTTTGTATTTTGTTTTTGGTTTTTTGAGACAGGGTTTCTCTTTATAGCCCGGGTTGTTCTGGAATTCACTCTGTAGACCAGACTGGCCTTGAACTCAGAAACCCGACTGCCTCTGCCTCCCAAGTGCTGCGATTAAAGGCATGTGCCATCACCGCCCTGCAGCAGAGGTGGAGTTATGTTTGTGTGGCTATTTTCTTTTGGGTTTGTTGGAAAAAGATTACTTTATTGCCTTTTCTAGGATGTAGTTTCCCTCCTTGTGTTGGAGTTTTCCAACTGTTATACTTTGTAGAGCTGGATTTGTGGAAAGATATTGTGTAAATTTCATTTTATCATGGAATATGTTGGTTTCTCCATCTACAGTAATTGAGAGTTTTGCTGGGTATAATAGACTGAACTGGCATTTGTGATCTCTTAGGGTCTGTATGACATCTGTCCAGGATCTTCTGGCATTTATAGCCTCTGCTGAGAAATCTGGTGTAGTTCTTAAAGGTTTGCCTTTATAAGTTACTTGACCTTTTTCCCTGTTGCTTTTAATATTCTTTCTTTCTTTTGTGCATTTGATGTTTTGACTATTATGTGACTGGAGGAGTTTTTTTTTTGGCCTAGTTTATTTGAGTTCTGTAGGTTTCTTGTATGTTCATGGGCATCTCTTCTTTTAGGTTAGGGAAGTTTTCTTCTATACTTTTGTTGAAGATATTTACTGACCCTTTACATTGGTAATCTTTTCTCTTTTCTATACCTATTTTTATTAGGTTTGGTCTTCTCATTTTGTCCTGGATTTCCTGGATGTTTTGGTTTAGGAGCTTTTTGCATTTTGTATTTTCTTTGACAGTTGTGTCAATGTTTTCTATGGTATCTTCTGCTCCTGAGATTCTCTCTTCTATCTGTTGTCTTCTGTTTGTGATGCTTGCATCTATGACTCTTGATTACTTTCCTAGGTTTTCTATCTCCAGGTTGGCTCCCTTTGTGATGTCTTTATTGTTTCTACTTCCATCTTTAGATCCTGTGTGGTTTTGGTCAATTCTTTCACCTCTTTGATTGTGTTTTCTTATAATTCTTTAAGGGATTTTAGTGTTTCCTTGTTAAGGGCTTCTTCCTGTTTACCTGTGTTCTCCTGTATTTCTTTAAGGGAGTTATTCATGTTCTTCTTGAAGTCCTCTATCATCATCATGAGAAATGATTTTAAATCAGAGTCTTGCTTTTCTGGTGTGATGCAGTATCCAGGACTTGCAATAGAGGGAGTACTGGTTTTTGATGATGCCAAATAACCTTTGTTTCTGATGCTTACATTCTTACACTTGCTTTTTGCTCTCTTGTTGTCTCTAGTGCTACCTGCACTAACTTCTCTGACTGGAACCTCTCTCTCTCCTTTTATCTTGATTGTGTCAGAATTCCTCAGAGTCCTGTTGTCTCTGTGATTCTGTGCTCCTGAGATCCTGGGTGTATGAGCTCCTGGGAGTCAGGCTGCCTCTTAGATCCTGAAATCCTATCATCCTGGGTATGTTAGAGCTCCTGGGAGTCCAGCTTCCTCTGGGTGTTGTGGGATTTGTTGAAGAGCTAGCACCAAAGGTCTGCTCATGGCATCAACTCAGGCTAGAAGGAACTTGTACCAATGGATCAGGATGTGGTTTCTTCACAAGAGCAAACCAGTTACGTGTCAGCTGCTCTGGGTGCAGATTCCTCAACTGCTTGGAGTGCAGCAGATCCTCTGGAATGGGTCAGAATATGTTGTCTTCCTGGGAGCAGACCAGCTAGGGGTCTGCCCCATCAGAAAGGACCAGGCAGAGGTGGCAGAAAGGGAGTTGTATTTGGTAGGGTGGGGTTTTGTTGGGTGACAGGTCCCTTGTGTGCCAGGCTTCCTGCTGCAGTTTTGGGACTTCGGATTGTGGGGGAGGGTTCTTACCAACTTCTCTGAGCCCAGAAGATCCTCTGGATTTGTCAGAATATGGGTCCTCATGGGAGCAAACCAGCTAGACATCTGTGCCAGCAGAAAGGACCAGGTAGAGGGGTAAATAAGACAGGGGCATGTGGACCTGTTTAGAAGCAGTTCCTTCGGACAATTCCAGGCTCCATTGTCAGGATACAAGCAGTCCAATTCAGTAGTATAAAGATAGCAAATGTGAATCAGCAGTAGAGGGACAACCCAGAGAAACAGCCAAGTATCCTCTAAATCAATATGAGTCAACAGGAGCAACCAGAGCCATCTGGAAGTCCACAGTACGTTCTATGCCATGCCACTCTTAACAAAGTGAAAATCATCAAAGACTCAAGACCAGCAGAATGTTGCAAGTCTGTATATGCAAGCTCCCCTTCACTGTCTGTTGAGTCCTATTTATACTCTCCAAACATCACCCGTCTTCCCCTGGGTCTTGCCTTGACAATACAACACATGAGTTTATATCATGTGACACAACTGGAAACTTCCACTTCATTACTAAATTATTCAGTTTCCCTTGTGATTTTTCTATTAAATGCAGAAATTAAATTTAATACTATGTTTATTCTGACTATCTTCTTACATTTCTACTGAGCTAATTACCTAATCAAAACCTATGTGATAACTTCTTATGTATATATTCATCCATTTCTCTGTGAATCTTCATGGAGAGATTTTTGAAATAGTGACCAATTTATATACTTGTCCATAATTTTATTAACTTTTTTATACTTGTTTCATAATTTTATTGTCTAAAGGTGAACACACATAAAGTTTAAAATAACAGTAAAGTCACTGTTTGATCCAGAGAGGCTTGCAAGCTACTTATGCAGATTATTTTTGATGAAATTGTTAGCGGGGGTAGAAGACAGGCAAGCAAAGAATGATAATAAGGGAGAGAAGAGTGAGGTTATTGACATAATTGTCAAGAGTTGCAATCAGGTGAAACGCTACGCTTGAATCCCATTGCTACTCACTAAACTGGACAATTTAAACATCCCTGCTTAGAATATCAAATAAGGCTCAAAGATTGGGGTCAAAGTGTAATAGCACCTGTGCATACTATGATTAACTGTCTTGCTTGAGAAGAAAAGCAGGATTAAAAAAAAACAACTTCTCTTAGACTCAGATCTCTGAGTATCTCTACTTGAGCTTAGATGCAGAGCACTTCAGTGGATGTTGAGATGGTACGAATCAGCTACACCTGAGAGCTCTAGAAAGTGAAACATGAGGCGTATAGAGGCCCCCATGAGGCCTCTATAAGGCCCCTGAGAACCAAGGAACAGTCTCTAAGATGTGCTCAGCGATAAGTCAATCATTCTCTCTCTCTCTCTCTCTCTCTCTCTCTCTCTCTCTCTCTCTCTCT
>NW_021604578.1:13159870-13168214 GCF_004785775.1 Grammomys surdaster | reverse complement strand
TGTAAAAAAGCAAACTAAAGACACATAAAACATATCAGCAGAAAGGCAGAAGTTGTAGGTCAGAAGCCCTGACTGATAGGGAATTGCAGGAACAAAGACAGGAAGAAAAAAAAAAGACCTGGAATGATAGAAGTAGAGATAAATGAGAATTAAGCCAAAGAACTTTGGGTTAAAATCTGCAAAGATGAGACTACTGTCAAAATAGGTCAGGTTGAGAATCTCAAAACAACAGCTTTATCTTTTGATATATATGCATCTGGCAGTTCAATTTTGAATTGAAATTTGATTTCAGGAGGTGTTGATATTTTTATAAGACGTGATAGATTCAGCTATTGAAATAGCCATTTTCAGAAATTTCATATTGCCTGACCTAATATTGGTCTCTCTAGTACTGCTTTCTCCTGGTTAGATAAATGTAGGTTCCCACTTTGTCCCAGTTACATTCTAGCTGTGTGGGCTTTGGAAAAATCCTCTAAAGGATTTGCTTTCCTTACTGAGAGGGAGGAAATAATGTTTGTATCCTGGAGTTATGGTAAAGATTAAAGAGTTAGTATTTATCAATATTTAGCCCAAGAAACATTAAGTTGAACCTTTTATAATTGAATTAAAGATAATTGCATTACTGTATCATTCCTCTGTATAAATTCCTCCCTGACTCTCCAGGACCATTGAAATCTAGTCAACTTCTTTGTCCTGTCTTTTTAATATACTTGCCCTTCACTTTTGCTTATTTCACTAATCCCAATTTTGCATTTCCATAAATCTTACCTGCTTTTAATATTCTGTTCACTTGGAAGAACATCTTCCTATTTCTCAATTTACCTGTGTCCATCTTATTAATACATGCCATTTCCTCATGGAAATCTCTGGCCCAGTTCCATGCTTGTTGAGATGTCTGAAGATACATCATAGTAGATTGAGCTTTTCTACTTGTTTACTACCTTTAATGTTGTGTGTTATTCCTTTGATGCCTCTGTGTGTGTGTGTGTGTGTGTCTCCTCTTCCATACTTTACTCCATTTCTCTGAGAAAAGCATATCTAGATTAATTTTCTAATTTTGTAACATATAATGAGGAAAACAAAATTTCCATATTCAAAAATCAATATTAACTAGAAACTGTATCCTCCAACTTTCCTCTTGTACACTTCAGTGTCTTTAAACTTTGTCCCCTTCCCTATAAAATCAGAAGATCCTGTAGAAAATACTGTGACTCAGATTCTATTTTATGACTTATATGCCATCATTCCATTTCTTCTGGTGTGTGGGGGCAGTGTGTAGGGGTGTGGGTGTACAGATGTGTAGGGATATACATGCTCCTGCAGTTGGAAGCCAGATGAGGATCTTAAAGTGTTCTGCACTATTTCTCCCCACCTATTCCTTTGAGGAAAAGCCTCAGTGCTATTAAACCTGGTGCTAACCTGATAGTCACCAAACCTGTGACTCCTTTACTGGCATCCCTCAAGTCTAGAGAATGACAAGCAGTGGTCCAGGGTTTGACATGGGTTCTAAGATGTTCTAGCTTAGGTCTTCATGCTAGAGCAGCAAGAACTATTATTGGCTAAGCCATTTTCCCAGCCCAGCCATTTCTGACAATAGGGAGGGAGCTTATGGCTAGCAGCTCTGATCCATGTGGTCAAACTCATGCTATCTATATGTAAAATAGAATGATAGGTGTCTGTCCTGATGCAGACTTCTAAGTGCTACATGGCCATGGAAGGGATGGTATGACATGGTCCCTGTCTCTGGAGCAGATCCAGCAGGGTGTAGGTCTTCTTGAGTGCTGATAGTTGCTATAGGCGTGCAGCATGTTTGTATAATAATATATATATTTTACTTTATGTTTCTCCTTCAGAGAATGCTCTCCCTGCCAAGGTTAATTGCTCCATGATAACCAGAAACAGCAAGATTCCAGTTAACAAGACTGTACCTGATGTTCCTCAGCAAAGTGGTAACACTGTGCCCTTCAGGACAGCTCTAAGGCTGTCGGAAAAAAAACAAAAACAAAAAACCAACTTGAGTAGAGAGCTATCTCTAGCAGAACACAGAGCTGTCAGTTTGCATCCATCACTGACTCTGAATGGTTCATCCATAGCTCCTGAACATGGCTCCCATTCTCAGGACCCTCACCCAAGCCAAGATTGTTCCTCTGCATCATACCACATCCTTTGATGGGTGCTTCTGTTAAATGAACTCTTGGTTCTTGATTTGTATTTCACCTCCCAATCATTGTCTTTTCAGCTGCTCCACCACATATTCCTTACTGTCATTTGGCCTTTTAGGTGTTCAACCACCTTAGATACCATCATCTCATCTCAGACCATAGGCTACTGTTTGCTTGTGAAAGATACTTGTGCACACTTATGTGTGCAAATCATTTCCTTTCTTATTCCTGAAAGTAAAAGGATGAGGATAGCAATGAGAATGAAGTGTTTTGTTTCTTTGTTTCTTTTTCATTTTTTTGATACATATCAACAGATTTCCTTTTTTAAGGGAAAAACTTACCTAACAAATTGCTTCTCAATTGGTTAATAAGGATTCTTTACAATTAAATGTTTCTGATAGTTTTTTTAAGAAAATGACATAGTTTATTCTTAAATAGTAATGTTGTCAATATTGTAATATCCAATCTTTTTCTGATCTTTGTCAGTATCTTTATGCTTTTATCATTCTAGAAGACCTGTATGTACTATCAGAGGTCTTATGATACTAAGAAAGAATCTGTGTTATCACATGGAGCTCTTAAATTTTATTTACGTCTTTTATATACATAAAAGTTCAGTGTCTTGAAAGATTAAAATAAGTTTAGTTACATACCAAGGCCAATTGCCAACACTTAAGTTTTCCTAATTTCCATGAATTGTGAACTATAATCATGAATAAAATGTGCTCATTAACTTGCTTATACGTGCATATTAGTTTTTAAGTCTTTGATAAGCAGGCTATGATCTATATAACTACAGAAGTTGTAAAGAAAGAGACAAGGGGGGCGGAGATTGGAGGAGTAGTATGAATTCTCCCTAGGAAGGGGAAACAGAATAGGTAGTTTGGGAAGGGAGATGACTGTGATGGGAGGGAACTGGAAGGAAAAATCAGAAAGGAATGGGGAGTGTAGAGGAGAGATGACAGAAGGAACACTGGAGACAGCTAAAACTAAGGACTAATTGAAGGGTTAGAAGCAACCCCCAATCATCCTAGTCTATTGCTAAGGCTATTCGTTACTCTTTATAAAATTATAAGTTCATATCGTGAAAGACAATACCAACACAATTCATCAAACGTGAATAGGTTGAACTGGTGCCTACTTAGAATATTTACTCCTGCTAACCAGTGATCATGGTACTGGAAGATATTCTGCATTTTATCAAAGGAGAAAGGTAAGCACTAAACCAGCTTCAACCCCTTCAATCTTCAACGGCGACCTGTATGCAAGATGCTCTAGAGCAGTGGTTTTCAACCTTCCTGATGCCTTGTCTCTTTAATACAGTTTCTCATGTTGAGGTGACCCCCAACCATAAAATGATTTTCATTTTACTTCATAATTGTAATTATGCTAGCTATGGATTATATTGTAAATATTTTCAGAGATAGAGGTTTGACAAAGGAGTTGTAACCTACAGGTTGAGAGCCACTGCTCTAGTGCTATAGTGTCAGAAAGCCTGTGGGATTTGTGAAACAGAACCCATCCCTAACAATATTTGGGTTGCCAGGAACATGAGACTAGATAGCTCAGGGATCTATGGTCAAACCAAGTACTAGTGTTCAAAGACAGACAGACAGACAGACAGACAGACAGACAGACAGTCAGACACAGACATACACAGACACACAGACACACACAGACACACACACACACACACACAGAGTTGCAATAAAATGACATCTATACTTATATCAGTATGTTTTGTTTTGGTGCTATTTTAAATACTTGATTCATGTCTTTTGCACAAGGTTACAGCTTGTTAACATTCAATACTGTACAGTAATCTATTGTTAAGTCGTCACCACTGGCAATCCATCCTTAGGAGGCATGATTTACTCACCTATTCTACTGATGGACATTGACTGTGAACCTTCTTCTGTGGGAGACTTGATGTCAGTGTTTAAGTGTTATAGGAAATGAATTTCTAGCTCATTTTATCTACATATAAATTTTTTAAAAAAATTACATTAACATTATTAAACAACTGTGGAAATATGTATTATCAAAATAATGAAAGGTGTTTTAGGGCATAAATATTAATATTTAAAAGTATACTGGCATTGTTGTTTTGGCTTTAATTTTTGACATATATATTCAAATATATCCAAGTGGAATTTTAACATCATAGTAATCTAGCACCTATAAAGGTTTTCTAATAAACTCTTCCTTAATGGTTTAAAAAGTGCAACATTAGTTATTTAACATTGTCCATAAAAGACAATGAATCTAAGCTAACCAATTACAGAAAAAAAAGTTAAACTGTTTTCATTAATAAACCTAGATAGATTAATTGACTTTTATAAGTAGAAAATATACTCTAATTCTTTGTTAGTTAAGGCTGTATGTGCTTTGTGCATACTTCCTGAAAGCTAACTAGAGTTGTGTTTATTACTTGGGAAGTACTGTGTTCAGCTATTATGGTACTTGACGATAGTGAGTTAATATCTTAGGTGATAGTTAATTAAAAGCAAAGGAAATTCTGGCATTATAGTTGAGAATTCATATATCTCTTAAGGCACTAATAGATGAGAAGGCAACAGAAATGAAAGCAACACAAGTGCTTGGAGATATATGTTGATAGAGGACTTACATTCCTTCTTTCAGTGTCCCAATGAAGAGAGAGAGAGAGAGAGAGAGAGAGAGAGAGAGAGAATAGATAAAAGGAAAGAAAGTATGTGAGTTTGTATTGGCACGTACATTCAATATATATCCAATAAATATATCTCACTCTACAGGGCTGGACCTTAATTGGAAAATCAAGTTAATGTACCTTTTTAACCACATGGCTACATATTTGTTGTGTGTCCTCTGCTATTCCAAGAATCTCATAATCAATGTTCTTGAGATGAGAAAAGTCTCACTGTCCCATTTTTTTTTGTCCATCTCCTTCTAGGGGCTAGTCTGGGAGTGGAGCCACCAAGAAAGTTGAGAGCATAATTTATTTTATCTGCTTTTTTTTGCATTGTCCAGGAGGATTGAGTCCATGTAGGTGTATGGGAATGGCTCCATCTGGAAGTCTTGATTTAGAGACTGTAGGGTGGAGCCTCAAACTCTGGGATGTTTCTTAACTTCTCAGGTTATCTCCATGAATGTTTAAATGTGAGAAAGTGTGCCCAACACTATTCATAAAAAATGTAGACATTTGATATGTTTTTAAGAGTATGACAAGCTTTGTTTTAATCCTTTTAGTTTAATATTTCAAAATATAGTTTCATGTATCTTCTAGTAAAACTTTAGTTTTTTCCTATGATACAAGGAAAAAAAATCACATAATTTTCATGGGAATTTAGTTTAGCTTGTAAAAATGCATGAATTATTAGTTTATAATGCTGTATTTGTATATTTCAGAAATATTTTCAATACTCTATTTCATCAAAGTCTCCTTTGTTTTCACAAACAGAGTTGTTATAGGTATGTATCTCACATATGTAATTGTTGCTGGGAGGCTTTTTAATTGGTTATTTATATTATAAAATAAGTGATATTTGTGTATTTTGTATGTAGGCATCTTCACATTCACTAATCATTTAGAATAAATATCTTTTGAGACTTAAGTCAGTAAATCCAGCCACAGAACCAGCTAAGGTGCTCATCTTTAGATGGGTATCCAGAAAAAAGACAGATATCACATTGTAGGAAAATGCGATGTCATCAGATGTAGAGGGAAGCAATAAAAGCTGATCACAGAAGGACAAGTAGGAAAGGTCTTCCTCTCTGTAGAGAATCAGAGATTTGTTCTCTGTCTTGGTGCACCTGGAAGCAAATGTAATACTTTGGAGGCAGAGATGAGAAAGGAGAGTGCATCAATGACAATTTTCGTCCCCAAATTCCTCCTCAAATCATGTTATACTCTATACACATCCCACTCTAGATTGAAAGCTAAGAGTTCAGAATTTCATGGGATGCTGGTGGAGCCCAGTTAAAATTTATTAAAAATTTATTGTTTGGTACTTCCTTGGATTCACCTATAGAGTGACCTATGTCTGGATATCTTTTTGGTTTGTTTGGATTTTGCACACAAGAAACTTGTCTTAGTGAAGAACTCTCAGATAAAATCTATCTTGTTTTTATATGTAGGAGTTGGCTTCTTGGATGTAGTCATGTCATGAAAATTCATGAAGCTGTCCATATTATCTATGGAATCTCTTGCAACAAGGTATTTTAAGCCCCTCAACTAACTCCATGCCTTTTTATTTCTTCAATGCAGAGTATGTAACAGTTATCAGGAAGGTTACTAATGCACAAGCTGGGGCCCTACTACCTCAGAGAGTCAAATTCTCTTCCTCAGGGGATAAACCCTCCAGACTTACTCTTGCTGAATGCCACAGGTAATGCTAATGCAGAGCCTCTCACTATGCTTTCACAGCATGGTTGTGTGTATTCTTTTCCAGTGCTTTCTAGTACTTGGGGCTACTGTGCTTGATGAGATCTAAGGAAAAATGAGTTCCTTCCTCTTCTGACAGATTGCTACTTCTGTACTTCAAATTTCAAAAGAAACTTACATAGATCAGAACTGGATTCCACAATCCAGCTAATCTACTGAGCTGATTTAATTGCAATGTATCCTATGTAAGTGTAAATAGTATTTTTGTTAGGGCCAATTCCATTGCCCATACTACAACTTCACCTGTACTTAAATGAAGCATTGCAAATTATGAGGAATATGAACTTGAGATCACAGCAACATAGAAATGTTTATGGAAGAAAATCATAATGTATTTCTTTTCTATCATCTCAGTAACATGAGTAATTGAAAGAAAATTTACCAGAACAGATATTTATGAACATAGATATAAATCTGTAATTTAATGTGACCATTAAAATACTTACACTATCATTCTTGTAATCTCATCAATATCTCTGAACAATAGAACTGGAATCAGAAAACTAGCTCATATCAATACTCTATCACCTGAATTCTGTGTATATTCAGTAAGATCCCCAACACTATATTATCATATGCATGTGCAACGTCAATGATAAGAAGATCTTGGGAAATGTGAAATTCACCACTCATAAGACAAAAGCTCAATTACCAACCTTGCAATAATGTAACTTACAGTATGATAAATTTTGTCATATTTCAACATAAATAGAAACAAAATATTAATTTGACTATATTAGTTTTATAATCATTTAAACTTGAATTTTTATGCTATATAGAAATCTTAACAGCATTTTCTTCATCCAGCTTTGAATTATGAAATAGGGATTGAATTTGAATTTCAAAAACAAGAATACTGTTGTTTAGATGTTTTAAATAGCATCTATATGTATACATTTATATGTTTATATACATATGTGCAAAAAACAGACACAATGTGATCATGAGGCTTGGGGAGATATATGACAGGGCATTGGGGGAATTTAGAGAGTGAGAGAGAATATGGATGAATATAATCAATGTGTACTGTATGATTTATGAAACTTTTCTCAAACAATAAAAAAAATGTGTAAAAAAGAAATCATCAGCTAAAATATCTAAAGTGGTTTCAATTAGATCAGAAATTTAGTCAATCAAACATGAATTTTCCCCTCTGGTTTTGAAAAAGACATATTTGTTCAACTTTATTGCCATCGAGTTAATGCAGACATAAGAATTCATTATTTATATAGGCAAGCCAAACATAAGAAGTGGATCTGACAATTTTAGGGATATGTAATGAATACAACCCCACAGAACACTAAATCTCTTAAGTTTTAGAATATCTAAGAAGTTGGACTCAATAATATTCTGGTCTAAAAATTGATCCAATATTGGGAATAACAGTCTTCATTTGGAAGACTGGATCTGGATATTTTCAGAGACATATTTGAAAGTTAGCTGCAGTTCTTTATGATGTTATATTAGCAAGAGATAAAGTTTGAACAGGATCTGGATTTCAAACAAGTGTTAGTGCATGTGTTAAGGCTTATTAAATTATCAAGCTAGAATCACTTTTGTTTCTTCTACTGTATTTATTGTAAGTTTCATTGATTGTACACATTTTTTTTTTAGTATGTTTAAAACTGGCATGTCTGTTAAGGGGCTCTATCAACCAGCTTTTGTCTTATTTCCCTGAGTATTATAGAACCTTGGTTTTCTGAAGAAGAAGAAGAAGAAGAAGAAGAAGAAGAAGAAGAAGAAGAAGAAGAAGAAGAAG
>NW_021604578.1:13055052-13159860 GCF_004785775.1 Grammomys surdaster | reverse complement strand
AGAAGAAGAAGAAGAAGAAGAAGAAGAAGAAGAAGAAGAAGAAGAAGGAGAAGAAGAAGAAGAAGAAAGAAGAAGAAGAGGAAAATAAACAGCTTGTAAGTACTGGAAGAAGTGAGTCAGGCTTTAAGCAAAAGCAAGAGGGGAAATGGGTTTGATTATTGCTGGTATAACAGCTTTAATTACATTAATTGCTAGCACCACTGCTTCTGCAATTGCTTTGACACAAGAAGCTAAGACAGATACTTTTGCTAATCATTTAGCAAAAAAAGTTACTATTGTGTTGAGTATATAAGAGGATTTACAAAGGCATTTGTAACTACTCAAATTATTGGAAGGAGGTTCAGAGTTTAAGAGTAAGGAGCCATCTCAAGTGTCATGCCAAATACCAATGTAGTTGGGTTACTTCTAAAATTTACAATGATAGTCATTATAATTAGGAAAAAGTTTAAAGATACTTGCAAGGTATTTGGCATAATTCTAACACCTTTCTGGATCTTTTAATTTTGCATAGTGAGATTATGAATTTGAAGAATGCTGCTGCTCTGCTGAGCTTTGATGATGCAGATATTGCTGATAAAATTATTCATGGCCTGAGGTCAGTATTTTCATTTTGGTCAAGCTTCAAGAATGGCATATATAGCTTGATCATGCTAACCGTTTTTGTCCTGGGGATACTTTTATTTTTTCCATCATGCCAAAGCTTGTCTTTAACAAAATCAACATGTTAGCAGCCAAAGTATATGAGTTGAAACTGAAAATGGACCCCCAGGCAGAGTTACTCATTTAACAGGCTGGCACTCCAAGGATGGGTAAGATTCTACACAGAGCGTTAATAATCTAAGACAGAGGTGCATTGCTTTTGATAATGCATATTCCACGATGGGTAAGGAAGGCTATTCTTGCTAGAATGACCTAAGATAGGCTCAGTCTTTCTTATAAAATAAAAAAGGGGGAGATGTTGAAAGCTTTTGAGGCTGCTTGGCAGGAATCTGACATTGTCCAAGGACAAGGAAATGTGCTGTTTGGCAGGAATCTGACATTGGCCAAGGATAAGGAAATGGGTTCTGGCAGGAATCTGGCATTAGGGTAGAACAAAGAAGCAATTTTAGGCAGGAATCTAAATCTTAGACTAGAGCAAAGAAGTAGTCTTCAGGCATGAAAATGACTTTGGTTTAGGACAGCGAAGTAGGCTCAGATATTTTATTCATCCTGATAAGCCCTTAGAAATAGTGATCACAAGAGTGATCATGGGACTTTGCTTATTCCCTTGCTTGTTCTTTGACTATTTGTGTTTATTGTCTTGCTTGTTACTTGACTATTTGCACCTATTTTATTGTTAGTTCCCCAACCTTGAACTGACCTTAATACTTGCATGTAATTAAAATGGTATAAAAGCAAAAAGGAGGAAGGAGTATGGGATAGGGAGCTCCTGGGGGAGAAATAGGGAAAGAGGATGACATTTTAAATGTAAATAAATTAAATATCCAATAAAAATAAAAGCACTAAGGCCTTTAGAATGAATAAAAAATGTTTTCATACAATAAATTGTGCTGAATAGTTTTTATCAAGCACATATGTAGGTTGTATATGAAATAGGTTTCAGTTGCAAAGGACTTACAGTCAAAAGGAAGAAAAAACACTAAAAAAAAGAGTAATACAGAAATCCAAGTAGATATACCAGTTAAATTATACATAGGTGAAATGAGAACCTCAAGCCTATGTAGTCTCTTTCATATATCAGTTAAGCATAAGTCAGAGGTCTAAGATCCCAGGCAATCAACAGCCTAGACTAGTGGCTTATTTGTTCTTCATTTGCATTCTCAAAGAGTGAATTTTATAGAAAGTGGAAGGTAATTTCAGAAAGGAGTTTTTTTATAGGTGAAAGCAAGCAAGAAATCAAGTAGGACTGCTTTATAGCAGGAAGGGAAACTTGCCACTCTCTGCTCTCTACTTAGGATTAATAAGATTTACATAGTTAAGGCATGGTAGTACAGTTTTCGCTCCCACAAGAGGTTCATGGGCCTCTCCACCGAAATGTGTGTATTGAAGCTTGGGGGTAATTTATCCAAGGACAATGGAATATCTGAGAGCGCACAGCAACCATTCAGCTGTGCTCATTAAGTTGCTATGGAAAAGGAGAAGAAAGATAAAAATAAATACTTGCATGTAATTCAAATGACATAAAAGCTAAAAGGAGGACAGGGATGGGATAGTGGGTTCTAGGGAGGGGAAATGGGAAAAGGGGATGACATCTGAAGTGTAAATAAATAAAATATCCAATAAAAAAAGAAAAAGAAAAAAAGGAAAAAAAAAGAAAGCAGATCATGAATCAATACCCCTGAATATTTTTGGCATTTCTAGCCCCTGGCCAGGACAGAACTTCCAGTAGAACCAAAGATGTTTCCAAGTCCTAACCAAGCAGAATTCATTAAGGATAAGAGGTGGAACTGTTTATTTTTGAGGTCCTGGCCCTAAACTGCCTATTCTAGTTTTTGCTCTTATTGTCATCATAGCAAAAAATTACAAATCCATTATATGAATCTATTCTAATTCTGAACCTATAGTATTTTACAAAGATTTATGGCATTAAATGTGTAAGCCTGAATATACCTGTGTACCCACAGTCCCCTTGTGTCCCCTGTGTCTGTCCAGATGTATTCATGTGCAGGTAAATAATCATCATCAAGTGTCTTCTTCAGTTACCCTCTACCTTATTTATTTTAGAGACAGCATCTCTCACTGAATGTGTAACTTGCTGATTCAGCGAGACTAACTGACCAATGAGCTCCAAGATCTTCCTGACTACAACCTGCTTGTGCTGGAATTGCAGTCCAGTACTCAGGCTTAGATTTTTATGTGTAAGTTCTGAAGATCTTTTCTTTTTTATTTACTCATTTAATTTAATTTTTTTTTTTACTTAGACACTTTACATTACACTCACTGTCTCCCTCTGCAAGGCTAGGTGATTCCTCTCCCATTGAGGCCAGACAAGGCAGCCCAGATAGTCGAACATATTCCACATACAGGTAGTTGTTGGGGACCCACATGAAGATCAAGCTGCACATCTGCTACATGGGTGCTTGGGATATTAATTCAAGTTCTCATGCATGTGTAGCAAACACTGGATTGATTGAGTCATCACTCTAGTACCCATGTTTGAGTTTGTATTTGTTATTTATTTACTTATTTTTTATTGAATATAAAATTTTTTCACATGACATTCTGATTACTGTTTCTCCTCCCCTAACTCCTCCCAGATCTCCCCTACCCACCCAAATCTACCCACTTTTTGTCTCTTATAAGAATATAAACAAGTATCTTTAAAATATAACGTAAAATAAATTAAAAAATAAAAACAAACATACCAGAATAAGATAAAACAAACAGAAGAAAAGGAGACACAAAAGACAAAAGAAACACATAGAGACACAGATGTGCACATTTGCAAACAACAGAAATCCCATAAAAACGTAAAGAAAGAACATATAATACAATCACAAATAATCTGAATGTGTAAAAAAAAATAAAAGGCTGGGACAAAGTATTATAAAAACAGATAAATGAACCTCCAAAAATTCCCTCGAGTTCCTTTTGTGTTGGTCATCCACTGATGGGCATGAGGTCTGCCCTTCAGAGTGACTTAAGTACCCACTCAGACTTCTGGAGAAAACTAATTTTTCATTTGTGAGTAGATTGGAGAGACCTTCTTCTCTGTTGGAGATGAGGTCTTGCCATCACTTCTACAACCTGGCTTGGCATGAGGCATCAGCACTGACTTCTCATAACAAATGGTTGAGTTTTAGTCATGGGCCTTTAGAGTCATCAACTGGTGGCAGGCACCCAGCTGATTGAAAAGAAATAATGCAAGAAGCTGAAACAAGCAAAGCTGTGTCCCATGTCACTTCTGTTTTGTCTCAGTGTTACCACCCTTCTACAGTCTGGAAGCTTTGGCCCTGCTTTGTATCGAAGGACTCCCTGACCTCATAATTTAAAATTTTTTTATGGTTCTGTTTTTCTTTCTTTTTTGGGGGGGGTTGACAATGGAAGTTCCAAAATTTTATCAAAGTCAACCATCATTTAATATTATCATGTAAGGTATATTTCTAATATATATTGAACCAAAGTACTGTTGGGCAGGGTAAATTCATATTGACACACTTATTTCTTTTGGTTTCATTTAACACATTTGTTTCTTTAATCTCTTTTTCTTTTCTTTTCTCAAAGATCATGGCCTTTTTGTACCCAATAATTGGAGTTATCACAAATAATTTTAATCATACTGAGTTTAATTGAAATTACATTTCCTTTATTAGATGTGTTGCATGTGTTAGATAAGCCATATGAAAAGATCGTTTAGTATAAGGGAAGAAGTGAGCTCACTAACATGATATGCTCAATATAAAACCTCACTATGGCTTCCCGAAATCATATATCAATATCCAACTCTGACCCTAAGCCACCAGAAACCTAATTAAAAACACATTAAAATGAAATGTATGGGGATTGAAAGAGATGACATGTAATTGAAACTGATGTAAAGGATGAAAATACAGACAATGTAATATCATTTACAAGAAATTTTGCTGAAGTAGATCACTCAGTACTTCAGATGAGCCATTAACCTGCTTCTTGGGAGGTTCTATTTCTTCTAAGTAGCCACTGTGCCTTGGATATCATCTCCAGTGCTCTTAGAATTGTTTGCTTTTCATGAGTCTTTCTCAAAAGTGGCAAACATTTTTTTCTTGCCTTCTTCCATAGAAGGTAATAATTGTCCTTTTTTCTATCTGACCTTGTCAATTTTATATTTATATAGTATTTATACTTATATATTGAAACTTGAGTTAAGAGTATTATCACTATGGTGAGAAATGAATGGAGAAAAATATGAAATATAAAATGTATTTGCTCCAAAAGAAATCCTCTTTTTTTTCAAAAAAACATGTCTTCCTTTAATTATAGGTTTGTTTTGTTTTTGTTTTACCTTAGGAATAGAGATAAATATCTAAGTGACATTCTAAAACTTACTGGATTTTATGCTAAGGCATTCTCTAGTTCACAATTCTCTCCTTTTTTCTCATCTATGTTAAATCATTTAATTACCAGAATTTAATTGTACCTCAGTTATCTGACATATATTGTGTCACAGGATGAAGGAATCCTTATCCTGACCTTGGATTTTATAAAGAAAACAGAATACGTCCTATTGTTTGTATTTCATGTGTCTTAGTTTTGTCAACTCACTACCACTGATGTTTTTGAAAGGAGCTCATCCAGAACAGTTGCTGAGAAAATGATGTTGAATAACTCTCTTCCCTTTTCATCTAAATAGATGAGCAGAAATGGCTTGCATAGACTACTTTTGTGTATTCATTAACTAAATTTTGTTTTCAAGAACCGTTCCCATATCACTCAATAACTGTAGAGGATTCTTTGAATTTACAGTCTGTCCCAAGATAGTTTCTCAGAAATAACATGTACCTTTCCTTTTCCTAATATCTGCTTTGTATGTTTACTTTCTGCACAGTAGCTTTGCGAAATTTTAGTATGTTTCAACTGTTTTTGAACTAAAACGGAAAGGATATTAATTATTCTTATTTACTGGTAAACTACAAGAGAATGCATACTTTGCATATGTCATCCCTGAAATCTATCTCCTAACTGGAAGATTCTTGCACTGAAAACTCTCAAGAGAATCTGACTATTTCCCATACTTTTTTAGCACGTAGGTAAAAGACAGGACATCTCTTTCTTATGAACAGCATTAGTCCTTGTAACCCATTGTGTAAAATAATCCCTTTGAGCCACACCTGTTCCCTTCTCAGTCATTATTTGTTTGTGATGCCTGATATTTACGCATGTTCGGAGACAGTTTTTCAGCCAATGCTTTGGCCCTAACAGAATATCATCATCATCATCCTTAATGATATAAGTACCCATTTAGACATGCCACATAATCCTTGAGACTAATGAGCTGACATGGTATTTTTTCTTTGTAAGTTTCATTGTCTATCCCAATTAGTATATAGAAGTTTCCAATCCTTAAGAAACTGCCATCTTTAAATCTTAAACTATTTGATAGAAATCTTTTGTTTGCTCCTTCATGCCCATCTCCCAGTATTTAGTACTGCTTTGTTATCCTGAAGTGTGACCTTCCCATTGAATTCCTCTACATTTCCTTTGAGTTAATGGAGAACCAATAGGCGGTCAGAGAAACGTGAAGAAAAATACTTTCTCTCCTGCCCCTCTCTCCACTCCTTCATGGAGGGTTCCCTTTGGCTATCTTGAGGTCCTGTTAGTATAAGATCAGACCCAAAAAGACATGCATGGTATGTACTCACTGATAAATGAATATTAGCCAAAAAGTACAGAATATCTAGGATACGACCCACAGACCATAAGAAGTTTAACAGTCAGAAAGGCCCAAGAGCGGATGCTTCAATCCCACTTAGAAAGGGGAAGAAAATAATCACAGGAGACAGATGGAAGGAAGTACTCAGGTGGGAGAGGTGAGGGGAGGGGAAAAGGGGAACAGGATGTGGAGCAGGGTCAGGAGAAAAGTCCAGAGGGCCAGGAAGGAATAAATGGAAATATGCAGCCTTACAGGGTGGGAGGTGGGGTTCCCTCTATAAAATACCAGAGATTTTGGAGGTGAGATACTCTCAGGACTCAGTGGGGGTGACCTTAGTCAAAATGACTAACACTGAAGAGAGGGAAATCGAAGAATCCACCTGCAGTACATAGACAGGGCCTCATGTGGAGGGATAGGATTACCAAGAACTGCAGGGACTAAGATGGAGAAGAGACTGAGGAAAAGTGGTCCAATCACTGGCCCAACTTGAGATCCATCTCTAGGAGGGCACCAAGGCCTGAGACTATTACCGATGCTGTGATGTGTTTACAGACAAGAACCTAGCATGGCTGTCTTCTAAGAGGTTCTAGCAGCAGCTGACTGAGACAGACACAGATACCCAACCATTGGCTGAAATTAGGAACCCCTGTGGTTGACTTAGAGGTAGGATTGAAGAAGTTGAAGGGGAGGGCGACCTCAGAGGAAAACCAGTAATCCCAACTAATCCAGAGCTCAGGGAGCTCTCAGAGACTGAGGCAACAACCAGGGAGCATCTACTGGTTGGTCCAAACCTCTATCCCCACATATATAACTGCCTGGTCTGGCCTCAGTGGGAGAAGATGAACCTAATCTTCTAGAGGCTTGAGGCCTCAAGGAAGGGGTATGTGTGTGAGGGAGCACACACATTCCCTTTTGGAGGGAAGTGGGAGGACGAATGGGATAAGGAACTGTGGAAGGGGGGACCAGGAAGGGGGTAATGGCTGGAGTGTAAATAAATACATTAATTTAAAAAAAGAATTTTCTACTGGGTAAGGTGCCTATCTCTTCCACCAATGCTTCCACACTGAGATGTGATAAAAGCAACTTGATCCCCAGTAAGCTACATTTTCCTACAGTTCCCATAATGCCGTCATCTAATACAAATCTGTGAACATTGCTTTATTAAACACTTCTGTAATCACCTCTTTTGAGAATGCAATATGTTTCCTACTGGGGCATTATAATTCCACTCTTCTTACTGTCATTCCCAACATACTTAAATTAATCAAGCTTACATTTTTTAAAATAAATCTTTTATCTGCTACTTTGTGAAAATTGAGCTGTGCAAGAATCCATTGTCGTGAATAAGTTGGTTTTATATCTTAGCTGTTTATCATTACAGATTCGTGGTCCTGTGTCTCACTTAGACTTTCAATAACTTCCCTGGTATAGCTGTTTCAATGATTATTAAAACTCACACAACTTCCTTACTACTTTTCTCTTATTCTCCAAAGATGGTCTAGCATTTTAATTTATGAGAGAAAGCAAACTCATGTTAATAGGCCCCTAATCTGTATTGATTATGCTGCTTCGCTCTTTTAATATATGTAAGAGAAGGTCTAATGGAGAGTGGCAGAAAAATTCACCCCACAATAGCTTAAAACAAAGGTTCTTTTTTCTTACATATGTAAAAACATCCCAGTATTATGGATGACTTATAAAAAACGGGAACTATTGTCATGACTATATAGTCTCCTAACCCAACTGTAAAGTCATCCTCGTGTTGTGTTCATTATTGGATGAGCCTCTTCTGCCCTAAGATGTGAATGATATAGTTTTCTTGAAGAAATCAGGTGAGAGTTCTAGAGCTTTATTTAATTAGTTTGTGCCAGGAAATCTAGGTATTCACAAGCCAATAAATTTGAAACATGTTGAGTGCTGAAGCAAATCAGTGACTGATTTTTAAATATAAAAATTTGTCAAAGTACCTCCTTTAAAGGTTGTTTTGAAAGTTTGTATATCATGAGTTTTACTAATTGGAAATAAGAAAAAAAATAAAGTCTACGTATAAGACTATCTACTGGAGCATGGGTAGGCTTTCAGGAGCCACATTCAAGAAAAAAAAAAAAAAACACAATAGAACAAAGCAAAAACCAAAAAACCAAAAAGTAAAACCCAAACCCAAAACCAACCAAACAAAACCCAACAATGTATTCTTATTCCCCCAGCAGACATCATCTTGTCAACATTCCTCAGGGAGGATGGAAGATCATGATTCCTCCCACACATACAAACAGTACCAAGAGAACACAGTAGTAACCACTAACAACAAAAATAAAAATAAGTGAAACAAGCACATGAAGCTTGGGGAAAAGATGTGGAAGATGGGCGAAGAAGTGAAAGAGATGGACTTGTGGTGGATTTGATCAAAACAAATATTTGTAATTCTCAAACAATAAAATAACAATAATATAAAGTCCTATAACCAATAATAATGAGATAAAATTCTTATTGGAGGCACTGGTTTTGCTCCTTTCTGACATCTGAACAGTTAAAACAGCCAATGTCAAGCGCTCCTTGGGGTGGCTCCCTCTGTCACCAATGACAGGGCAGTATCAGCCTCAGTACCTTGCCTGGTTTTGCTTAATTAAGATTTCTTCCAGTTCTCATTAGATGTGTGTGGAGAGATACAAACATTTTACTGAAGAAAAATATGTGATGTTATTATGTGCAGCATAGTTCCTAGGGAGAATATATGTTTTACAGAGAAATTGCACTGAAGGAGCCATTCTGTAGGTTATTAAGCTGCTTATTTTCTTTAGCGTTTTTATAATTTCAAAGACAAAAGTGGTATTAGCATTGGACTGAAGCTGCATCTAATTCCTCTATTGGCGTTTAATATGTGTCACTCCCGGATATTCTGTTAGAAGGCTGGATGAGACTTGATGGTTTGTTTCATTCTCTTTTATATGGTTAATGAATTAATAGTGGCAAGAATAGAACCCAGAAGCATCTGGAAGTATTGCAGTTTTATATAGCATTCAATGAAATATGGAAATATGAAATTCTCATCTTCTTGTATAGGCACTGAACTAACGTAGACATTGTGCTTTAGAAGACATCAAAGTATAGGTTGTGTTGTGTTAAAGACCTGAGACATTGTTTATAGAGAAACAGAAAAAAAATTATGGTGGTGCTGTAGATGAATCCAGTGTCTAGTGGATGTTAAGCAAGTATTCCACAATAGACATACATTGCAAGTGAAAAATATAATTCTGTCAAGCTTTCTTTTGGCTATGACAACCAAACGGCATTAAAGCACACTCCCTCTCTTCAGCCCAGCTGATTTTGAGAAGGCGCATAACACAAGCTCAAGTAGTTTCTTGGTAGAGAGATGATTATAAATGCTACTGTAGCATAGAATTATAGAAATTCTGAGTGAGCTGGAAAATTTTCCATTACAGATCATTTTCAGTTAGTTTCCTTTATAAAAATTGAGAAATATAATGTGATTTACTTTACTTTTCCACCAAAGACATGATTATAAATATTATGTTGTTTTGTGTGGTTGGATCAGTGATTTATTTATCTTTGTACTTTGATGGGCAATTAGTGTTCATATTTCTTATTACAAAAATATGATTGGTGAAGTACGCTACCTAGGATCAGGCCTTGTATGTTAGCTTTCCTATCTTTTCTGAAATATTGATGGGTTTATCCTTCCAAAAACTAACAAGAAAGCTAGAAATATGATTTTTGTGTAAGAATAATAAGTAGTATAATTTAAGTAGGAAAATGTATTCTTATTTTTGTTAATCGATATGCAGTTTTTGAATTTGGATTCTGAAAACACCTTTTAAAATATCCTTTCTTTTGAAATATTCATTCAAATTCATATATATATGTATATTTATATACGTATATATGTGTGTCTATCTATATCACATGCATACACACAAACATATATATATATATATATATATATATATATATATATATATATATATCACACACCATTTCCAGTATTCATGGAATAGACAGGAAAACTTAGAAAATATTTAATATTTTTGGCTGATAAAGGTGGCTCAGCAGATAAAGGTGCTTGTTGCCCATTTTGATGACCCAGATTCAGACTCCCACATACTGCCCTTTGACTTCCATGTGCACACGGTGATGTGTGTGTGTGTGTGTGTGTGTGCATGTGTGTGTGTGTGTACATAAGTAAACAACTATGATTTTAAATTAAATAACAAAATAGGAAGAGATTAAATTCAAAATGTTTTTCTCTTCAAACAAATCTAATTTTTTAAAAAATAACAATATACTCTAATATGTAATTGAAAATTTAACAAAATTTTGATCTTATTTTTGAGAGAAAAATGAATAACCTGGGTTTGAATTAAAATTAAGTCTCTGCTCCAGTATTTTTTCTTTCTTTTTTTTTTGTTTACTTTCTTATTGCTGAGATCAAGTAATTGACAAGAAACAACTTCAGTGACAAATGATTTATTTTGATTCTCCATTTGAGAAGATACAGCCTGACTTGGCAGGGAGGCTTAACAGTGGGAATAGCTTAAGGCTGTGCCTGCGAGAATATGAATCTGCTTGCCCATTTCTGCATGGATCAGGAGGCAGACAGCGCACACAGATAAAGACCAGCTTACAAACCTCAAGGCTTTCCCCTCAGCAACTCTCTTTCTCTAGGTAGGATTGACCTGGCAAACGACCCATGTTCTCCAAAAGCAGCATGATCAATTGTGACCATGCACTGGAACACATAAGTCTGTTGCAGACAATTTCCATTCAAATCATTACAGCTTCTGTAATGTGGCAAACTTGAACTCTTTATAATATGAGGGTCGAAGGGCTGTTCCTGGCAACTGGCACTATTTACGTAATAAGAACCCCATGAAAACAGTAGAAGCTTGAGACATTGGGCCTTTCCCTCTTTCAAACATCATTAATCGTCTCAAAGGTGTTCTTTTGTTTACATATTTTAAACAAAGCTCCATTCGTTTACAATCCTGATGAAAATGGTTATTAACTGAATCCTTGGAGTGAACAGCATATCTTGTAATAACAGAAAACAAGTCATGTTTTTTTTCCCCACACAAATATTTTAAAGGTTTTCCAATTTTTCTACTTTTACAATCCTTAATACATCTGAATCAATAACAATTCAGGTTAATTTGTGATCTTAATTTTCATTTCTTGTTACCTTAAGCTTGGGTTCTTCATTGCAGAGATGTTGCTGTATCACAGTCAGGCTGTTGTTACTGTTGCTAACAGTGTGCCCAACCCATATCCATGTGGTAAATCTTATAGAAACCCTACTACCCAAAACTCAAATTCCCTTTTCACATGAAGGATTTATACACACACACACACACACACACACACACACGCGCGCGCGCCAAATATATGAATTTTGTTTATTATGTGTGTATGTTAGTAGTAAGGAAAGAGATACCTAGGCTAAAATTGTGGAAGGGTGGTTAGTTCATTTCACCTCATAGGTGTTCTGCAAAGAACAAATCTGAATATATGTAAAATATCTGGCACATTTTTATACTATAAGTGAATTTTAAAATGGAAACTGGCTTTGTTAATTGAGATAGCCAATCTGCCTCCACAGTTTACCAGCAGCTAGTTGCATGGAACAGTGACTTTTAGGAGAAAGTGATTATATCTCTATACATCATATGGGCATATAAAAATCTTGGGCTCTCATTTATTGAAATTATTCTTTGATGATTCAATTACCTAACACATTTATGGAGGACACTTTGTGCTATTCTGGTGTCTAACCAAAACAGATAAGATTCATACTTACTTGGATGACAAGTTAAATTTTTTTCTTATTTTATTGAGTCTTACTATGCAGCCCAAGTTAGCTATGAATTTATGAGCCTTCTGTTTTAGCCTCTTGAGTTTTAGAATTATAGGTAACACTACCATGCCTGTTTCCCAAATAGATTTGGAAAAACTATTTTATTTTCTAAAAGTAAACAGCAAAAAGTAGTTCTACATACAGAAGACGAGATGGGAAAAGTTAAGCCAGAACACATAGGCTTAGTACAGTTCAGTAAAATGGAGAGGAAGAAAAAGACCAGCGGATGAGGAAACAATGGAGGAAATCTAACCTTAGAGTAGACATAGAGCACAATTTGCTCAGCCAGGCTGTTGAATCTATGAGGCAGCTCTAGACAAATACCTCTCAATTCATTTAAGGTTTGCAAGGCTGAGGAACATAGCTGCCCTGGACACCTATCAGGTCTTTACCCAGAAGAAATAAGGCAGGCTTATACTTCTGAAGTCACTAAGAATTTACACATGGAATTTAGTTACCTCTTAGAGCTGTATGATATCATGTGCTAAATTACATAAGCCTTCTATGTGGCATGCATATCTGAACTTTCAAAGGCTTCCTGTTATCTGAAAATGTTGCCTTAGCAAAATTTCTAGTATAACCGCCCTCTGTAAGAGACTAGAGGACAAAGGACAAACCTCTAGAGAGCTGTTATCATTTGTAGACAAGACCGCTTAATTGTAGCACAGAAAAACATATACGAAAGATGCTGGGTTATAACTTTAGCACACTTTTAACATGCTTCTTGTGGCATTAGATGATCTATACTTATTAAAGCCAGAAGCTGGAGGAGGTAAAAAATAATAGAATTACAACTTAATCCAGATCTGTCTCTGAGCAATCACCCAAGGTCTAAACTTCCCCAGACATACTACTGGAGATGATTATCAATTAAGGATTTATCTCATGGAAAAAGAGAAATTCTTCTTTCTAAAGAAATAAAAAATGGTTAGGAGAAAAATATGACAATTAGTGTGGATATTGGTATTACTGACCATTTTTGCAAATACTGAAATTTAGAGGTTACTCACCTGTAAGTAATGGAAGTAGCTACAGACATTATGGGTCTGCTGAACAGAAATACTTTTTGTCATTTTACTCAATTTTCCTTCATTTTCAGACTTATTCTGCTTTTTAGTTGATTATTTGGTAAATTTTTTAAAAACATATCACTATGATGCTCCTAAAACATTTTTTGTTGATTTAGAGATTACAGTATACATTTGTATTCTAAGTACACTTTTAAATATTATCTATTAAAGTTTTGTTATAAATGACTTGTAAAAAAAAAAAGTGTGGGAGAACATCTCTGGGATGAGCTAGAAACATGGGACAATGGAAACTCTCAGGAATCTGTGATGGTGTCCCTAGCTAAGAGTCCTAGCAATGGGGAATATGGAGCCTGAAATGGCCATCTCTTGTAACCAGAAAAGACTTCCAATAGACAGATTGGGATACCAACCCAGCCACAAAACCTCTGATCTGCAATTTGTCCTTCATACAAGATATGCAGGTATAAAGATAGGACAGAAATTGAGGAACTGGACAACCAATGACTGGCCAAGTTTGAGATCCAGGCCATGAAAGAGAACCTATACCTGAATATACTAATGATATTTTGCTATACTTGAAGGAGTCTACCATAACTGTCTGAGAGGTTTTACCCAGCAACTGATGGAAACAGATGCAAAGACCCATAGCCAGACATTAGTCAGAGCTTGGGGATTCCTGTGGAAGAGGATAAGGAAGGATTGAAGGAGTCAGAGAAGTCAAGGACACCACAAGAAAACCTACAGAATCAACTAACCTGAACACATAGGGGATCACAGAGACTGAACTGCCAATCAGACAGCATGCATAGAATGTACCTAGGCCCTCTGCATATATGTGACAGTTGTGCAGTTTGATCTTCATGAGAAACTCCTAACACCAGGAGCAGGGGCTGTCTCTGACTCTGTAGCCTGCCTTTTGGATACCGCTCCCCTAACTGAGCTATCTAGCCTCAATCAGAGAAGATGCTATGTGCCTCGTTCTGAATTTTGACATGCCAAGGTGGGTTTATATCCACGGAAGGCCTCCTCTTTTCTGAGGAGAAGTGGAGGAGGGGAAAGGGAGGGGAGGGAAGGAAGAGGGAGGACTGGAAGGGGAAGCTGCAATTGAGATGTAAATAAATTTGTAAAAAAATAACACAAAAGAAAAATTGGCCAAACACCAAATCTGTACATCACAATGAACTTTTGTACAGATAGAAACAGAGTATTCTCAATATCTTGCTTGTTCTTATTGAAAGACCATGTCATTATGTTTCCTTGTCTTTAGACCATGAGCAATACATGGCCACTCCTATGCTGTCATCATGCAGTTCTCTTTTAGATCAATTAAAGAAAAAAAATGATGCATTCAATTTATCTTCTTTTTCTTTCTCCCTTAACATGGAGCCAAGTGTCTGCCTGTGCATTTCCCTCTTTGAGTTAGATACTCTCTGTTGACTGCCTTGACTGCCGTAGCAACACTGTTGTCTCTAATGCTTACCTTCCCATTTGAACTGCTCTGTCACTTCATGATGAAAGATATACCTGGGCAGCCATCACCTCAGTAAGTGCTCTATTACTATTTTCCCCTGTGGTTCTTGGCACAGGTATAGTATAGAAGATGCCGATTCACAATGATTATCCTACAGCAGTGGAAATGTTCCGTGTTGCAAGTAGGTTTAACCTTACTGTTTCTGGTATTAGAGCATAAGGCTTTGAAAGTATGTCTCCGATGGTTTCATCTTTCCCATCAAACCTTCATTCCATAGTGTGGGTGCTTTGCATGGCATTAATATTCTAATGACACTTAATCTGAATATGGGTATGGTTTACAATGTATGTTTTGGAAGTTACAAGGAACTATGGGACTATGGAGGAGGTGATACAAATGTCAGTCATTGTCACTGGGTACTCCCAGGTGGGTAACAAACTCTTATCTTTCTGACCACATAGGGATGATGTTGGAGAAGGAAACTAGTCCAGGCAACTTGTGTGCAGTTATCCCCTTAAACCTATTCATTGATTTCTGTGTAAATTTGATGGAGAGAGTTTTGGAGGTGTTTGAAAACAAATATTTCTCTTGCAGTAGCAACGGTTCCTTTAGAGCTCTTGGAAACATTGTCAGTGATGGTTAAACACCATTTTGTGATTTGCTGTTTCACATTATAGAGTCATTGTTTTAATTCTTCAGACAACATTGGTATAATGAATGTACTTGTATGCTTATTTTTAATTTTGATATGCTAAATTTCTAACTTTTTAATTTAGTTACCTTAATGAGTCTTCTTGTGTCTTAGCTACAGCTGTGAATTTACCTGGACTATTTCTTGATGTGAAAATTACTGGTGACTTTTTTGTCCCAAATACCAAGAATTTCCTTTCTTTTCACATCTTTTTCTACTTTGGTGGATGGAATTATTAGTAATTTTGGCTCATCCTTTTTTCTTAATTCATAGTCAAACCTTTTTCTTTGGCATTCAGACAAGCCATGTTTTTATTTATGAAACTTGTTACAAGTTTCTTTGTTTCTCTTTTGTCTGTTTTTCCTTTCTTCTCTTCCTCCCTCTCACCCTTCCTTCCTTCCTTCCTTCCTTCCTTCCTTCCTTCCTTCCTTCCTTCCTCCCTCCCTCCCTCCCTCCCTCCCTCCCTCCCTCCCTCCCTCTCTTCCTCACTCTCTCCCTCTGTCTCTGTCTCTCTCTCTCTTTCTCTATCTCCACCCACCTTTCTTCTTTCTTGGCTTCTTGACTTTTGAGACAGGGCTACATGTAACTCAGGCTGGCCTCAAAAAACACTATGTAGCAGATGTTAACCCTAAACCCTGGTCCTACTGGAGTGCTGGATTACAGGTTAGCACCATTGTCTTTTAGTCCCTTAGTCTCTGCTCCTTTGGTTGTGTTGAAGAGTATCTGCAAGTGAATGTCTCATCATGGGTCTCACAATCTCACAGTGCCTTGTTTGCTTAAATTTGCACATGGTCACACTCAGGTTTCCTAGGTATCATTTCTCTGATCATTTTTATAGAAAATGTCTCCTTAGTATGGAGAATCAGTCCCATAAAGGATACAATCAGTTTGCAAATAAAGCAATATCTGGTCTTAACAAAACATCTGACCATATTGCTTGCTTTCAATTGTTTTCAGTATCTTAGAAGGAAATGGAAATTAATCGTAAATCTTGATATATATTTCTATTAGTAGGATACTTAGGCTCACAGAATTCTGCACCACAGTAACTCTTTTATTGCTAACTTTATATCTAATGTCTGTGAGCCATACATTATCTGCAACAGCAGAAGTATGGGGGCAAGGTGGCTTAGAGGATTATGATCTAGAATATATATAATTTGTTTGGAATTACATCCTACAAGCACCCACTCTAATTACACAGCTCACAATTGGAGAACACTTAAAAGTTTGCAAAAAAGCCATGTATTTTTAAAACTTTTAATCCTTAAAATTACATTAGAAAATAAAGTATATATTATTGTATCTGATATACAGAGAAAGAAAATTGAGACCTAGAGTTCATATAAGTCTTCTGTTGAGAACAGAACGTATTTTTTTTCTTTTTGATGTTGGGAAAAACAAATATTGGTTCAAAGGGCAGAATCTGAGTCTAATTTTCCCCTCAAAAACATTTTCCCTTGAACATGATAACTGACCCTTATTTCCATGGTTTCCAAATGAAAAGGAAAATATAATTAGAATTATTCTAGTGTCCTGTGATAATGTGACAGTTCTACAGTTAAATTGTTTGCCTTTTTTTTTGTTTGTTTGTTTTTGTTTTTTTTTGTTTGTTTTTTTTGCTCCTCTTAGGACTCAGGGCTATGGACAGTGGTAGTATCTGTCTCCAGGGAAAGCCAAGTCTTGTCTCCAGATCCAGTGATTTCACTCTTGATTTTTCTGCCACAGCATGTTTTCTTTTATCTCCTATAGCTCTGAAATATACTTTTTATTTTCATGATGCCACAGATACTGAGTTGTTCTTTAACTATTGTCACAGCTTTTGGGAAGTAGTAGCCAAACCCAAAGCTGAAATGGCATAAATTGTTTCTGAAGATGAGAACTTGATTTTTCACAAGGATCCTAGTCATGCATTGGTTATCTTGAAATAAAGAGAAGGAAGAAAGCAGAACTGATACTTCCATTGAGGAGACTGTGGATCTCTGGTGCCGGATCCTGGTGACCTCCACCCCTGTTTCCACTTTGTTCCATGATCTTGAGCATTTAACCTCTAGGTACTGAGCTTTGTTGTCAATGATATGGGAGCAAGAATGTCAACAGCTTCAGAAATGTCTGGTAAGAATTGAGTTCATATAGACATATAAGTTACTGATATCATTACCTCATAGGAGGTGCTGAGAAAGCGTCTGCTACTGTTGGAAAAGTAAGATGCTATTGATAGGTCCCTGGGTCAGACATTGAGTTCTGTGATTGAAACAATTTATCTCATTTAATTTTCATTATATGCCTTGAGATGTGAATTTACTTATTTCATGAAACCAAATAACTGTTTCCTAAGTCACATAGCCAACAGATGGCTGTAGCTTTTAGTATCATGTGCTCAACTTCTAAGTAAGAATGATGACTGTATAACAGAAATACTCCAGTCATGGAGAATACAGAAGAAGCTGTTGTATTCCAGGGTACCCTAAGCATTTGATTTGACAAAATAACTTCCACAGAAAGTGGAAAGAATATATATATACATTTTCCACATACATAATTATGACCTACTCAGTTTGTATAATGTTGCTTGTATGTATCTTTTCAGGGGTAGGCATTTGGTATTGGATGATCGATTGGTATGATATTCTCTAGGGAAGACTATTTATCCTCTGAGAGAGGAGGAATGTTACTAATATTATTGTAGCCTGCAGGACAACATTTATATCTGAATGTTAACTTCCACTTGAGAGGATTTTATTTTAAAGTGATGAATCTGATTTAATTATAACTGAACAGAATTGAAAGAGTTACTTACCATTGATAGTCTGTGATCTTAAATGTAAAACTTTTAAATTGAAAGACAGCAGGTTTTAGTATAGGACTGGGGCAAATTTAGAATGCAGTGAAAGCAACAATTCACAATTTTGTCTTGATTACGCCTTCCATTTATTACATGTGAAGGTAGTTTGAGAGCACCAATTACTTTCTCTTGCCCACATCTCTATAGGCTTAATAATTCTGCCACCTTTTCAGCCTAAATTTTGCTCCTTGAGCCTATAGAGAAGATGTCAGAGTTTCCAGGAAGTGTGATGTTTTGAAGAGCAAATGCATAGGAAGTTTGGACCTAGGTTCTAAATGGGATATTCTCAAGAAAATTATTTGAGTTCTCTGAGTCTCTTTCCTTACTTGTAAAAAAAAAGGGGGGAGGCTATTTTAAGCTTAGAGTGTAGAAAATTGTTAAAAATATTACTGTTTGAGAAAGTCACTATGAAATGCATTGGGAGAAGCCATTCTTCTTAAAAGAAGATCTATAGTAAAAAAAAAAAGTCCCAGTGATTGACATAACTTTATTTTTGTACTGTTCAGGGTTCTCTAGAGAAACAATAGCAATGGCACATTGGTTCAGACTCCAACCTAATTATGAGGGCTTTCAAAGTGTTAGCCATTCAGTCGAGGGGCTGACAATTTACACTTTCCAGAAGGCTGGACATTCTGAAGGACCTGGCACCATGTGGTGGGTCTGATGTCTGCAGGTGAGTCAGCACATGGACCGCAGGCAGTACTGCTGTGTATGGACTTGAAAAAACAAACCTTACTTCTTTGGAAAATCTAGGCCTTGAAGAAGCTCACTTGCATTATAAAAGGTCATTTGTGTTCACAGATTACAATCTTTGATGTCGTTCATAACTACTTTTGCAATAACACCTAGGCTAGCATCGGACCTAAGTGGTGTGATGATCTTACACCTAGAGGTAAGTATGACATCACAGAACTGGACTATTTATGGTACTGGTGCCACAGTTGTTCTAATTGTCTGTATTTATAAGATGCCTTGAAGCCATTTCATAGTTAATAGGGAACTGTTAGCAGATGGTGAATCACAGTTAAATACATGGTATTTGCTGCTGAAATTTCTCATGCTGGAAGATTCAGTAATTGATAAGGAAAGAATGCAGCATGATTTATGTTGTGTGTCTGGCCCTTTAAAGGAACCCATGCCCTTTAATAATTGGTTGACTTTTGGAATTCTGGGAATAGGAGAGGAAATAAAAAAACAGCAGAATCTGGCAGCAGGAAGTAGGATTCAGAAGTAGCATTGAGAAGGTTCCAGCAGACAGAAGAATAGGGTCAGAGAGCAGAGTGAGAAGACAGTAATATTTGAAACAGGAGAAGCTGAGCTGAGCCATAGAATATACCATTGGAGACATTTAGGAGAAGAACCCAGGAAGAATTCACACATATTAGTGAACATAAGGAAAACAAATAAATAAAATAAAAGTACAGAACCACTTACATGAAAACACAAAGGAGTATCCTTACTCTTTCAAAGATATCCTGATATTTCATGTTTACTTTGGCTCCAGCCAAATTCCTTTTAGGAATGAGAAAACTTCCAACAAGCATGTCTTTATCATTGTCTTGAAAAAAGAATAATTTATTGGATTAGCACCCTGAACTCCAGTGGTATGTCAGCATGGTAGATTGTCTTTCTCCTTAGCAAGTATGACGACTGGCTTATTTCCTAGGAAACTCTGGTTGCTCTGCAGGTGACAGACTATCAGTTTCTCATTAAAACCTCATCTGGAAAGTACCCATGGTACTTTGGGTAATGGTGGGAGTATCTAGTCTCCATTTCCTCTGCAGTAACTTAACCTGTTCCTCTGAAGAGAGAAAATCCAGTATTTTCAGTTTGACACGAGACACTAACAGAATAGCATATGTGAACTCTTGGCGGTAATCAGTGTCACCTCTGTGAGAATATGTATTTCTGAAAGAAAACAAATTAAATATATATAGACTACCAAAATCCTATACAAACAATAACAACAACAAACAAATGAACAACCGAAAAACCAAAGCAACAACAGCAAAAGCTTTTAGATACCTTAGTGGCTGTTAGCATCAGATGCTATACACCAAAAGCAGATGTTCTGTAATATTATTGTTGATTTGGTACCAGTGTATAATATTATTTTTCTTACAGTAAATTCTGCAGTTACCTTAGGGAACCTGGAACTTGTATGTGTTTTGTCAAATCTTTCCAAAATAAAGCACTAGTATTCACAGGTTAAGGAATATAATGTATTCAGACACTGGTATGTGGACAGTGTTCTTCTTATGTGGATTCTCTCCATTTTACACATTTCTGCAAAAGATATTGCTTGTGAGTCTAGAAGATGTCACCACTGAAGAACTGCATCTTCAGCTCTGCTCTTCCTACTCTATTGAAGACATACAGAAGTCTCTGTGCTAGGGAACAGTACAGACTGGATATGCAGTATGATTACTACACAGAGCTCCCATACTTAGGAATATTCTCATCACAGAACATAGCCATAACACTGCTAATGGTCAAAAGCTTCTGGAGTTCACTGGGGTCTTGTCTTGGGAGATTCACATAGCAGTCATTTGAGTTCAAAGGTATCTTCTGTGGGCCATGTGCTCTACAAGGTTATTGAAGTGACAATGGCTTCAGAAGGTGCTTGGAAATGATTTTGGTGAACACATTCTAAGACTGTCTATAAGGTCCTACATAGCAAAGTAGAACAGGTAAAACTCTGAGAAGATCAAGTCAGGTTATCTGGTGCTGAGAAGGAAGTCAGTCTCTGCTGTCCCCTGTATTGTGTACACACATGTACTTCTTTGCAGAGTTCTAGCCATTCCTTTCAGTAGACTGGATTTCTGCCTCTCTCTTTTATTTGTTATTCTTAACAAACTTAACAAATAAAATAAAATCTTCAGAGGGATTGCACATAAAGGAAGTCTAAGTTCCTAGTGGCAGAGAGGAACATGTGTACTTATCTCTGTTCCCACATCTCATTCCTGTAGAACACTTGTACTCATGTAAATACATGAACAGTATTGGTTGTCTAGTGTCTTAAAATGGCTCTGTATATAATGACTCTTTTAAAACTTGGAGAGGAAAGGTCATAAATGGACAAGGATATTTTCTTGCTGTTGGTTCTGTAATCTTTTAAAGACTGGAAACCATGCTTCTGTTTTGTTATCCTGTCTTCTCAACACAATGATTCATAACGGTATTGCCAGGCCAATTAAAGAATCTGATCTTTGTAGCAAGAGTAAATTAATGTTATTAACTCTGTCCTCTAAGAGAAGAACATCTTGATTCAAGAATATCAGATCTTTGTCTCACTGGCCAAATATTTATTATTTAGTTTAATCCTCCATAATATATACACCTGCTCACTCATATAGCTGAATGTTAAGTTAAACACAAAATACTTCGGTTCTTGAAATGAAGATATCCAGTTGGTGATCTAAGATATCTGTTAAAAATTAGAAGTCTTTTTGAGAATGCAGCCAAAGGAGGCAGGTGATTAAAGTCTCCCATACTTTGATGCTTTCCAAATTTCATTGGTTTCTCTGTAATATACTGGCTTTCTAGCAGTATCTCAATATCTGTCTGTAAGGCTATCTTTTTTTTTCTGTTTCATCTTGATTTGTAAAGCTCCACTCACTTTTCTGTGATTATTATTTTAACAGATATTTATTTGTCTTTTTGATAATCTCCCTTTCCTTTGAGAAATATCTTTCCTTCATTTTAATTAATATAATCAGATATTGTAATTAGGAAGCTTGCTTCAGCAACTGATAGAAATAAAACCCTGAGGGTTGGAGCAGTTTTGGATTGATTGGTGAACATGGACAGATCAAACTTATTGCAGTTCACATAATTTTTACACAGTTTCCATTTCTGAAAGTTGGGAGAAAATCCAAACATTTGTACTCTTGACACACCCAAAGCAGTAAGGTTTTTTTTTTTTTTTTGGTCAGGCTGTGAAATGGTTAACAAATCCATCCACAATCTTCAATTATGAACAAAATAAAACACACTTATATTTTATATATGAGACAAGCATTAAAATTTACATGTTTTACATATGAGAAAAGTAATATGTCTATCAGCTAGATTTTTAGTCCTCTAAATGTTGATATTGGGCTAGGGTATTTCATGCTAACTCCCTTACTGTTAATGAAAGAAAATGAAGCTTGAATTCAGAGGCTTTTGGTATTTTATTTTAAGGCAAATTCTGAATGTTCTTCCTGCTGAACTGTTCTGAATTTTCCACATACCCTTCCTCATAGCTCCTTCCTTGTCATGGTATTCTCTCACTTAGACTAATGACTGCCTTAGGAGACAAGAGGAAAAGAGTATCAGCAGTCATCTGTAGGTGGATCCTTGCAATACAGAGACTTTGAGCCATGGAAAAAAAGGCTGGGCAAGATGACAACAGAATCTATGCTCCTGCATAAACTGATTAACGGACTGGATCGATTTCTATGCATCAGGAGCAAAGGCTTTCCTTGGTTCTGTCAAACACTGAGCAACGTTGGGACTATCTCCACATGACTATTGAGAACATGGCAGTCAGTCCTCAGGTTCACTGTAGAATGGCTGAGTACAGCTTTCATGATGTTGAAGGCAGACTTAGTAGTTTGAGAACACACTACTGTTCTCAATGCTCTAGAGACACTGAAATTATCAGAATTGTCATCAGAGGGTCACAATGAATAAAAATCATCTTTGTCTTCTAATTCAGTGGCAACCAGCCACCTACAGATCCAAAGTTCAGTTTTTCACAACATATTCTTCTATACTTTTCACCATGTCTTCTTAAATGATTCATACCAAGTTTGTATTGGTGAAGTTGTACATCAATAAAATCGTGGTGCCTCTAGGAACCCCTGGTTCCTAGAACTAACTGACTGACTTCTGACTTCCCTGACCATATCTCTATAGTGCACTGGAAAATACTTAATACTTACCAACTTGCTGTGTGAAAAAAAATGTGTGTGTGTGTATGTGTGTGTGTGTGTATATATATATATATATATATATATATATATATATATTTAAAGATTTGCTTTGCTTTATTTCTAAAAAGAACAGGAAGCATTTATATATTACAACATATATCCTTTTATTATAAATTCATGTCACCAATTGATTCATATAAGAAACTTCCACTGACTTTTGCTGAAGCATTGCATTTTTAACCAACTGATACTGCAAGTGAGTATAATCACATCATGGATTTTAAGTATTTCAAATGTTGGCTAGTAGTTTTTATCTGATTCAATGAATAAGAAGAAATCAACACAGTGAAGACAAATGCCTGTATGATACTCATTTTCAATAGCATGGATAATTTTGTGAAATTGGACAGTAGTTTTACATATCAGTATATTCTTTTCTCATTTTTGCATTATTCACATTGAAGTAGATATGATGGCACATATTTACATTAATTCTAATCAGAATGATTGATTTTTCCCATTATTTTTTTAACTATAGCATTTGGATTAGAAAACTAATTTTGGAGAAGAGTAATCAATACTTTAGGCATAAGAGTCCTATGATGTCTGTTTCAGAAACTCAATTTGACATAGTATTGGAATGTAAACAATATACTATTTGCTATATTTAAGTAAATATTTGTTCATAAAAATAGTCAATATATTTGCAATAATTTTTCCAGAGAATTAATGAAAAGGCAAGTCAAAGTTTTATATGTAATACTTACCAATTGTCTTGGCACAAAACTTCTACCATAAGCAACTTCATTGTGCCAAAGTGAAGATGCAGCCTGTGAAACTGGGAAGAACAGCATATATCGCCCATACCCAAGCAACCTAGATGAGAATCACCCCAAAGTATGGATAAAATGTAATGTAATTATGAGTTCTGATTATGTATTACTTTGGTTTTAATATTATTTCCTTAATAGTAAAGGCACACACACTCAAATATACCCAGTTATCTAAATGTAATGCTCACTAGAAAGTTCCTCCAATTTTTGAAAGTTTTAAATTGTTTCATTAGAGCTGATATGGATTGGTTCCCACCATGTAAGTAGACTTTTGTTTTTCCAGTTTTTGTTTGTTTGTTTGTTTGGTTAGTTAGTTGGTTTTGGTCTGGCATTTTTCTCAATGAACCTTTTTTGACTGTTGATATTGGCTGCCCATTCATTTACCAAGAAAATTGGAAGCAATATTTCTTTATTCAAACCACAGACAGTCACAAGTATTGTGTGTTAGAAGTTTTGATCTTATTGTCTTGACTGTTCCTGTTGCTTTTGAGTTCTTTTCATTTAATCTTCCTGCATAATCTGAAGCTTGGCCTTGCTCTGATCACTGGCCATTGCAGCATTGTGATAAATGTACTAATTACTTATTTGAAAGTCCTGGGTCCCTTGTTCTGCAACCTACCATAAGGATGGCTGTCCTAATAGTCACAGTAATTTTACTTCTTCTTCCATGGACTTCATTATTCTAACTGTTCACTTTCTCACGTTTCTCATACTCAGCAATAATAACATGGACTAATAATCACACTATCTGATATGTTGCTTCTGACTCACACCTATTAACTATCTTGTCTGGCTTACCTTTGTCACTGAATTATGAATGCTGAATAGCACTGTTCACCTAGTCAGTTTATTCTGAAAATTTTGTTACATATAATCAACCGTTGAGATAATGGAGCATAGAAACTAGTCTCTGAAGGTTAGTTAGAGGTTTTTGCTTACAAGCAGGAGTCAACTTGAGTGAAACCTCCAAGACAGGAAAAAGTATATCCTGTTTTACTATATATTTCCTCTTGACCTTTAGGAATTAAATATGTACAAATGTAGACCGAGAATCGAATTCAAGGGAAGGCCAAGGTACTTTTGAGAACAAATAGCATTTTTTAAAAGTGCGAACTATTTAGAAATAACTTCAATTTAAGAAAATGAGAGTAATATTTTAAGGGATCTTTCTTCTGAGAATTGCTACCTGTAATTTCTCAGAGGTTTGATATCATAGATTGGTATGAGAAAGCATAGCTTTAAGAAAGAGCAGAACATTGGAGTTTGACCTGAGAGGAATAAATCTTATTAGAATAATATTAGAACAAAATTTAAAATATTGTAGCTGATGATTAAAAAACTAGTTCAATAAATAAAAATGATAGTCACCCAAACCTGGTCACCTAACTCTGATCTGTAATTCCCAAATAAAAAGCCAGATGTAGTGACATATATCTATAACCTTAGCACTCCTATGTCAAGATGGGAGGTAAAGATAGGAGAACCAGAAGCTTGCAGGGCAGGTAGCCTGCAGTACACAGAACTGCAGCAGAAACAGGAGCAGAAAGATAGAAGTAACTCCCAAAACACACATGAACACCTGCACTCACATACATGGACATGTGCAAACAAACATGTATATATATCATATGCACACATGACTACACATCATAAATAAAAAGGTTCCTAATAAATGTTAAAACTGCTATGCATAAATTAAAACCTATGTGAGGGCAATGAATTACTGGCACGTCACTAGAAGAAAATACAGTTACTGATGAAAAAGAAAATCTTCTCAATAACTCAAAGGAAAAGATCATTTATATTAAGCCTGCAGATACAGAAAATAAAACGAAAAGATTCCTTTCTTTATGAGTGTTCTCCTGACAGAGGACTAAGAACTAGAGAATGGTCACCAGTACAAAACAGAATATTTTCCCAAATGGAATAAAGGATTTTAATATATCCTGGTGCATTGACTCTCAAAAGTCTAAGTGAATCTTTCACATATTTGAATAGTAGGAAAAAGATAGTTTTGAAGCACAGCCATGTCTTAAATTCAAAAGAATTCTTTTCAACAGCAACCTTCATCCCTACTAAATAGTTATATATAATTATTCCAGCACCAACTTCCAGGATCACTAGTATCAACCAAATTTATCAGGACGATGAAGACTTACATCACCACAGAAGGAAAACCATTAAAAAGGTAGTGTAGAAATCATGGGCAGTACGTTCTGGCAAGCCAGCATAAAGCTCATATATTCAAAGATGCATTGAATCAAAAGACTCATGGGAAAAAAAAAGACTCACGGAGAACCCATAGCACAGGAACGGTACTGTTGCTTAGATCAAGGACATAAAAGTGACAAAGGTCTCTGTTGAAAGTAGCTAGTAACACATTGAAGGAGGGCTATTTTTATTATTTTTGATTATGAGACTCTATTGTGTTTACATTTGGAATTTAACCAATATTTGAAAGGGAAAGACATCCTAACGTGATACAAAGATGTTTACTCCTAGAATTTTCTGTTTTAAAATTTCTATTTAAGATGATGTAGTAAGCTGCTGTTCCATTTGTTTGACTATTAAGAGACAGTATGATGTATAGACATCAATATAATTGTCTTCATGGGATGAAAGAGACAGAGGGAAGGAGAGTGCTAGATTGCAAGGTCGACAGTATGAAGAAAATATTCACCCGATAACAAGGAGAGTGCTTTTCACACTCGAAAGATTGCGTTTGGGAAGGAATCTTGTTTTTTTTCTATTGCCTAGCTGATGGACCACACTTCATTGAGTCTTTCTGTTCATCTTCTCATTTAACACTGTGAAAGGTGATGGGATGAGGTAATGTGTATAACAAGAGTGCTGCTTCCTTAGCACATGTACTGCTGGCCAATGATCTTTCTTCTATGAACTCTGTGTATAATCAGTGCTAATTCTAGATCTAACATAGTTGGAAATTCTTTGTCCATGTTATTTGTACAGTTGTATTGTTTGTTTGTTTTTGTTTGATTTGGGAAAGGGAAAATATACTGAGACAACTATGTAAAGAAATTTTCTTTTTTGCTATCAGGGAAGAACTAATAAATATGGAGAAAAAATGCATGATCAAATAGGGAATTATATGGGGGATGGTCACTCTTGTTTTGATTTGTGCTAGATGACTCCTGTTAGCTTGAAAACTCTCCAAATATTTGTCTTGAGTTTTCATAATTGAAAATAAACAGCTGGAGAGGTGACTTAGTGGTTAAGAGCACTGACTATTTTTCCAGAGGTCCTGAGTTCAATTTCTAGCAACCACATGGATCACAACCACCTGTAATGGAATTCAATGCCCTCTTCTGGTGTGTCTGAAGACTGCAACAATGTACTCATATACATAAAATAAATCTTTGGTGATGAAGGATGGGATAGGAGGTTTCCGAAGGAGAATGCTGGAAAGGTGAAAACAATTGAAATGTAAATAAAGAAAATATCCAATAAAATAAAGCACAAAGAAAAAAAATGAAAACTATACTATGATGAATTGACTCTGGGTAGAAATGTTTGGAATATTTTGCCCCGGAAATACTTTACAGTATGCTTGAGGTTTCTTCACTTATCTCAAAAATTCTGGTTTTGGGTCACACACTGTGTCCTTCAGATGTTTCAATAGTTTTGAGGCTAAATTGAAATTTCTAAGAATAAAAAGCATGTTTTAAACCACCTTAAATGTTGAAGATCCTAATGTATGATATGGGAAGAAATAAAAGCAAACACATGGCTGTGATTTAATCTTGTTTTACCAAAATAAGAAAAAAGGTTGACCTTATTTGGATCTGAGAAATGCAATCAATCCCTTTGCTATTTTAAGAAAGTAGTTTGCTTTGGAATACAGAGGGCCTGATTGAGGCCAGTTGTCTCTGCTTCAGAATGTCTTATTTCTGACACAAATGAATGAGGATTGTTCAATTATACCATCCAGTCAAAAGTGATTGCTGAAACCAATCTGCTTTTTGTAGCAGATGTATATTGCAAACACATGGATTTCTTATGAGCATTAACTACTCTCATGAATTCCAAACATTTATTAATGATATGTTGTAGATATCACACTTATAATTTGCTTATCACTGGTTCTTATATATCTGGAAATACCATGGAAAATCAGGATGATTGAGAACAGGTAGAAATGGTGAGAAATATATTTCTTGAAAGCCATTGAATTGGCAACTTCTGATCCACAGGCCGACTTTAGAGATCTCCCCATCCACACATGTGTTACTCATGACTGTTTTCATGCAATAAGGGCATAGGTAAATATCTATGACAAGTGTTACATACCGCAATGTGCAAAACCTTCCTCTTACTAATCTACCCTCTTTTCTATTTTACATCCACATTGACTGTTTGCTAGGCTTTGGTAATGGTAAAGGGAGATTTTAGATACATGTTCTAGCTTCATTTCTGTCACTGAGTTAAAACATGCTGACTAAAGCATATTGGGAGAAGAATAGATTTATTTTAATTGGAGGTTGCATTGCATCTTAGAGGGACTTCAGAATAGGGAGTCAATAATAACTTGAAGCAGAAATCATGAAGAAATTCATCTTCCCGTCCTGCTCATTGCCTATGATTAGCTACTTTTCTTATAAATCCAGGACTATCTGTATAGACAAAGTAATCTCCACAGTGGAGTAAGCTCAGTTATATCAAATAACAGTCGAGACAACCTCCCACAGACATGTCTGGAGGCAAATATGACGTAGGTGATTTCTCAGTTTTGGTTTTTTACCTCAGATGGTTCTAGGCTATGTAAGGTTAACAATCAAGGCTAACCAGAATACTAGAACACTGAACAAATATCTAAAGAAAAAGATTGCTAGATTAACTGATGGTGAGCCAAGGAGAAACTGCATTTGGCGACTGAAAAATAGAGACTCCATTGTATCAGCACCTGACCTCAGAGCACAATGCTTGGACTTGCTCTTCAGTGACCGCTTTCACCTAAAATATTTTTAAGAGACGCTAAGTGTATAGCAATATATATATATATATATATATATATATTCCAAACATTAAAAGATAAAAACATAAAAATTTATTTTAAACAATTCTTTGATATACATATAATTTTACCATCTATTAAAGATACAGCTTACTTGTGAACCAATAAGATGGATATATTGTTTTCCCAGGAAACTTTAAATCTTGGCTGAACACTTGGTACTGCATGATGTGTCTTCCACATTTTTCAAAGTAGGCTGAGTTTTTAAAATTTATATATTTTAATTATCTTTGGTTAATTAATTGTTTTTTGAGGCAGTGTCTTAGGTTCAGGTTGTCTTTAAATTTACTGTTTCTGAAGCTGAGC
The DNA here is from genome assembly GCF_004785775.1 of Grammomys surdaster. Lineage (NCBI taxonomy): Eukaryota > Metazoa > Chordata > Mammalia > Rodentia > Muridae > Grammomys > Grammomys surdaster. The sequence continues at coordinate 13,130,514 of NW_021604578.1, read as the reverse complement.
CCATTCTCTGTTTAGATTTAGGTGGAACCATAAAAAAATAAACTATTAAAATCCAATAGATTATTGATTGTGAAGTTGATGTAAGTTGCTGATAGATAAAAATAAGTTTTCTTTGTGCTGAGGTCAGCTTGCTTCTTCTAGAACAGCAAAACAAGAAACTCAGTTGAACAAATGGAATTTTATTCCTTATAAATTTATGAAGCTTATGAAACTGTAACTGAATCTAAACATGGAGGTTGAGCTCATAGACTCTAGAAGAAAGCAGATAGTTGTAAATTTACTTGGCTTTGCTTATTGGCTACTTCCTCTGATATCCTCCTCATTGTGGTGAAGATTAAAGGGATGATATACATAAAATAACATAAACAGCGCTTAGGAAATTGTTCCCCTATAGAACTACAGTGTCTTTTCAATGATAAACTTGTTTAACATCAATTTGCCTTTATGTTACAGTATTTCTGACTTCTTTTACAGGAAAAGAATTAAGAAGTTTACAAAAGAAAAGAACTGTGATACAAAGGTGCTAGCCCATCCCAACTTAGTATATTAATCAACAAGACACATACAGAGGGACAAGGGGACCTCATGAGGGCTCTCAGAATAGCATCATTGTACAATCTTGTACAATGGGAAAATAATCTTTCTTTTTCCCATTATCAAACTGAAAGCAAGTAGAAAGTAATAGAAACTTGTTTTGTTTTGTTTTTCTTTCCAAATAATATGCTCTGTAAAGCTCAGGATGATTAATTGATTTTGTGGGAGTTGAGACTTCCGTTCCTATATTGGATTTCTTTTCTTGCTAAAAGATTTATAAAATCATTCGAATATCTTGAAGAAGTAATTCAGATCCTGTCATGGGACTGATTGTGTTCCTTCCAAAAAGCAGACAAAACAGCAGGCATCTTTGGAAATCATTCCTGTTGTGTAAACCAACAATGTAGAGGTTGCCTTGAAACAGAATCGCAAAGTGCTGTGATTTAGAAAAAGCAAAGTCTATGGACTCAGATGACCCATGTTTGAATTCCTTCTGTATTGGTCCCTAGACAGGGAATCTTAGATATTTTGCCTTTGCCTCATATTTTTCAACTATAATATGGGCACTTGGCATCTTCCCTTTATTGTGAAGTTTAAATAATTTAATGCACAAAGAGTTGGCATATTACTGGGATTTACATAGCTGATTCTCTAACTTTCATGCATATAAGATTTAGTGAGCAATTTGTCCAAATGGAAAGTTTAATCCAGGAATTTTAGAATGACCTATTGTCTGAGTTACTTTTCTATTGCTGTGATAAAAACAAGGCAGCTTATAAAAGAAAGAGTTTGTACTAAGGTTTCAGAGGGCTAGATAGAGTCCATGATCTTCATGGTAGAGGGCTTGACAGAAGGTAGCCAAGCATGGTGTTGGAACAGTGGCTGAGAGCTCCCACCTTTAGACAAAACCAGGATCACAGAGAAATTGAGAATCATGCAGTGTTTGAAAGCTTCAAAGTCTGATCCAGTGACTCACTTTTCCCAGAAGGCCACACTTTCTATTCCTTTCCAAACTGAAGGCCAAGTATTTAAACCCGCTAGCCAATATTGTTGAAATCAGCCCACTTGTAGGTATGCAATTTTAGCCAGCTTCCAGGGAAACTGGAAGGCATTGCTTCATGGGCCACATTTTTGGTAACAGGGAGATGAAACTAAATGTAGGCTCTCTCACTTTTTAGTTCAGATATATCATACAAATGACAGCACCTTTTTTTGTCTTTGTTACTTGATCTTACAATAGAAAGATAATATTGTTGATTTTCATAGGTACTTAAAGACGAGACTGATATTTGTATAGTTTAGAAGAGTGTTACAAAACTCAACTTTCAAAGTACCATAAACCTTGGTTTACTGAACCTGGAAAAAAATAGATATATACCCCAAAAATTGTAAGTTGTAGTGAAAGCCCCTCGGAAATATCTAGAATTCTGCTTCTGATGGCTTGAGTATGACATTTGCCCTTTGTGCAATTTTCAGAAACATCATCAGTGATGAACCACTAAGGACAGCTATCCCAGTCACCTAGTTTGAGAGTTAATCAGCTTTCCAGGGACAGACATTAGGCAAAGCTTTGAGGTAGGAAGACAGCTGAAAGAGGCTTCTGATATGCATATGAACAGAAGAACAGAAATTCTCATGAGTCTCAAAAATACAAAGCTTTTAAAGAAATCTATTTCAAACTCAGAAATAGCTCTAGCTTTTGAGTGGAGAAATACAAACCATCTTGAAGATAACACTGTAAAAGTTCAATGACACTGTGTATCGTGGTGACTTCTTAGATACAGTACCAGTTACTGGTACTGAAAGAGGCAAGCCATAAGCCAGAGTTTGTTAAAAATAAATAAATAAATAAATAAACATTGTCAATTCCAAAATATTCAATTAATGAAAATGCATCCACTCCCAAATGATACACCTACAACGCAACTCCTGTACCTAAGGCTCAGGCATCACTGTAGAAAAGTGGGGGGAAGATTGTAATAATCAAAGGAACAGAGAATTTGCTGTGAAATTGAGTCTCCTACAAATGTCAGAAATGCCACCAACATGACTGTCTATACATGAGATGAACAAGGACACCATGAATAATCATGGTAACACAGAGGAGAGGGAAGGAGACCCAGGAGACTTCAACTCCACCAAAGAACAACACTCACCTAAAAAAAAAAAAAAATGATCAGGTTTGGAAAAATAGGCTTCCCCAGGAAAAAGTACACCAAATGGCTTTGAAATAACAGTCAATCCTAAAAAAGTCAGTCTGAATAAAGTTACAGACATGTAACATGATATGGGCTAGGAATGTCATATGCATATATTTAGAAATATATGTGTGTGTGTGTGTGTGTGTGTGTGTGTGTGTGTGTGTGCATACATATGTATGTAACAATAATTAGTGAAGAAAGAGGCCATGGGTTTAAAAAAGCAAGGAAAAAAATGGAGGAATGAATAAGAAGGGAATATGTAATTATATTTCAATTTCAAAAAAATCAAAAGGAATAATCTTAGAAGTTTACATTGTAAAACACATTGTCAAAAGGATGAAACCATAGAGAGAAGAAAATGTATGTAAAATGTAGGATAAAGGGTCATTATTCAGGTTATACAAACACTCTTAGAAATCAACAATGAGAACATAACTCACTTAATTAGACAATGTCCCCAAGAGCCTTGCCTTAATCTTTTCTGCAATTATAATAAAATACTCAAAAATAAAATAATTTAATAAAGAAAAATGGTTCAAAACATTTTAAAAAGATTTTTTAATTAACCTAGAATTGCTCCTGTCAAATGGAAATGCAGGTACAAAGAGTGGAGCAGAGACTGAATAGAAGGTCATCCATAGACTGCCCCACCTAGGGATCCATCCCATCTGCAGCCACCAAACACCAAACACTATTGCTGATGCCAAGAAGCACTTGCTGACCGGAGCCTAGTATAGCTGTTCCCTGAGAGGCTCTGCCAGAGCCTGACCAATAGAGATGTGGATGCTTGCAGCCAAACATTGGACTAAGTGCAGGGACCCCAATGGAGGAGTTAGGGAAAGGACTGAAGGAGCTGAAGGGGTTAGCAACTCCATAGGAAGAACAATAATATAAGCCAATCACATCCTCCCAAAGCTCCCAAGGACTAAACCACCAACCAAAGAGTACACATGGAGGGACTCATGGCTCCAGCTGCATATGTAGCAGAGGATTACCTTATCTGACATCAATGGGAGGGGAGCCCCTTGATACTGTGGAGGCTTGATGTCCCAGTGTTGGGAATGCTACGGTGGCAATGTAAGAGGGGTGGATGAGTGGGGGAGCACTGTCATAGAAGCAGGGGTTATGGGGGAGAGGATAGGGGGTTTAACTTCGAAGGAGGATAACATTTAAAATGTAAATAAATAAAATAACCAATGAAATAAAAAAAGATTTAATAAAGAAAGTGGTTTATTCCGTTCACAGTTCTAGAGACTGAAAGTCTAATGGCATAGTACAGGCTCTAGCAAGTGCATACTGGAAAATAGCGGAGTGTATGCAGGAACAAGAGATCCATTTTTCTGAACAGGAGGCTGGAGAGCATCTTGTGTCTCATAATCTCTCTCAAGCCACATTCTGTTTGACCTAAGGATCACTCTACCTATTAAAAGTCTAACACATTTTCATATCCCATCATGAGAGCCAATTTCCCAACATAGGAATGTCTAGAAGGGCAAATAAGACATCCAAATCATGGAAGCCACTACCAGATATCCCATGTAAAATACAAGTGTCAAATAGCACTAGGAAAAGATCATCATCATATAGAATCAGAGGTGTAAATTAATTAATAATGAATGGCATTATTAGTAGTATAGTCAAATTCCAGAACACTGACAGCACCTAATGCTGCTAAGACTTTCAGTAACAGATTCCCTCATTCATTGCTGGTTGGGATTATGAATTTGTTCAAATGAAAGGACTGATTCATGAATTATGGGATGCTAGTGGGGTGTATAATGGTATAGCTTCCTTGGAGAAGATTTGGTGATTTCTTAAAAATAAACAATGTTTTGTCATATAATCCTGTAGTGATAAATCTTAATGTCTACACAAAAATGCTAGTAAAATGTCCACACAAAAACATGCAAATGGGTTTTCAATTGCTAACACCTGAAAAGAAATTTGAAGAGTTTCAGGGAGTGAACAAATAAAAGGGTAAAACCACATAATGGAATTTCATTCAGGAATAAAAGGAGATGAGATGTAAAGCCAGAAAGAACAAAACAAAGCAAGAAGCATGTTATTAAGAAATTGTTATGGAAAAGCTATGTATTCTGTGGGTCCAGCTGCATGACATCCAGAAAAAGGCAAAATGAAGCTATATATATATATATATATATATATTTAAGGCAATTAGATAGAGGATGTTAGATAGTACATAGTAGTTTTTTAGGTCAGAAAATGTATTCTTCATAATACTAAAATAATTAAATCATGGAATTATAAATTTGTTCATACTCAAAGACTATAAAACACCAATAATAAAGTATCATACCGACTATGAAATTTGAGTGGTTAGGGTCTGTCTTACGGTGCTTCTCAAGTTTAATAAAAGTACTACTGCACTGGGTAGGTGTTGAAGATAGACAAGTTATCCATGTATAGAAGAATAAGTTCATGGTAACTTTTAAACAGTTTTTTATTGAAATTTAACTTTTATTGACACATAAAATTTGGCATTGGAAATAACTAGAAGTTGAATCTATAAAATCATGAAAGGCTATAAATCTTCAAAAAGTATAAACATAATCAACCTCTAAAAATATTTGTGACAGTTTTCCAGCTCAATGTGATTGATATTCAATATTGACTGTACTACCAGATAGTTTTAGTTCTGAACTGTGTCATACAGAAGCTGAACTAGAGAAGGACTATTGAAGTACATTGTACATGCTGCCATGCCATCTTGACCTTTTACCCCCAAACCCATTCATTTCTTCCCCCCTTTCTATAGAATGGCCAAAATGCAAGCTTCAAAGGAAGGGTGCTTTTATGTCTTATCTTAGTAACACTTTCTAACCATAGCACAAAGAAACAACTCTTTGCTCTTGCTGTGTTTTGAACTTAGAGAAAACTGCAATTAAAGAAGCAAACGTTTCTCTGTTGATCACAGGAAGAATTCAAACAACACATAAAGAGTACTGAAAGTCAGTTTTATTGATGGAAGGTATTCAATACTCACTCAAAGCCAACAAGTCACTGAAGTCTTTTTGCTTTCTTAATTTTGGTCCTAGTTGGTTCCCAGGATAGAGTTTTGAACCATGAACCATAATACCAATATTTGCATAATCTGATGCTCACAGTGCATGTTGATTGCCTAGACCTTGCTGAAAAGCCCATAAAGAGATCCAAATGGCTACATGAATGATATGGTATAATGAGGCTTAGGTTATTGTCAACTCCAGGGCTTGGATATATCCATCTGTTTAAAATGATTATTTGTAATTAAGCTTACATATACATATTTAAAATATTTTCTGCTTTACTTTATCTCCTGAATGAAGCGTGACCAAAAACAATTATCTCTGTGCTTATGGAAGCAGCAAGTAGCTTTTGCAGCTAGTTAAATTGCTCTCATCCTTGACAACCACACCTGTAAAGCATGATATCCTCCAAAGGTTTCTTTCTTGTCTCAATGCATATTTCTGGATTTCTATCTGTATTGTCACTTACTGTAAAGCAGGGGCTGCTTGATTATTTCTTGTATGATTCTCTCAAATTCAGACTAAGGACCTTGGCCAAGTCTTCATACTCTGCATTTATAGGTTTTTCTCTGCCACAAGTCAGAGAAAATTCAGTTTTAAGAGACCTGTTTGACATAGGGGAATTCTAGCACTGAAGCACCAATGGGTATGTGTTTCATTTGGTATAATCACAAGGAGTATTCATTTGTAATACTCACAAAATCAGTGATGGACAATGATGGAAGTCATTCAAGAGAAGGTAGAAAGAACATAGTGCTATAAAAGGGTAAAGGGGAATCGTGGAACAAGAGGGGTTAAATGGAGGTGCAGTTGGAAGTCAGGGTAGAGGAGAAAATGCGAGAGGGATAAACAACACTAAAGTCCTTTTGAAAAAGTCATATAAAAGCTATTACTACTGTATAAACTATATACCTACACACATGAAATAGAATTTAAATGCAGCTGCTCTGTAGCAGGGAGACATAAAAAGAATTTAAATGTAATTACTCTGTAACAGGGTGACAATACCCTCTACTAAACATCTACATCAGTTAACAAACAAAACTCTAAGTGTCAAAAAAATGTTGTCTCTTTAAGAGTTGTTGACTAGTGAGATCTCATACTTTAAAACACTGAAGGATATTGTCAATGTTTTTCGATAACCCTCTATAGCTTGACAGTAAGTGCCTATTGTTGAAGATACAACATACTTGGATAATAGAACATAAAAAATTAAACTGTACTTGCCTAGAAGCATCATGCCTACTTCATAGCACTCAAAGGTATTTGGAGGACTATATACATTATTGAAGAAGACAAGAAATCATTATTTTACCCAGCTGCACATTATATTAACTAGAATCATGAATACCCTGGCAAGATATATATGCTGGTGTAATAGTGGCACAAACCTCATGGAAGCAGCCAATCATTTTATGCTTGGATTTAACACATGCTCTGTAATAAAACACCCTTGTTTAACTGTTAGTGGGGCCAAAAACCTAACACTAGGCAGGTCCTAGGTCCTAGGAGAGAACCTATTACTATTCTGATAAATAAATATGATATTAAATGAATTACCATTTTATCTATAGATTATTGTATCTCTCAACCATCATCAGAGAAGATTACTATGGAAATAAATGGCAATTAACACCAAGTCCCACAACTTGTCAAAGTACAGAGACTGTGGTTAAGAGACTGTGGAGTGGTCAGAATTAAATAATACATATCCTCCTTCCACGACTTGGGTTCATTGCAGAAATGAGGATGGAAAAATTGTAAGAGTCACAGGCTTTTGAAGATTACACCAAAGATAGTTCTATACTTCAATAAGTAGTTCTAATTTTGGAATATTAAAGATTGCTTTACAGTGTTGTCACAATATAAACTTAAAATATGAAAAATAATATAACAATGAATTAAAGTTGAATAATGCATATACACAATTTCCAAATTGTTCTGTTCTATCACTGAACTTTCTAGCACTGCTCCCTTGTGAAAGGATATCTGCTGCAAAGAGGAACACTGACACCAAAGGATGAAGCCAACTCATCTCCTGCCTACTGATGCCTCCATTTCTATTGTCCTGATTGACATCCTCTTGATTATTTGTGATTATGTTGAAAGCCACCATGAAATTCTGTAGATGGAGTTTAGCTATCCAATTGAAGTCTAGGATCTTGCTATAAGCATTAGTATCTAATGCTAATTATAGTATTTTTATTATGCTGTCGTAATATGCTAGACTATCTAATCACCAGGTGGTACCCATACCGTAGACTAAGCTTCATTGTCTTCTCCATTTGCTCTCTACAGAAAAATAAGTATCAAGAACTACAGCATCTTATTTTGGTAATTTTGCTACTTAGGGTCATGTTTAAAATAAATCTATGTAAGACATTATACATAGTTTACTTTATACATAGTTTGAAGATGAACATTTACTTGTGTGTATATAAAACACTGACACAAAAGAATAATAAAATGGCAAATCATAAGCTAAGCACAAATAATATTGCTTGATAAAGACAACTAAGAAAAATTGCAATCATAATATAGCCTAAAGTAACAGCACAAGCAAGTTTGATTAGTATAGCTACCCTTCATATGACACGGTGACTCAGTGCAAATTAAAGGAGACTTAGTATGCTAAAACTGCAATAGAAATAGATTGTGTCAATAGTTCCCACTCTACAGGATCATTTATTAAATTTGTTTAATAACCACTTTGTGAAGAATTAAAAAAAAAGCAAAATAGGCTTATAACTATTAATGAGTCACTATACCAAGTCAAGTTAGACAATATATTATATATGTTTCTTATCTTTAAAACTATCTCATCCAAAAAAAAAAACTATCTCATCCATTGAGCCCCTGTGTAATGTAAGTTATGTGCGAACTGTCTATTCAAATTGATCCAAAGTGAAATCACTATATGTTTTTCACTCATTTATCAAATATTTGATATCTCACCTTTTTCTTACCAGTATAATAAGTAAAACATTCCTTTTTGTTGTAGTTTATAATATTATTTAAGTTTGATATTTTCTTTTTTTTTTTTTTTTTTTTTTAAGTTTGATATTTTCTATATCATATTTCATCAGATTCATGTGTGGTCTTAAGTTTTAAATAAGCTGGTTTAGTGTCACACTGGTCATGATCTCTTTAAAATGATAATTAAACGATCCTTTGACAGATTTTATAATGATGAATTTGAGACAAGCAACATGAGTAAATTTCATGAAGCCTACAATCAAAACAATATACTATTAATAAATACATGGTCTTATTTATTGTTAAAATTAATATATTTGTATTAAAATATAATTACATCATTCCCCCTTTCCTTGCTTTAACATCTCCCATGTTCCCTCACTCCAATCCTTCTCCTGTCTCTGTGCCCCCATTCTTCTCAAATTGATGACCACTTTTCCTTTATTATTACTGTTACATTTATACGTAATGTAGATATACATGTGAAACAATGATAGTATATTTGTCATGTATACACAAATATACAAATGATTGGTTATATATGACTTCAAGACTAATCACTTTGTGTACCTAACCAATTAAGCAGTTAGTCCTTGGGAGAGGCTAATTCTAAAAGAACTAACATCAATAATTTAAAACCTTTTTGTATGGCAGTACATACACATGTATACACACAAACATGCATGCACAAACACACAACCTCTAGAACCATATGTTGCTACTGTTAAATTTATCACGTATTTAACAAAAATACAATGCCATTCAAATGTAGTTTTGTAAGAAATTAAGACACATAGCCCTGATTTTATCAACACTTTAAATTTATTTTTGACAATTTCAGGCATGTATACAATATACCATGAATATATTCATCCCCAATATATGCTCATAAGTCTGTCTCATTGATGCAGAAACCTTCTGCCAATTAGTCTCACCTCTACCTTCATGTTTTATTTCAGGCAGTTGTTATGCAGGTATTTAAAAATTAGTTATCTATTTTTGTTGAAACAGGGTCTAATGAAGCCCAGACTGACCTTGAACTCCCTATGTAGCAAAAGATGATTGAACTTCTGATCTTCCTGTCTATATTTCCCAAGTGCTGAGATTACTGAGGTATGTCACAAAAAAAGTCTAGTAGCTCATGGCATCAGGGGCACACTCATTTTGTGTGTGTGCTGGTGTTATCAAGTTGAGCTTAGATGCTGTGGTGGTTCAAATAAGAATGGCCTCCATATGCTTGTTTTATTTCAGTAGTCAAACTAGGTTAGGAGGTGCAGGCTTGGAGTAGGTGTGGGTTTGTTGGACAAAGTATAGTGTTTCACTGGGTGGGCCTTGAGGTTTCAAAATCTTATGTCAGGCCAGACTTTCCCTCTCTGCCTCTGTCTCTGTTTCTCTCTGTCTCTCTGTCTCTCTGTCTCTCTATCACTGCTGCTTGATGATCAGGATATAAAGCTCTCAGCTATACTTCCCACTGTGATGATAATAGATTGACCCTCTGAAGCTATAAGCTAGCCCCCCGAGTAAAAGACTGAAGGACGATGACATTGAGTACTGCCTATTGCTATAGCTCACTGCTGCCAAACACCCAGAGAGGCAAAAGCTGCCAAAATCCTATCCTTGAAGAACATTTAATTGCACAATGACGTCTTCCTGGGTAAAGGAAAAGGAATCCACAAGCTGATAATAAAACAAATTTGTCTTCTTTGAGTAAAGCCAAACTCATCTTACTTCATAAACATCTCTTTATCCTTTCAGATTCCATACATAGGTATATTGCTATTAGCTTTTGTTGACTATGTAATAAAAGAAAGTGTTCATCTAAAATTGCATTTACTGTAATCTCTTTAACAGGTTTTGGTATTGGGGACATGCTAGTTTTATATTAAACACACACACACACACACATATACATTGAAAAGCAACAGTCTTAGTTACTGTTCTTTTGCTGTGAAAATATACCAAAACCAAGGCAGTTCTTATGAAATGGAAGCTTTTTATATTTATATATAATATTTTAAATTTTCTTTTAATTCTATTCTTCAGATATTACAAAGTTTCCCTTCAGTTCATGAAACCAGAGAGAAAGGTTCCTAAACCAAAAAAGCTGAAAAGCTTTTTTAAAAAAATCTTTTCTGCACTATTCTTTCTGGAATTTTTTGGGAAAAACATGCTTTTGTCACAACTGTTACTTTGTTTCTTATTATTTTGGTTTCTTACTGAATTGTGTCCAGGTACTGTACTTCTAACAACTTCTCACATTTTTAAAACAAGTATACCAAGGATCTAAGCATATTATCTTAAGTAATATGCAAGACAGCACAACAAAAATAGCCATTAGCCTCATTTCAGGGAAAGAAAATCCCCTGAGAAGCCCTGAAGCTTTAAGGTCAGCTAGAACAAGGAAGTAAACTCAGGCAGGAACCTAAAGATTAGGATAGAACAAGGAAGTAGGCTTCAGACATGAAAATGACTTTGGACTAGGATAGAGAAGTAGGCTCAGATACTTTGGTCATTCTGATAATCCCTTAGAAACAGTGATCACAGGAATGTTCACATAATTGGGTTTAATGCCTTGCTTTTTCTTTGATTATTTGTGTTTATTGTCTTGCTTGTTCCTTGACTATTTGCATCTATTGTATTGCTAGACCCTCAACCTTGAACTGACCTTAATACATGCATGTAATCAAAATGGTATAAAAGCATAAAGGAAGAGGGGGGATGGGATGGGGGTTCTAGGGAGGGGAAATGTGGAAAGGGGATGACATCTGTATTGCAAATAAATAAAATATCTAATAAAAAAAGAAATATGGACATGAAAAGAAAGAAAGAAAAAAGAAAGGAAGGAAGAAGGAATGGAGACTTACACAGAGCTGCAGTAAGTTCTAAGATGGTATGGTAAAAGATACAAAAAACAACAGAAGGCTTTCCATTGATGATCTAGGTTTAGAAAGAATCCCTTCAAAGACATATGTCACCACTCAGGAAGATATTCCTAAGAGGTTCTACAGCTCCAGTCAAGTGAATACTTCCCCCAAAAGTTCTCTTCTGCTTCCTGATCCATTCATATTCTTGCTTATTACAGGACGAATAGCAGAAAACCCAGGGTTTCTTAGGCAACTGGCTTAGACTTGGCCAATGTCTGGGAAAATGTAATGTTTAACAAATTTTACTCAGCAGTGTTTGGCTTATCGTTTTTTACAGAAGTATGAGTTATTGAATGCTATATTTACTAAAAGTCAGTGTATAAGCCTTCATAAGAAGGCAAGACCCATTGTCATGGTTATTCTTCTTTCTCAAGACATTATTTTGTGATGTATCATAAAATATGGCTTCCTAGTCTACTCTGATTCTCCCATTCAAAGACTTTGAGAAAAGTATAGTGATTCACACCCTAATCCTGAAACCCTTGCTTACTTAGTATATTAGTTTTTAGTTTTTCTGTTCTCTTTAGTTTTTATTAATTTTGTAATATCACGAGAAACCTTATTCTATCTATAAAATAAGCGTCTAAGACAGAACATTGTGAACTGTAGTCTCATGGTCATTTCCTTAGCTGAGATTCAACAATGAACTTTCAGGTCATTTTCAAATGTGTTCTTAAAATTTAATTTCCTTTACTCTTGATAGTAGCATAAAACTAAGATATCCAAGTTAAATAAGGTCATCTTATTAGTCCACTTTATGTGTCTCTCAGCTATTGTGAGGTACTTTGCAGTGCTTTGAAATGTGCTTAGATTGAGTGCAGTCTGAGAGATGAAAAAGCAGTGGTTTTCAAGAGTTGTGGAGAGATAGAGTCCTGGGCGAATGCTGATTTTTATGATGGACTTAATATTTTTCTTAGCTTAGTGCAACTATGAAAGATGCTTGCTGGCTAAAACCTGAAAAATATTTTGATATGGCCTGGAAGAACAGCTCTCTGATTAAGTGCTCCTCCAGAAGACTGGAATTCTCAGTGTCTGTATCAGGTGGTGCATAACCTTCCGTAACTCTAATCCTAAGGGGATCTAATGCCTATTTTGATCTTTGCTCGCACTCCTACACACATCATATACATACACAAAGACACACACACACAAACACACACACACACACACATACAGAGAGTGAATCCTTGAAATATTTTAATATAGAAATATTGTGATGCTATTGTTCTTATTGCTATATCAGTGGATTTTTGTTTTTGTACTTAGTATTAGAGAATAAAAATAGTGTTCTACATACAACTGTATCATTGTTTTGAAATTCCAATTTGAAAACAAACAAAAGATTAGTTTCCTACTAAAGTTTCAATTTTCTAGTATTCATCTACCATTTACTAATGATATAACTAATAGACTTTTTCAACCATAAGGTGGTGTTTCCTCTCTAGTGTCACCAAGGGAATGGTGAGTAATACATGCTCCTATAAATCAAGAGCCTATTGATCCTATTTCTCTTGATATTTATTTGTTGAGCTATGGGGAATGTGGTTTTAAAAGTACTGCATGCTAGAATAATGCTACAGCCATGTTCTTCACTTCCTTGCATGAAGGAGCACTTATAATCAAGCATGAATCCTTATTTCATTGATAGAAAATAAGGTGATTTTCCTCCTTGAATCTTAAGTTATCTTGTTCTTCAAATTATGGCAATTTTCACAATCAAGTCTAAATTCATCAAACTCTATAATGCAAATTGGAAAATATTCCATGTCAGAGTTTAGGCAAGCTGCTTCTAATTTAACCTGTATATCATACAGTCAGCAGCACACGACCACACTGAAAAACCTAATTTCCTGTTGGATGATCCAATAGTATATGCCTGCAACTCACCAGATCTGTATCATATGATATGAATTCCATAAACTGTGTGCAGGTTTTTTTGTTGGTTCATGTCCAATAAGGAAATGCTATCATATAAATGTCTGTTGCCACTCCGTGAAGATGGACTTAGAAAGCATCATAGGGTAGAGCACAGAACAAAGAGGATTGACATTTATAATATTTTATTCATACTTACCATACAAGTGAAAAATACCAGAATTAAATGAAATTCAGTTTGGTGAATTACTGAGAGCTCCGTCTCCTGTGACCCTCTGTGACCCAAATCCATCCAAACTAAGCCAACAGAGCCAGGGCTGTTTGCACATATGGCTGTTAACAAAGACTGGCAACTGAGAGGAGGATTAGGATTACTTTGTTTTGCATCAGAGAGCTGAACTGTGGTTCACCATGTCAATGTGGACAGGTAGTGGCTGAGCTCAGCTTACTACAAAAAAGAAAACTCTAAAAATGAGTGGTGGACTGCTCTCTGCACAAAGAGTGAGTGTTTCTTACTCAAACCATGTTAAAGACTGAAATAATATCTGTCAGAGATACTTAAGAGAGGAGCTCTACTTTAGCAAAGTACTTGGATTTGATTACAAACTAAAGTTTTAAAATAAGTTTAATCTTTTCTTCTTATTATTCGTTACTTTGCTCCCCACCCAGGGACAGTGAGTGCCATCTTATCTTTCAACTGACCTCTCATTTAACCCCCATTTTCTTCTTCCAGACAATAACTCACTGAGAAGGAAGGAAAGGAAAGGAAATTCATATGTCAGTCGTTAGTGAATGGACAGCTTCCTGAACTCTGATGTGTACTGGTGTTTTGCCTGCTTATACATGAGTGAACTATGTGTGTGCAGTGCCGGTGGTGGCCAGAGGAGGGCGTGTCAGATGTCATTCCTTCCTACTCTCTCATGTTTCCATGACTGAAACACTCTCTTTGTCTCACGTTTCTTATGCCTGTCCCTTCTGCTCTGGAGACATATGTTTCTGCATATTCTTTTCATCTTTCAACCTCACTTAGCACAACATCTGATCACAGAGAGTGGCAATCTTTATTGAGAGTCACGTGGCAAGCGTCCGTTTTCCATAGGTGAAAAGAAATTGCTTTCTGGAGAAGCAAATTATTTTTGACTTCCCAGAAACCCATCTGGTTAATGTCCTCAATTTGGAGGAAGATATTGAATAGCATAAACACAGCTTAACATTAAATGGGACATCCCCCCCCAACAATCAAACAAACAAACAAACGAAAACAAAAACAGAAAACACCCTATGACCACAAAATTACCCTCCATTGAATACATCTTTAGTTCTAAAATTTTCAATATGTATTTCTGTGATCAAATAAATTCCTGAAATATTACTACTGCCTGTTGACTTTTACTAAGAGCTTCTAAGTATGTGCATGAATCAGGCCCATAGCTGAATATTTTACTCAGTTCTGCCCCATTTCTTCATGAAGAATCTGAGGCACAGAAAATTAATTTGCCTTTGCCTAGGTAGTGAATTCAGTCAGGCACATGTAACACTATGTCATCCTAGAAAACTTTTCAGAGACATAAACACGTGGATGATTCATCATTTCCACAAGAGAATTAATTATCCTATAAGCCCTAGTCTCAAATTAGGCATGTTTATAGTGTAGCAGACAAATGATTAGAATTTTCCTTGTGTCAAATACTACTTTTTATTATCCTTTAGCTGCCCTATAATTAAATTTTGCCATTTTGTTCCAAATAAATTATATAGAAATGTGCTAATTTAATTTATTCGTTTAAAAACAGGTTTGTTTTATGTGTACCAGTGTTTTGCCTGCCTGTATGTGAGTGAACTATGTGTGTGCAGTGCCTGTGGTGGCCAGAAGAGGGTGTCAGATTGCCTGGAGTTACAAAAGGTTGTTGTCTACCCTTACAAATGCTGAAAAACAAAGTCAGGTTTGGTTCTGCAAAAACAGAAAGTCTTTGGTACTACTGAGTCATCTTCCCAACCCCAATAACAGATAATTTTTATCAGGGAAACTATCAGTGTGATTTATATCAGGATGTTGTGAAATGTTACTTGAATCCTTTCTCATCACTGTTAACTTGCCAGAAAGAACAGAAATTACAGTGGCAACATCAATGTGCTATGACCAATGGTTTTGTGAGTAATAGTGGATCACTGGTGTTTGAGAATGAATTTAGAGATAGACTGTTATGCAATGATAGCAATACAGACAAGGGTGTGTGTGTTTTGTGGGATTCTGTTAAAAGGGGTTCACAGATAGTTTTATAGTATTGCTGTTTTCACATGAACTTGACCTCCATAAACAATTTGAATAAAGACATCTAATAATGGACTTTGTGGTACTTCTGCCATACAGTGCAGATTCAGTGACTAGATCTGCCCTTTGTATGGCTTAAAGGTAATTGGCTGATTAACGTTGCCCATTTCTCTGTAGATAGGGAAGAGCTCTCTGGTGACGACTGCTGCACTATGGCAAGAGAGTGTGTAAAGCAGCAATTCCTTCCGAAATAAAAGATGTCAACACAGAAGGAAGCTCATTAAGACCCAGTATGTACTAAAAGAAGGTAAGATATTACATCCCACAGAGAAACTCATTAAAACTCTTAGGAAAGCACTCAAAAGCTTCAGGAAATCTGTAAAACTGACCAAATGCACTGAGGTTACAGACCCCTATGGAAGAGTTAGGCAAAGGATTGAGGGAGCTGAAGGGGATGGCAATCCCATGGGAAGACCTAACCTCTGCCCCTAAGGTTATCTAACCAGTAAGAACTCATAAGGGATACTCTGGGATCAGCAAAGCTGAATGCTGGAGGATCAGACCAACTCAGCTGCCTGAGGAGATGCACTCCAACCTGTGAAGCAGACACGTGTACTTAGCAGTGCCATGTACCAACCCATGTATGCCCTTTGGTTTGTGGCTCTGTCTCTGGGAGCTCCCAGGGGCCCAGGTGAGTTGACACTATTGGTCTTCCCATGGGATTGCCATCCCCTTCAGCTCCTTCAATCCTTTGCCTAACTCTTCCATAGGGGTCCCTGACCTCAGTCCAATGCTTGGCTGTGAGTACCTGCATCTGTCTTAGTGAGCTGCTGTAGAGGCTCTCAGAGGACAAGCATGCTAGGCTCCTGTCTCCAAGGACAACAAAGCAACAATAATAGTGTCAGGGTTGGGTGCCCACCCTCAACAGAAGAATGGATACAGAAATCATGGTTCATTTACACAATGGAATATTATTCAGCTATTGAAACCAAGGGCATCATGAATTTGCAGGCAACTGGACAGAGCTAGAAAATACCGTCCTGAATGAAGTAACCCAGACCCAAAATGACATGAATGGTATGTATTCACTGATAAGTGGATATTAGCCAAAAAGTACAGAATACCCATGTTACACCCCACAGACCCTAAGAAGCTAAACAAGAAGAAAGACCCAAGTAGGGATGCTTCAATCCCACTTAGAAGGGGGAATAAAGAGATCATTGGAGGCAGATGGAGGGAGGGATCTGGGTGGAAAAGGGCAGGGGGAAGGCGACAAGCAGGCAGGATCAGGTATTAGGGAAAAAGGAAAGAAGCCCCAAGGGCCGGGAGAGTGAATGGAAGTATTCATCTGTGTGGGATAAAGGGTAGGCATAACCTCTAGAAAGTCCCAGAGACCTGAGATGGGGGAGATTTCCAGGACTCAATGTGGGTGACATTAGCTGAAATGCCCAAACAATAGGGATACAGAGCCTGAAGAGGCCACCTTCAGTAGATAGACAGGGCCCTCAGTGGAGGGATGGGGGACACCAGCACACTGACCCACCCACCTTCAAAATTTTTAACCTAAGATATTCTTCTACCACAGATGCAGGAGCATACAATTTAGTAAATGTTTAGCTATAGACTTTTCTGATAGACCTTTAAATGACTGTCTTTGTCCTTGGAATTGCTCTCTGTAAGCCAGAGCTTTTATGTCCTTTCCACCAAAGGCTCCTTTGTAGGTAGATAACTTAGAAAATGGAAATAGATGATTTGTCCAAACTCTCCTATTATTCTGGCATCATTACTCAGTATGTCTGATTACAGAATAATGCATTCAGTGTTGTCCACAGCAGGTGGAAGAGTACAGCAGCCAATAAGTCTGTTTGTAAGGTGAACTGAATCATTGGGGTCAAATGGAAACAGAAACCGTGGCTGCATTTACACAAGGATTTGGTGTATACAACTCATATCCTTGCAATGTTCTTTTCAAAATGAAAGTGCTCTTTTCACTGAAAGCTGGGTATGTCTGTGTCACTATAATATAACTCTAAGGGCTTTTGACTCTGTTAATCAAACCTATTCTGCTCTGTGACTATCTCCTTAAGAGCCCTCAGATAAAACCTGGATGCTTTGAACTTTGAAAATAAATTGTGATGAACAAATTTTTATGTATTTTAGTAACACAATGGCACTCCTCCAACAAGTGAGGGAAAACACATGAACTGAGGAGTAAGGTGATTACAAGCAGAAGGAAATCTCATTTTAAATCCTTTTGGACTAAGGTTTTCTGTTTCTTATAACACAGACATCAGCGTCAAAACGCATGTAAACTCATTGACATAATCTAATGCAAGCACTCTGACTATAAAAAGTGAACAAAGAAATTATAAAGCCATAATTTTTCTTACATGAAACACAAAAAATGATGCTGTATATACAATGTCATGATTGGAAGGTTATGAGAAATTTTACCACTGAGAAATTATACAATTAGGTGTTAGTCCCTCATTCTTTGTTTTCTTGCTTCTTATGTGGTTTACTTTCAAAATTACTCTTAAGAGGACAATGCAGTATAATTGAAAATTATTATCATCTATATCAGTGGATTCTCAACTGTCCTAATATTGCAGCTTTTTAATACAGTTCCTCATGTTGTAGTGACACCCAATCATAAAATTTATAAAATTATTTTTGTTGCTACTTTATAACTGTAATTTTGCTTCTGCTATGAATTTAAATGTACATATCAGTTATTAATATGACCTAGACAGCCATAGATAATGGAGACCGAGGCCTACTAGAATTATTTATTCTGCTTTCGTGCAATCATTGGGCAAATTACCCCTAATCTATTTTTCTATACACTAGACTGTTAATTCTCCAGCTGCACTCCCCACGTACTTGCTGTCTGAGCCTCACCTGGGTTATTTCTTCTCTATCAGAGGGTATTTTACTCAGCCATGTGCTCCTCTATGTCTTCTTTCTCCTCTTTCATTCCTCCTCTTTTCTTTCCTTCTTTCCTTCTTTCTCCTTGTCTTATTTAGGGTTTTACTGCTGTGAGCAGACACCGTGACCAAGGCAACTCTTATAAAGGTCAATATTTAATTGGGGCTGGCCCACAGTGACACACCTACTCCAACAAGTCCTCACCTCCTAAAAGTGCCAATCCCTAGGCCAAGCATATGCAAACTATCACACTCCTATTTCCTTCTGGTCCCTATCTGTGACCCCCAACCCAGTAACGGAAACCCACCTGCCTCTATTCTTCCCAGTAACTGGCTGTCAGCCACATTTATTTAGCTAGTTAATAAGATAAGCAAAGTTTACATACAATCAATTGGTGAAAGTGAGAATCTGTTCCTGGGGGCAACCAGATCTTGAGGTCAGTATTTAGCATTTGAATATATAGCAGCTCCAGAGCAACCTGTAACAATGTAGTTTTTGATGCATGCATAATTGTATAATGATTAAATTTAATAATATATTGATTCACACATTTGCCATTTCTCTAGATATTAACTTTTACAAACATTTTTAGCTTTTAAAATTGTACACTGTTTTATCATCTATATTTCTTTCACCATGCAGTAATAACCAGAATGTTTTGATTTGGGTTCTAGTAGCCATTCATTAAACATTTCCCAGCTCTCTATGTTCCATCCTAGCTAAACAAGTATTAGCCAGCTTTCTGTATTCAGCTTCTATGATGTAAGCTTCTTTAGAATCTAGGAGCGAGTGAGAACACACGGCTTGTTACCTTTCTTTGTCTGGCCTACTGTACTTGACATAATCTCCAGTTTCATCAGGTTTCTTCCAAATAATAGTATTTCATGATCATTTTTGTTAAGCCATATTCCACTTTGTAATTTTACTACATGTTCTTTTTCTTATTAGTTTACAATCACTATGTGAAGCAGTGAGCATCAGGGAACTTTCAATCAAGCAGCGCATGCACTCTGACCACATTCTCTCCGTCACTTCTTTCTCCCTCTCTTCCCACTTTCTCTTCTCGAATACTTTCAGTTTGATTTTCATGTTATATAAGTCTCTGTGTGCAAACATACGTATAAAAACTAGATTGGCTGTTGGGTCGTGGAAGGGTATCTTGGTTCTTGGGTTGGCATGGGCCTGGAACCCTGAGACCACAGGTGTTCCGCCACGCCCCCAGAACCCAGGGCCCTGATACTTGATCTATTCTCCATTTAACCTGCACCATTAGTCACGTAAGACACAGGTAGAGGGCATGATTAACAGGCCTCCGCCTTGAGAGATTTACATATTAATGAGTTACCTAAGGGGGGGGTAGCTAAAGAGTTATTCCCTCCCTTTTTCCCCCTCCTTATTTAAGCCAGGCTTCTCCTGGCTTTTGGGGGGCACACACACATCCAGATCCAACGCCATGAACAATAAAATTTCTTTAAAAACCCAGTCCACGTGTCTTCTGAGGCCTGCCACCGCCAAGCTTCCAGCCTCTGGAACCCTAGACCTTCTTGTGTATGTGGGAACCTGCCAGCAGAGAAGCCCCGGGACTATGTCCCGATGCCTGTCCGTGGGTCACTGCTGCGAGGGCCGGGGGCACCCTCTCCGCTCCCGTTTTTTCCAAATTGACAGCATAATGTTTTTGTTTGTTTGTTTGGGGGAATCTCTTACTTTGGCTAATAAGATATCTCCCATTTTATCCGGTTTTCTGCCAACTGCATAGTGTCAAACTGCTTTGTGGCTAAGTAAAATTCATTGCATTTATATACCATATGTTCACTATCCATCTATTAATGAGTACATAGTTATCTGACTACATTGGATTTTGTAAATTGTGAGTCAATAAACATCAGAATACACATGTCTCTTTGACATCCTGGCTTCATTTCCTTTGGATATATACCAGGGAGTATGATTTATGGAGCCTAGTATAATACTATTTTAAAGAGGAACCTCCATATAGTGGTCTATAATGGCCATGCTAACTTACATTCTATGAGCAATGTGCCAGGGTTCTCTTGTCTCTGTACCATAGAATGCTTATTTTCTTTATTCTTTGATTATAATCATTCTAATTGCAGTGAAAGGAGATATTGAAATTGCAATGTCTAGTTCTCTAATTAGTCATGTTAAACATTTTCCATATGCCTTTTTCTACTCCCATCTTCTTTTGATAAGTATCTATTTAGGTTTATTGATTATTTGTTTTTATTTATTTGTTTTGTTTCTCTTATGCTTTCAGAGTTCCTTTTCAGGGGTATAGTTTGCAAATACTTCCATTCTTCTCACTCAGATTATTTTCTTTGTTGCAATAAAGTCTTTTCATTTAATGGAATCCTGTTTATCCATTTTCCCCCTGGGTTTCCTATGCCTTTGGAAATTGCTTGTTAAAAATTTTCTGTCAATCTCAGTGTCCTGAATCATTCCTCTGGATTTATTGTGTTATCTTCATGTCTTACATTTAAATTTGTAATCTAGTTACATTGATTTTTTTTAATGACTGGTTATAGGGAGAGGTTTTATTAGTTTGCATGTAGATATATGACTTTCTAGTATCATTTTGGAAAAAGGTTGTACTTTCTCTAACTTGTGTTTTTAGCATCTGTATCGAAAATCAGTTTACTGTACATTCATGGATTTGCTTCTAAGTTGTATTCTGTTCATTCAGAAAACATGCCTCTTTTTATGCCCATTTCATGCTTTTGATTACAGCAGTTTTGTGTTTCTTAAGATATTTTAAAAAGACATGTTGTCCTCCCCTGGATTAGCATTATTCATCCTCATGATTTTCTTTAACTCACATTTGCTCCTTAAAGGCCTCGTCTCCAAAACATCACACTGGGAGTTCAGAGTTCAGTCCATATTATACATTTTAAGGAAATACAATTCACCCTATTACAGTTGTATAATACATTTGAAAGGTAAGTAAGTACAAGATCTCCAAGGAATTTTGGGGACAGATTTTTTTTTATTCACTTTTTTCCATAGCAAATGACAGCCAATATGAATGGCTATGACTTTAAGTATTGGAAAACCGGCACCAAATTTGTTGTTTCTTCACTTTGTTCTTTTCCCTCTCAAAATTTTACTTCCAAACATATATTTAAATGAGAATATGATTTTATGCTTATGATTGTGGTTCTTTGGATAAACATTAAAAGTTATTCATTTTTGGCAGAAACAAAAACATTAAGGTGCTAATATTTTATTTGCCCTTTATATTTTATTTACCTTTTATTTGTCTTTTATTTACCTTTTATTTTGTCTTTGATTCTTTTTTAGAGAGTATTCATGAAAATTCATGCATTTCGGTGTCCTAAGATTTCAGGAGGAGAGAAGAACTAGACAACATTAAAAAGGAGTATGCTGTGTAAACCTTAGGTAGTTATGAGACATAGCTGTTCAGAATAATGCCAGACTAGGTATCCTAGTTCTCTATGTAGATAGATATGTTTGTAGGACTGTTAGTGAAATTACAGCAAAACAAATGGTTATCACAAATTCATCCTATGTTCATTGATCTATTAAGTATGTCAAGGGGCCCATTGAATCTATGGTGTTGAAAGTCCCAAGTGAAATTACATCTGAGACTTCAAGAAGTAGTCATGATGACAGGACGTGAGGTTCTTGAGAGCAATGATGTCCTATCCCGTGGCCTCAATGGTGGTCACATGGGTTATGCCTCAGCAAGCCTATATACTTAGGCTGCTTAAACTCTTCTGCTTTTATGTTGCTCTTCAATGGAAAAGAATTCAAAAGTACTCTTTCATGCTATCTTTCTATGACTTCACCGACCCTACACAAACCTCAAAAGTTGTGATAAGCATGTTTAAGGCCGTATTGGGAAATCCATTTTAAAGATAGCAGAGCCTTCACCAGCCTATGTCTTCAACCATTGATCCTCCTATTTGTGAGCCTATACAGTAGGTTTGAACCATTTGTCACTTTATGTTTTACTGTTATAGGTATTTAAATCATATTAGCAAGTTTTTCTATCATTTGTTCTCTGATTTCTGCTACCAATAATGTTCCCATCCTACTACATAAATTTACAGATTTCTCAATTTTGGTTTCATGATTCCTTAGACTTGAACTTATCTACAGGTCTTAATTAAGGATATTCATTAGCTTAAGCTAGATAACCTTTCCATCCCACTATTTACTTTGAACATTTGTGGGATAAAATCTATTAGGTAACAGAATGAGATTAAAGGACTTTGGTAGAGGAGGTATGAGAAGAGACTTTTCCTTCCAGACTTGGTGATTTGAGGATGTGGGACATTAGTCCTCTGCAGCCACCTGCCCTGGATACCAACTGTTCCCTCATGTTCATCTGACAGAGACTCAGAAATAAATAGACCATCTAATATGAGCTCTACCTGAACTGCTTGCATGAAAGATCTTTTTAGCAGTTAACAAATCTATAGGAGGATTCTTGATCAGTAGAATGTCTTGTCTCACAAGGCTGAAACAGAAATATAGAACTTGTAATAGTTATCTATTTAGAAGTATTTAAAAAAACATGTTACAAATTTGGTAGGGAGGAAGGGAAGTGTACATGATATAAATACTTATCAATAAATTACATCACTAAATTTCTATTTTCCTATTTTTTTCTAGATTTGATCTTTTTTTGTTATTTTTCAAGACTTAGTTTTAGTGGTCACAAAACTAGAAGCTCAGACCAACTACAGCCAATGTCTATGGGAAATCTATTCCTGTTTTTTTTTTTTATCTGACCCGAAGATTAGCATATTATGGAGCCTCCCTCTTAGTTTTCTTAGTGAATTGAGCAGTAAGTCAGCATTTGTGTTGCAGAACATGTGGATCAACAAGACTGAAGTAAATTCAGGTGGTAGTTTGAATTCTGTGGCTCTACATCAATGAAGTATAAATATGATAATAATACTTTACTGTAACTGTGAAGTATTGGTTGATGATCCTTGAAAGTGGGGTTAGTCTTGGGCAATGGTATGTAAAACTAGAGAAGACATTAAGAGAAAATGTCATTTTCCACACCATTGTGTTCACAATATTGTCTATTTTCCATTTTTGGAATATATTAAAGGCATCAAAAGACTTTTTCTTGAAGATTAGCGTTTGCTTTAATCACGGTGATATTTGAATATTTTCTGAATATTTCTGTGTATTTTCATTATTTAAAAAATTTGAATCTCCTCAGTATCTCTGTTTGCAATCAGTAGCATTCAAACTCCAGTAAAAAGCCATTTATCTTGTGAGTCTAATTTCCTCCTCTAGACATTTTCAATTTTTCCTGTATACTGTTGTTCTCTTGGACCTTACAGACAAATTCAGAGCCATTATTTTTCAATGATATTTTTGAACTGCACAAGTATACAAGTCCTCCTGTTGCTTCTGAACACAAAAGAGAGCACTCTGGTAAATGATTGCAATTGCTCTTTTTATGCTAATTTGAGCATAGACTTATTGGAATGAGTTTATCAGCCCCGGAACACCCAGTGGGAGTTTCCACAGGCTGCTGCTGTAAATGAGATGTTGCATTCCAATGAGTAAATACATTTGAAATGAAAAGCAAATCTATTTCAGTGAAAAAAATTTTTTTTTACTTCTCTCTGATGTTTTGCAGTTGGTAACTAAATCTGCAAATGTCATAACATGAGGTGTACCATCTGAAATTTTACAGAAAAAAAAGATCACATTTGTTTCTTACACAAATAGACTAAAAAGGGGGCAAATATTAGAAAGGAAAGTGGTAAAATTTAACTTGCATGGGGGGGAATTCTAGTATAAGAAAGTTGTAGCTAATAGGAATATATGGTGATAATTATCTAAATTGCAGTTGTTACATTAAATGGTTTCTAGGATGTTAGTTCATGTTTTTAAAAATCAGGGACATTTTAAAAGAACAAGATGTTTACCCAGTTACCAGCAACAGCCTGGAAAACATAATTGAACACAGCTGATGCAACGATAATGCCTGGCTTCAGCTTAAATGTCAATGAGAAAGATCACAGTTTGTTGGCGTGCTGGTATATATTTTTTTAACAGTGGGATTTGACTTTGACAAGGCAAATGACCTTAAAGCAAGAGGCAAAGAAATGGCATATTTCCAAAGACATAGGGGACTAGACTGGAGACTCTGGTAAGCAATCAAGCCAACAATGAGGTTATTTAGAGATACAATATCTCTTAATTCTGTATAAAAATTATTTTCTATTATTATTGACACAGCATCATTTTTCAAGTATTTAGACAAAATTTAAAAAACAGAAGCAGGATTTGCTTTTCAATAACTTCAATATGCATATTAAATATTTCAGTAGCTCTCATGGCCTTTTAGTAAAGAACAGGAAATCAGGACAGCAGCATGCATTGTATTAAAGTCACTAGAGAAGGAAGAGTGTAGAGAAATTCCTAGCATATATGAGGTCCTGTGTCAAGTCCCCATACCAAAATAATAAAATGTTCATTAAATTGAACCATGGATAGTACAGATGATTGAAAACAAAAAAGGATGTTATCCATCCTTGGCTTGCCAGCCTGTTAATGTAATAACACTGTTTGGATGTGCATTTTCAGGTTCAAGCCATGTACTTGGCTGTCAACATGTTGATGTTGTTGAAGAAAGGCTTTAACACAATGGGCAGGAATAAAAGTATTCCCATGACAATAAAGGCTAGCATGATCAAGCTATATATGCCACTTTTGAAGCTTGACCAAAGTAGAAATACTGGCCTCAGGCCATGGGTAGTTTTATCTGCAGTATCTACTGCATCAGTGCTCCACAGAGCAGCATTCTTGAAATTCATAAACTCCCTATGTATTGTTAAAACATCCCAAGAGATGTTAGGAATATGCCAAATACATTGCACGTGTCATTAAACTTCTTCCGAATTATAATGACTACCACTGTAAATTATAGAACTAACATGAATTCAATGGTATTTGGCATGACACTCAAGATGACTCCTTACCCTTAAATTCTGAACCTCCTTCCAGTAATTTGAATGGGATAAAGAACATCAATCATGTCTTCCAAATGCCTATCTAAATCCTCTAATATATTCAACACATTAGTAACATTTTTTTGCTAAATGATTACCAAAAGCAGCTGTCTTAACTTCTTGTGTCAAAGCAATTGCAGAAGCAGTGGTGCTAGAAATTAGTGTAATTAAAGCTATTATATCAGCAATAATCAAGCCCACTACCCTCTTGTTTCTGCTTAAAACCTGACTCATTTCTTCCAGTACTTGCAAGCTATTTTTAGAATACCAAGGTTCTGTGATACTCCAGGCACTAAAACAAAAGCTCGTTGATCGATCTCCATAACTGACATGCTGGATTTCTAAACACAAACACAATTATAAGGTGTACAATCAATGCAACTTACATTAAATACTGTAGAAGAAACAAAAGTATTTTTAACTTGACAATTAAAAGAGCCTTAACACATGTGCTAACATCTGTTTGAAATTCAGATCCTGACCCAACTTTATCTCTTGCTAACATAATATCCTTGAGTACTGCAGTTAATTTCCATATATGCCTCTGAAAATGTCCAGAACCAGACTTCCAAATGAAGACTGTTATTTCCAATATTGGATTGATTTCTAGACCGGTACATGATTGAGTCTGAATAACTGGCCACATATAAGAAAAATACAAGAGGTATTATAACTTCTCTTTTTGATTCTCTTTCCATAACATCTAAGAACTTCAGGGAAGGCAGCTTGTCCCGTCAGGGGTATAGGTAAGCAATGGGAGGTCAGGAACTTATGTCCAATACAGCTTCCCAGTCACCATTGTCAGGGCACTCAGCAAGCTCACAGGTCAGCATCATTCTTTGTCTGGTATCAGCATGTCTCACCCATCACTCTGGCGGCCACAATGCTCCTTCAGCATCCTGCGGAAAAACCACAAACATTCCCTCTTTCCCATATTTAATACCTGATCGAGATCAAGCCTTATGCCAGTAAGTGGATCCCTCCCTTTCACCTATGCATAAGTATGCCTAGTTGTAGAGCACCACAGATACTCAGCAGAAAGTTCCTTGGCATCCATTCAAAAATACTTTAAAATAAAAAATAAAAAGAATATGATTTAAATAAATTTGTGGTGTACAGGGGTCTAACTCCCCCCTTTTTTATTTTATGAAGATATTGTTTTAAAGTTCCATGGGCCCATTTCACAGTTTCTTGTCCTTGACAATTATATGGAATCTCCATAATATGGGTAATGTTAAACTGCTCCTAAGAGTCTCAAATGTTCAACTGCAACAGCCAGTTCCATCATTTGTTTGTTTGTTCCTTACCAACCTAAGACAGAAATACATTGCTTTTAATAATGCATATTCTATAATGGGTAAGGAAGACATTCTTGTCAGAATGACCTAAGACAGGCTCAGTCTTGTTAGTGGAATAAAAAAGGGAGAGAGGTAGAGAGCCTTTGGGGCTGCTTGGAAAAAATCTGACATGGGCCAAGGACAAGGAAATAGGCTTCTGGCAGGAATCTGACATTAGGTTAGAACAAAGAAGTAATTTCAGGTAAGAATCTACATCTTAGGCTAGAACAAAGAAGTAATCTCAGGCAGGAACCTAAATAGCAGGCTAGAACAAAGAAGTAACCACAGACAGGAATCTAAATTTTAGGATAGAACAAAGAAGTAGGCTTCAGACATGAAAATGTCCTTGGGCTAAGACAGGGAAGTAGGCTCAGATACTTTGGTCATCCTGATAAATCCTTAGAAACAGTGATCATGGGAGTGATAATATAATTGGATTTAATGCCTTGCTTTTTCTTTGACTATTTTGTTTATTGTCTTGTTTGTTCCTTGACTATTTGCATCTATTGTATTGCTAGATCCTCAACCTAGAACTTATCTTAATACATGCATGTAATCAAAATGCTATAAAAGCATAAAGGAAGAGGGTGGATGGGATGGGGTTTCTAGGGAAGAGAAATGGGAAAAGAGGATGACATCTGTATTGTAAATAAATAAAATATCCAATTAAAAAAGAACAAAAGATGCCTAACCATACAATGATATCTAAATGGACTATGTCTCCTAGCTCTGTATAACAGATTAATAAGAGTGGTGCATATGGCATTGAAAGTATAATGTGGAAAAGTCTGCTACATTTGCTCAGTTTCTTGTAATATTCCTGGATACCCCTATGTGGTCTTTGAGAAAGTCAGAGCTATTCATGTGGGAAAGAAACATGAAAAGATGGTCATGGTGAACTTTGATAATCTTGTGAAAATGAGTCAGCTTTGTCAGAATACACAAACATGCAGGAATGATTCAGACTGCTGATTCCAACAGAAATCACCAAGAGTAGAAGAACCAAAGCCCAAAACATATGGTCCCCATTAGGTTCTATTCAGGAATTTCCAGATAATAGAATAACCCTAGCTTGGGAAGCCAGCATCCTAAACGAAAGAAGTCTACCTGTGTCCTGTGGCATTTTAGAGTCACAGAATCACATTAAATGATTAGCATTACCCCATAGAAAGTTGGGGGACAGTAGATTTTTACATAAAATAGATACTGAGAACACTATGTATGAAGACAACCAATTTACAGGTAAGTGATGAGTTAAGAATCTCTTTTCCATATTAACACATTTTTTTGGAAAGTATTTTAGAACATAGAATAGAAAAGGAAGAGAATGGGAGAAAGAAAAGTGTTGAATCACTAAGTGATTCATGAAACTAAGTGAAAGCATGAATTATAGACACATATTTGTCCCTGAGAACCACAGTAATTCACTGAAGCTTCTGACAGAGAAGCTGGAGGAATGGGGTACATTAGAACTAAGAAAAGAGTTACAAGATGAGGGTTAATGAGATGGCTCAGTGTTTAAGAGTACAGGCTATTCTTGTAGAGGACTTGGGTTTGATTCCCAGGATCCATATGGTGGCCACCAACTGTCTGTAACTCCAGTCCCTGAGTATCTGATGCTTTTCATGCTTTCATGCTTTTCTGATGCTTTTCATGCATGTAGACAATATACAAACATCACATACAGGTAAGACACCCATACAATACACATAACTCTAAATATATTTTAATTGCATGATTAGGCTATAAAATGTGATGCTAAATCAAGTCAGATTATCACAGAAAGAAAATGAAGGCAATTTCAAACTGCAAACACAATGGGAAAACAACTATATGTAAGAAGAAAAATAGCAGATTATTTGAGAATGCAGTGACATGTCTCAACAATATATGACTATGCAGTTGTGACTCATCAATTTATTCATTTGTAATTTTAATTGCCATTTGTTTCAGATCTACCATGGATAATTTGTCCATTCTGGTGCTGATGGGCTTTTAAATCATTTCCAGTTTTCTCTTATGAACAATGTTGTTAGGCTTCCCATGGTTATATATTTGGTTTAATTTTATGAGAAGTATATGAGAAGAGCTTCTGGGGTATAGAGCAACACATTTGTAATGTGATTTAACCTTATACTTTCTGAATACTAATTTGTCATGCTTATTTTTGTGTTTTTTTCTGTGAAATATCTGTTGATGACTAAGCTCTCATTTCTCCTTCCCTATCCTCTCTCTCATTCCTCTTTTCCTATCCTATCTCTCCTTCTTCTTATTCCTTCCTTGCTTCTTCTTTGTTTTTTGTTCTGTAAATGTGAATTCTTTTACATGCTCTGCTTTTAAATGTGTTTCTTGGAAAAATTGTTGTGCTTCAACTACTTAAAGTCTCTTTTTTCTTATTTTGGTATACTTATATGTATTAAAATGAGGAAAAGATTTAAATTTAATATAGTTTAAATACCAGAAGCTAAATTGTATATCTTTTGTAGATCATGCATACTCATATATATGAATATATATTAAATACAAATTATATATATATATGAGCTTGTTGCTCAGTTCCATCTTGTTTTCTCTAAACCATTCAATAAACAGGTGTTGTTTCTTCAGATAAATGCTATTACTCAATTCTGGTGAGCAACCAAAGTGGAAAGGGAAATGTCTTTATTGTTTGGGACATTCTATGGTCATGATTCCTTTTAAACTTCACATCTCATGTTGTTTTCTGCTCAAACATAAGAATGAAACTTATTTATAGGAATGGATCTTATAGACTATATTTCTACCTAATATCATGTAGGTTTTGAGAGATTTCTTATATTATTATGAAACTATTTGCAGTTCTTTTTAATGTTCTGCTTTCAATGTCTAGGACCTATGTAAACATAGCATCAAGATGATCTTTACATTGTTAATGATTAACTACAAAGTACTTTGACGTTACTTTATTGGCACTTCTTGCTACAATATTTCTAGAACTGCTATTTATCACCTTAGCAATACACAGTTATATTCCTAATTTTTTAAGAGCATTGAAGGTCACTTAATGATCTTTCTGCACCAACTTAAAAGATTTCACATTTGGATTCCGTTAGTAGTTTGCATCAGTGCATTAGTTGTCCTAATTTAATATTCTAATTAAAAAGAACTAGCAATCCCTGGAATATGTAATTTGGTTGTAATTTATACCTAATTGTATTTTAATCACTAAAAAGAAACTCGTAGAAAGATTGTAACTTTTTGTCAGTAAGCCCATCATGCAGACTTTTGTCCTTTGATGTTTAAGTCATAGAAATATGACTTCCTGACTTCTCATAAAAATGCATTGATTTGGAATTACTCCATGAATGTTAATAAAGGCTAACAATATTTTCAAAATTTTTATTTGGAGACTAGGTGTTGAATTTTGTAGACTTACATTTTTTCTCTTTTTTTAATTTGATTTTTTTCTTTTTTTAAAATTGGATATTTTCTTCATTTACATTTCAATTATTATCCCCCTTTTTGGTCTCTCCCCCAAAATCCCCTTTCCCATTCCCCCTCCCCCTGCTTCTATGGGGGTGTTTCCCCATTCATCCACCTACTCATGCCTCCCTGCCCTCATATTCCCCTAAAATAAAGCATCAAGCATTCACAAGACCAAGGGCCTCTCCTCCCATTGATGCCTGACAAGGTCATCTACTCCCACAAGGACATATATGGCTGAGCCATGGGTCCCTTCATGTGTACTCCTTGGTTGGTAGTTTAGTCCCTGGGAGCTCTGGGGGGGTCTGGTTGGTTGATATTGTTGTTCTTTCTATGGAATTGCAAACCCCTTCAGCACCTTCAGTCCTTATGATGGTATGTAATGTTAGTTTTCAATTTCATTTGAACATAGTTTTAGCAATATATATATATATATATATATATATATATATATATATATACCATTTCAACTAATTGCTCAAATGCGACATAAGTTCTTTCTTATTTTATTAGACTTTTAACTCCTGTTGAATTTGGAATCCTGGATCTTTTAAATATGTGTGATTTTGTAGTTAAGATCAATAACACAAATGTCAGGTAATACTGGTGAGGATGTGAAGCAAGAGGGAGACTCTTCCATTGCTTGTGGGAGTGAAAACATACACAGACACTAAGGAATCTATCTCAAAGTCCAGCTATAGCACTCTTGGGCAAATAACCAAAGGCTGTTTCATTCTACTACAGGGACACTTGCTCAACCATGTCCTTTTTGAGGACATTAGAATAGATTTTATAGGTGAACTGGAGGCTCAGATGGGAAGGGGGAGGGGACATAGTGTTGAGAGACAGTGAGAATTGAAGGGCATTTTAGAGGTGATATGAAACCTAGTGCAATGGAAAAAAAAATATATATATATATATATATACATATACATATATGTATATATAATGTGTGTGTGTGTGTGTGTATGTATGTGTGTGTATAGTGTATATATATATACACACACATGCATGAGGGTGATCCTAATGAAGTTTCCAAATAAGGAGACAGAACTGCTAATGGCTAACACTTGTCACCAAATGAAGCTTCCCGTGGTGGAACTGGGTTTCATTCAATTGAATTGTTGGCCATAAAACCCAGAATGTTGCCAAGACAGCCTCTAAACGCTGACAATAAGGCCCTATTGCCAAACATAACACCCACAGAAATTATTATACATACATTACTGAAGCTGGTGCCAACATAGGATCTTCATCTCCATGTCCCAGTGTTTATGAAAGGTCTTCTGAAGGCTGCCAAACAAAAAAGAGTAAACACCAACCAAACCATCAAACCTTTGATCTATAATTTATCCTGCCTGCAAAATATGCTAGGGCGATGGAGGCACAAACCTTGTGGAAGTAGAAACTGATGTCTGATATGGCTCAAGTCCCACTTCATCAGATGAATCCCACATCTAACACTGCTTGGGTGACTAAAGAATCAGAGTCTAGATAGCCCAGAGCCCGAGGGAGAACCCAAAGACTGCTTGGAAGAAAAGTAAGAAAAATGACTCCTAATGATATTCTCCTATACTCATACTTGGTAACGTAGTCAGCCAGAATTAGAGAAGTTTCCTTCTGCAGCAGACAGGAACAAACAGAGACCCACAGCCAGACATTACACACAGAGAAAGACCTTGGAACATACAGCTCTGAATGGCAGATCTCTATCAAAACCCTCCCCTGAGAGCTCAAGGAACCTCACAGAAAAAGAAGCAGAAAAAGTAAGAGAGACAAAGGAATAAAGGATACCAGGAGACCAGGAAACTAAAACAAATGATCAAAGCTAATATGAACTGATAGAGAAGAAGCAGTCATCACAGGACCTACATGGATCTCCATTAGGTCTTCTGCATATATACTAGAGTGTTCAATGTAGCTTTTATGGCACTTCCAAATGTATAAGTGAATGGGTCTCTAATGATTATGCTTCTTTTGGGGCTTTTTTTATTTTTCTGTTGGCTTGTCCAAACTCAATATGTTTGTTTTTGTTTTATCTTATTATATTTTATTTTGTTAAAAATAAATTATTTTCATAAATAAGAAACTATGAAAAATATATATGCTATTTTTAGAAACCCCTGTTCTCCATTTCATCTTAAGACTTTTTCAATTTTAAGAATCATTTCAAAGACAAATGTTTGCTTCATTTGTTGAACTGTTTTGTTTTCTTCTTGGATTGTTTTTGATTATTACTTTTTGTTCCCTCCTTCCACTTTTTCTGTGCATTTTTTACTGTCTTTTTCTGATTTCACAAACTAGATAATTTTCTCATTAATTATTAATGACATGAAAGTTCTGGCGATTTTCTTAGGCAATACACTAGACAGAGAGCTAAGCTAAGTATTTTGAAGTGCTTATACTATCAATACTTTGGAAATTCAGCCGAAAGTTTTTATTATTGCAGAAATAAGACGTACAGATTAAATTGTTAATAAGTTTAGAAGAAAGGAAATGGTTTGGAAATGGCAGTTCATTTGTTAATGAACTTTATCAGAAGTCTAGGTTGTCTACAGTAGAGACTCAATAGAGAAGGTTCTGCTAGAAAAGGGGAGAAAATGGGTGAGTTCAAGAATATTTGAGTGATTAATGGATATTGACACACAAATATTTCTTATTTCATCTATTTTTGAGATTGTAATATAGTTATATTGTATTTACTTCTCTTTCCTCCTACCAAGCTATACCATAGACCCCTCCTTACTCATTTTCAAGTTTACAGCCATTTTATTTAATTGCTGTTATATACATGTATGCACACACACACAGAATCCTGTTAAGAATAAGTATATATAGTGTCACACACACATACACATACACACACACACACACACACACACACACATATATATATATATATATATATATATTCAGCACTATTTGATATTAGATAATCAATTAATGTTCTCTAACCTAGGGAAGACTGCTTCTTTGTTTTTAGCATTACTTCATTACCTGTAGTTCTCTGTGTAGGGTTAAGACCTCATAGACTTTTTCCTTTCCCTATTAGCATGACTATTGTTATTGTTTTTGTTAAGCTCATGCTGAGGCAGTCATGTTGACCAGTGAGGACTACACTTACTCCTGTGTGTATATCAAAGATATTTAAAATATAGTTAGAGATCAAGCTAGTTTAGTAAAGTTTCAGTGGTAGATTCTCCTGGTGGATGAATTTATTATCTCTAGATAGTTAGCTAGATTTCTGGAACCAGAAATGATTTTCCTCTTTTTGAGAATAGCCAGAAACTGGAAGCAACCTAGATTTCCTTCAGCTGAAGAATGGATAAAGAAAAATGAACATCTACACAATGTAAAACTGTTTAGCTATTGAAAACCAAGACAACATGAATTTAGCAAATGTATGGAACTTGGAATATCTTCCTTAGTGAGGGAATATAGTCCCCAAAAGATATGCATGGTATGTATTCACTTATAAGTGGATATTAGCTATAAAATACAGGTACCATGTCACAGTCCTAAGACCCAAAGAAGCTAGAGAAGAAGAAATGCTCAAGAAAGAAAGCTTGAATCTCACTAAGAATGGGGAATAAAATAGTCCTAAGAAGCAGATGGAAGGAGGAAACTGGGAGGGAGGATGATTGGAGAGAGGAATGAGGAATTCAGAATCATGTGTGGGAAAGGACAGGAGAGACAGCTAGATTGCCATGAAAATAAATGGAAATCTGCAATGGACAGGGAGGGAGAGGTGGGAGGCATCTCCAGGACAAGACATGGCCTGAGACAATGGAGGCATTCAAGATTCAATGGGGGTGACAATAGCTGTGACTCACTGTATTGGGGATATGGAAACTGAAGAGGTTACCTCCTATATCCAGACAAGAACCGCAGTGGAGCAATAGAGACACCTAACCACCCACAAACTTTCAATACAAAATACAGATAACCAGCCCAACTTGAGACCTATCCCATGGGCAAGTACCAATCCATAACAGTGTTAACGATATGATGTTATGCTTGCAGACAGGAGTTGAGCATGAGAATGGCTGTCCTCTAAGAGACCCCACCCACAAACTGATTCACACAGATGTAGACACCAACAGCCAAACAGAATACGGAGCTTGGGGACTCTTATGAAAGAATAGGAGGAAGGTCCAGATTGTGGACCAGGAAGGGGATAGGAACTCCACAGGAAGACCAACAGAGTCAACTAACCGGGAACCTTGGGGCTCTCAGACACTGAACCATCAACCAAAGAACATACACAGGCTGGATCTAGGTCTCCCTGCACATATGTAGCATATGTGCAGCTTGGTTCTCGTGTGGGTCCTGATCAAAGGGAGTGGGGGCTATCCCAACTGCTGTTGTGTGTAGGTGGGAATTGCTCCACTGACTGAGATGCCTTGGCTAGATTCAGTGGGAGTGGATACTCAGAGGGTCCCCACCTGCCTAGAGGAGAAGGAGAAGGGGGAGTGGGAAGTACTATTGGAGGGGTGACCAGGAGGGGAGCTTGCTGCAGGATGTAAAAATAAAATTAGAAAAAAGAAAGAAAGGAAGGAAGGAAGGAAGGAAGGAGGGAGGGAGGGAGGGAGGGAGGGAGGGAGAGAGGGAGGGATGGAGGGAGGGAGGGAGAGACAGAGACAGAGACAGAGAGACAGAGAGAGTCAGAGAGAGACAGAGAATAGTGTCCATTTCCCAGAAGCTAACAGTTGCCAAGAGCTCCCTGTAGTTCTAATGTATATGTCCCTAGGGAATGATGATGGAGTCTCTCCCATGTTTACCTTTGTAGCTGTGCTTTGTAAGACTATATCTATCCATTGGTAATATCTGTTGGCTGTTTGTCATCTTAAGTTGGGATGTTCCACAATTTTAATGCCTAACCATCCTCAGGTATGCGTACTTTAGATATTTCCTCTCAATTTGCTTTCCCCTTTATTTTATTAATCAGATATTTAAAACAGATGTTTTCTAAATCTGATGAAACCAAAATTATAGCTTAATCTATTATAGTTTATGCTTTTAATGCCCTTTAGAATCTTTCCTAAGCCAAAGTCACTATTTGGCTTATTTTGTTTATTTTTAAGAGGCCTCCACTTCTTGCTTTTGTTGTTTGCCTGAGGTATTAGTGTTAATTCTTAGTAGATATTGGCTAGCCAGACTTTCACAAGCTTTGTGACTTATCTTCTAATAGATGCCCTTAAACAATTGAGTAAGAAACGTATTTAGGTGAAAGAAATCTCAGCCCTTGTTTAATTGAGGTCATATCCTTTGAGAGGATGGAGTTTTGAGATATCCTACAAGTGGCTGGAGGTAATTTTAGAATATTCGAACCCTAATAAAGCTGAAACTTTGGACTTATTTCAGTAAGGTCTCTTTTCCTGTTGCTTGAATGATTGCCCAGGAATATGTGACACCTAAAGGAAAATTGTTATTTTTTTCTTGAAGTTACTAACAATGGTGCAAATTCTAAAGTCCAGCTTTTGCATGTCATACACACCCCTTTAATCTTTTAAAAATATTAAAACATATTAAATTTTCATGGCAGGATGTTAACAATTGACACTCACGTGGAAGCCAGAGAACCATCCCATCTCCCATACCATGCAGATCTCAGGCATCAACCTCCAATTGTCAGGCTTGGCAGCATGTCTCCTTTCCCTTGAGGCATCTCACTGGCTCTGCATGTGGTATTTCTTTTAAGGATTTCTTTATTGTTTTATGTACATATGCATATGTGCTTATGTGAACTTATGTGTATCATATGCATTCAGGGACCCCTGAAGGTTTGAAAGACATCAGATCCCCTGAAACTGAAATGACAGCCAGCAGTGAACTGTTATTTGAGTGCTGGGAACCAACTTGTGTCCACTGAAAGAGCAACCAGTGCTTTTAATTGAGCCATCTCTCCACCACCAAATTGTCATGTTTCTTAAAATATTCCTTCTGTGTATTATCTAGGACTAAAACTACAGTTTCTCATATTAAATGCTTACTGTGAGAAAACAATGGTTTATTCTATGTCCTTTCCAGATAGTTCTTAGCATCTGAAGTTACCATTAACTTTAAACCATTTTGTCATGGAAGGAAAG
This sequence comes from Grammomys surdaster, assembly GCF_004785775.1. NCBI lineage: Eukaryota > Metazoa > Chordata > Mammalia > Rodentia > Muridae > Grammomys > Grammomys surdaster. The sequence continues at coordinate 13,093,871 of NW_021604578.1, read as the reverse complement.
GCTGGTGTTCACCTCTTACAATGGGACCTTGGTGACATTTGGGTGGCAATAAAGGAATATCCTTGTAAATTTCTCTCATTTTATGATGCATTTCAGTTAGACATTCAATTCTAAGGTAGACAGAAGAAATCTGTGGATGTAAACAACTATTCCATGAGACTCTGTTGAATTTCACAGGCAAATGGATAGAACTAGAAAATATTATCCTTACTGAGGTAACCCAAACCCAAAGGACATCCAATGACTGCCCCAAACTGAGACCCATTCCATGGACAAGAACCAGTCTCTGACACTATTAATAACACTGTATTATGCTTGCAGACAGAAAACTAACATAACTGTACTCTAAGAGGCTCCACCCAGCAGCCAATGGAAAGAGAAACAGAAACTCACACCCAAACATTTGTTGGAACTCAAGGAGTCTTATAGAAGAGTTGGGAGAAAGATTGAAGGACCTGAAGGAGATAGGGACTCAGCAAGAAGACCAACAGAGTCAACTAACCTGGACTTTGGGAACTACCAGAGACTGGATCACCAACCAAACATTGAGCACGTGGTGCACTTAAGTCCCTCACATATATGTAGCAGATAAGCTTATGTAGGTACCCCACACAACTGGAATAAAGGCTGTCCTTGATCCTGTTGCCTGCCTGTCTGCCTGTGAATCCAGCACCCCTAAAAGGAGAGCCTTGTCTGGCCTCAATGGAAGAGAATGTGCCTAGTCCTGCAGCAACTTGATGTTTCATGCTCAGACTTCTCAAGAGGTAGCAGGTATGGGGGAAGACTCTCATGAGGAGTCATTGGGAGAAAAGGAAGGGCCAATATTGTCTTGTAAGGGCAATAAATAAATAAATTTAATAAAAGAAAAGAAAAGGATGGATCTCATTATTGTCATTTTTGATAAAGAGGTTATTGATTTCATGAATATATTTCTAAGACTAAATATATTGAATATTGCCCAGTCTGACTCTGTCTCTGTATTTATGTACGTGTGTGTGTGTGTGTGTGTGTGTGAGAGAGAGAGAGAGAGAGAGAAAGAGAGAGATAAACCCTTGCTATAACATCACAGGTAGAAAGCCACAGCAATATGAGTCTCTGGCACATCCTTATCTAACACAACACATATGTGTCTGGTACCTGTGGAAGTTAGAAGATGGTGTTGCATCCCCTAGAACTGGTGTTACAGATAATTGTGAGTTGTCATGTGGTTGGTAGGAACCATTTTTTAAAGCCATACTTATTTAGTCACATTATTATTAATTATTAATTATTATTATTATTACTTTCCTTAGTGAATGCCAGAAAATAAGTCTATCACAGAAATATACCTCTATTCACTTTAAAGTCATTTTGTACCTTTTGGAAAGTTTACATGTGCTGCTAGGATAGTTTGCAAATGATGATGTTCACATTCTTATTAAAACGTATATAGTTGGACAGTGAAAATATACATCTACTCTAATATCCTTCTGTATACTGAATAATACTTGAACTATGTTTCCCTATAAGTTTAACCTCCATTCATTCTGAGGAACTCTGAACAACTTTGCCTGGCAGTTAGAAGCTTTGTGATCTCTGTTTTGGATTTTTCTCTTCACAAGTGAAAAGAGACAGGTTGTTTCCCAGATGGAAGAACTCAACAAATGTCACAGAGTAGTTAATTTTTAACAACAATAACAAAAAGCAAACATGTAATAGATACTTTTTTAGCCATGACAAGTACTAGTCAAACTGAAACGGGTATTTTGTGTACTTAAGGACATTCTTACTTGGTAATATTTGAAGACATTCTAAAACCATACAAATATCTTTCTATTAAATTATATTTTTGACGGCCAAGTTTCTCAATGTGTGATTGGAATCTTATTAGAATTTCATGATAGCCAGAAGCTGGAAACAACCCAGATGTCCCACAGCAGAAGAATGATACAGAAAATGAGGTTCATTTACACAATCAAATACTATTCAGGTAATACGAACAAGGACATCTTGCGTTTGGCAGGCAAATGAATGTAACTAGAAAATATCATCCTTAGTGAGATGTCTCAGACCCAAATGGATATGAATGGTATGCACTCACTAATAAGTGGATATTAGCCAAAAATGTACAGAATACCCAGGATACAATCCACAGAAGTCAAGAAAGTTAACAAGTCAAAGTGTCCAAGTAAGGATTCTCCAATCTCACTTGGGAGGGAGAAGAAAGAAGAGGGAAGAGAGAGGGAGGGAACTGGGTAGAAGAAAGGAACAGAAGGGACAGGGGAAGGGGAATGTGATTAGGTATTGGGGGGTCACCAAGAGTGAAGTCTGAGGACCAGCAGAATGAACGGAAATATACAACCTCAGGGTGTGGGAGGTAGGACCTTCTTGCATGTACCAGAGGCCTGTGAGGTGAAAGAATTTCAAGTCTCAAAGTGTCAAGTCCTTAGTTGGAATACCCTACAGTGGGGAGAGGTAATCTGTAAAGTCCACCCAGTAGAAAGACAGGGTATCAAGGGGAGGAATGGGTTGTCATCCCACAGTCAAAATCTCTGACCCAGAATTGTTCCTGCCCAAAATAACTGCAGAGACAAAAGTGGAGAAGAGACTGAGGGAAAGAAGGTCCAGTGACTGTCTCAAATTGGGACCCATCTAAAGGGGTGTCTTCAAGACCTGACACAATTACTGATTCTATGATGCACTTATAGACAGGAACCTAGAATGGCTGCCCTCTGAGAGGCCCAACAAGCAACTGACTGAGATGGAAGTAGATACTTACACTCAACTAATGGTCGGAAATCTGGGACTCTTGTGGTTGAAGTAGGGAAAGTCTGGAAGAAGTTGAAGAAGAGGGCGACCGCAGTCTCAACAAACCTGGACCCCTGAGATCTCTCAGACACTGAGCCACCAACCAGGCAGCATACATTAGCTCGTATGAGGCTTCTGACACATATACAGAAGAGGACTGCTTTGTCTGGTCTCAATGAGAGAAGAAGCACCTAATCTTGGAGAGACTTGAGGCCCCAGAGAGTGGAGAGGCCTGGCCGGGTGTGTGGGGATGTGGGGGTGTGGGGACATCCTCTTGGAGATGGGGCAGGAGGAATGGGATGAGGAACTGTCAGAGGATGAACTGGGAGAAGGATAAGAGACTAAAGGAAATAATAAAAATAAAAATAATAAAAAAGAAAGTGACTTTGGATGCCCCTGCCCCACAAAAGACCAAATATCCAAGCATTTTAGCAAGGCAGAACACTTTACTTCCACAGAAGAGTGTTCAAACATACTACGTCAAGCCAGACCTCACACTCACAGTGGATCTCAGTGGGCTTTTATTACTAAACACAGGTGTTTTGTGGCTTACCTTCACTAGTCAGCACTTGGCTCCATGTTTTTACAGTGCTGATTAATTCAAAATTGTACAGCTTCCAAGTAAACTGCAATTTTTGAGAGCAAGATGCAGCTTTAAGGATGTGCTTTGCTTTTAGAAAAATGCTGCCCTAGGGGATGGATGTTTGCCGCACGCCAACTTTACAAATTTCCTTAAAGATGGAGCTTCATTGATCTCAAAGACAATGCATTTTATTTACTTTTCACACACACTTATGCATACAGTGGCAGAGGGAGCACAGATCACCAAGTGACATGATTGGACACACTGCCTCCTCCTTCATATTTTCTCTTTACCATCTCACATAACATAAAAGTTTCCAGCCATTCATTTACTAACAACTGGATAGTAATATGGACTAAGAGAGCATCATTACTAAATTACATGGAAAACTAAATGAAGAAAGTTTCCAGTGTGCTTATGTTTGTATAGTGATAGACAAACACAGTAATATGAAAACTGAAGTTTAAAATCACACACACACACACACACACACACACACACACACACACACACACACAGTTGGGCTAGATGTACAGGGAAACTAATACCTTGAGTACATTGAACCACATGAATTCCAGATCTCCACTGTTTCTGTTAAGGGGAGGAGGAGAAAAAGATATAAACCAACTTGTGAACCATCAGTGATAGATCCTTATCTCATGCACTGATTTTGTACACACAAGTAGGATCAAATTCTTTCACAGATACTCACTAAATTGTGTCTTGTGGAAATGTCTAGTACCACAAGAGAGAGAAAAGCATGATTGAGCCTTGAGGAGAGACAATAAACTCATGCCTGCCTGAGGTCAACCACAGTCAAACAGAAAATGGAACAAAATAAGGCCAAGCCATCAGGGGAGAGTACAAAAATCTGATTTTAATATAAGTATGTATTTTGCATTACATTTGCAGTACATAAGTATACTTCACAATATATCTGGGACCTAGCACGTAGAATTTGTGATTCAAACTACGGCTGCTTAGGTTGTTGCTTGACAACCTAAGTAAGGAATAATATTACTATTTTGTAAAAGCTGGTTTTGAACTACTGGGTTCTAACTGTCTCTCTACCTTAGTTTTCTCTGATTACTTGAAATTATGAGTGTATGCCTTAGTTTTCTCTGATTACTTGAAATTATGAGTGTATGCCTTAGTTTTCTCTGATTACTTGAAATTATGACTGTATGCCATATTCTTTAGATATTTCATTTTAATATGTTTAATGGATTTTAGAGGTCGCCTCTCATACTCTTAAAACAAACATATCCTCCTTTTTTTTCATCTGTAGGAAAAGGTGCATGATCTATTTAAGTGATACCTAGGTGTGAGCTTTGCAAAGTTCTTTATACAATAATCTATTGAAACAAAATATGATTTCTGCTGGTCTCTATTATCCAGCAGATATTCTTCACCTCTTGGCTCAGTTGCAGCTTTTCCTCACTCTCAATCAAAGTAATTAAGGTTTATAAACTTAAACAGGCTCTACCCAGGCTTGTTAGAAATTCTATGTGGTAACTCCATCCTCCTTAAACTACTGATTCGTAGATCTTGTACCCTGGGAGGCTCCACCCACAGTCTTCTCCTACGAGAAGCTTCATTTGAAGTTGGCAAGAAATCTCTATAATTTACACTATCTAATTCTTTTGTCTCTGTATAGTTGTGTTATGTGGTAAATTTTTAAAAATGCTATACCATTTTCCATTAATGAGATCATTTTAATTCTAGAATCTCTTTAATTTGTGCTAATTGGGTCATTTTTTCCCTGTATAATGTGGAAGTTGTAGGATTGCTAACCTAAGCCTGTGTAGTTCCAAGAAATACAACATTTTGTGCAGTGGTAGGCAGAAAAGCTATTTACTCAATGACTACAAGAAGAAAGCACAATTCATGTTTTAAGTCTTGGATTCTAGTGTGCCTTGAAAGACAAGAAAATGCAACTAATATAACACTTATTTGGATAATTACGTGAAAATATATTACTTGTGTGTTCCTATGTGATCACTGTAGATACTGCTTTATAAGATTAGTTTCTATGCTAATGATCTCAGAAATATTGATAATTTTGAATCATAATGTTTACATTGAATTGAGAAATTCAAAGTAGGGTGGTTTTCATGTGGTTGTCATTGTTGTTGTTGTTGTTGTTGTTATTGTTACATTTAATGATATGTTTATAGATTCTACTTTGATATTTAACATAAAGCAAGAGTTTTCTGAAAATATTGCCTTATCAATATGTATTACCTCATTCATATTTTCCAAGTTTCTCATTAAAAAGTTTAATTTAACAAATAATTTAGTGTTTTTTTTAAATCCTGACATTGCATTTGCTTATGATATGTTTGACTTGCAGTCTTTGAAAATTACTTTTGGTTCTTAGACGGCTTGCTGCTCTTGTTAATATTCCATTTTACATTAAAAAGATACATTAATTTTATAGCATCAGACTTTTTGTGTATATTTTACTAGTAAATTATTGTTATAATTTCATCTTCACCTCAATTTCACTTCAAATTTATGACTGTATTAAAGAGTATTCTTTTAAAATCTTTATGGCAAGTTCACGCCACTCATTTATCTGTTGCTGCTGAATGAAGACCATTCTGTTTTGTCTGGGTAAAGAAGATTGTGTCCAGGAAAAATAATACATGTCTGTTTCAGAGTTTATTGCATATAATTAAGGATAGTAGAGTTAACTGTAAAATTGTGATTCAGAGTCTATTTTACTCTTGCTATGTATATCATCCTGAGCAATCGGGCACCAACTCTTCAAAAAACCTCTTCACCAAACTCTTCTGGTTTTACTCATTTTTCTTATCATTCTGGAAATGCTGGGTCCTCCCCACTCACCTTTAAATTAGAAAAATTAATGGGACTGTATCACAAATTTGTCTATAATTGTCAAAGATTTTCATGTATAATATGTAGACTTATTTGTCATTGAATAAAACTGAGAAGTTATAATTTTAAATATTAAATATATTTAATTGTTTTGGTTTTCATATTTGAAAAATCAGATTATCTATCTATCTATCTATCTATCTATCTATCTATCTATCTATCATCTATCTATCTATATCCTATTTAAGGGATGGTCTTCCATTTGTATTCCTTTCACAACTAAATGAATTTTACTTTCATGTTTTTAGTGCTTTTATATTCAATTTTAATTATATTTTTTGCAGTAGTTGCTTTGTAGCTTAAGTTTTATGTTAAGATCATGACTTTTTTATTATTTCATTTTTAGTTAATTCAACTTCTATTTAATTTCTTCCTAGTTTTGATCCATTTCATCTTTAATGTTTAAATTTCTCTATTTTCTTCTATATTTCTAGATAGTAGGGTTATATACACACGCAAACACATACTCAGTTGCATAAAGTTTAAGTACAAACATATATGTGTGCATGTATATGCCTATAATAAACCCTACAAAGAGACCAGAGTAGGAATATGTATGTTATTTCTATGCATGATTTTTTTCATGCACTTAAATTTAGAGCTATGGTACCCAAATACATCATACTCAATATAACATAGGAATGTTTTCCTACATTTCTATTTTGTCATATTAAGATCTATGTGATTTATGTGTTATAATTGATAACAAATGTTGTGGTGTTTGTACTATCTCCCTCTGTACTTTTCATTACTTTTTAATATTGTACTGATAGACTGAAGTGTCATTTATAACTGTTTTCTTTAAACTGAGACAATCGGTAAGTGGAGGAAAAACAGTTGGCTATATGTCTAGGACAAACACACACACACACACACACACACACACACACACACACGGAGCAGAGTTTTGTAATGCCTGTGGAATGCTTTATGTGACTTCAAATCCAGATAGTGAGACCCAGAACATGCTTTAGTCCAATCAGTTTGAATATCCTGATGCTAGTGGGTCTTCCTGAAGGCCCAAAGTGTGTCCTGAAAATGGCTGATGAAATTAGAGAGATTGTTGATGTTTTGGGTTTGTGACAGGCTCCATTAATGTGCCATTTTAAAATTAAAACACTTCTCTTTGTTTCTATTGATAAAAAGTCGTTGGCTGCCTAATTGCAGAGCATATCCAGTGGGGCTATAGAGAAGTTATAGGAAAGAGACTTCTAGTTCTTATGACCAAAGGAAAAACAGTATAAGTTGAAAGGCAAAAGCTTGGTGCTGCTCAATGTATCTAGAGCCTGCAATATGTATGACAGTCAAATATGTTTATTCAGCTTGATGCAGTGGAAGAAAATAACTTCTCACAGGATCGTTGTCTAAAGAGTAGTTTTATTTATGGCTCACATTTGAGAAAAGAAGAAACTGCTTTCTCAGATCCCTTCTCTGAGACTAAGATGTTGTTAATATGGTACTGGTCAGTTTCTGGTGTGTAATTTTATTAATGGACAGAATATCACCTAATATAGATTTTCAAATTATACCAGGAGACATATTCTGAGAAGAAAGATTTGGTTCCTGACTTTAACCAAGAATTCAGAGCCATTTTTACTCCAGTAAACTCAGGACTAGTAACAACCATATGATTGTTTCATTTTTCATAAAATTGGAAACAATGCAGTAATTAATTATTTTTATGCATAAATGAACAGTGTTTATTCTGCAGGGGTCAGCCATGCATGCATGCATTTTTCTGTAGTCCTTTTATTCTTCTTTCAACTATATTCTGAACATTGCTATTCAACCATGTCCACTATCACCTGCATAGAAACCACCACATCACCTAGCCTCCCTTCCTCCATTCTCTGTCTTGGACAAAAGCTTATTCTCTTCTTAGCTGGAAAGTGATTAAACTCATTGCCTGTATAACCATATTACCTGATTCAAATGACAAATTTATTAAGAAAGAGTCAACTTTTGTTTTTTAAGGAAGATATTTTATTATCTTTTATAGAAATTCATGATTGAAGTGTTTTATTTATGGTGATTTAGAAATGTTTACATGCAGCAGATAAGGAATAATGTTTTAACAGAAGGTAACATATGTTGATAGTTGATTGAAAATTAATGCAAAGATCATGGTCTCAGTGATAAGTATATTTTGAAATTTTTAATGTAGAAAAATGTCAGTTTACTTCAGTACTGTAGCTTTCATATTGATATTCTGATTCCAACTATAGATTTAAAGATTATGTTTTCAGAGTGATAAACCAATGTTTTTGCATTATTACTCAGAAAGAGTATAGTATTACATGCTTAGAAATTTGAGCTAATTCACAAATATCCAAAGTACACTTTGAGGCAGCAGTTATGTGTTTGTCACTGTGGCTGGCAGGGAAAAAGAGCATTCCTTGTGAAGCCTTAAATGACTAAAATCATTCAAGTCACCTTCTAAATTCACCATTTGTTTTTTATATTCACTTAACAGAAAAGCCAAGTTGGTCCAACTGAGCTTAGTCTTGGATGGGTTTATAAAAGTACTATTGAAGAGTTGTAAGCTAAATATACATGGCTTAGAATATGTGCTACTATTCCTCAGGAATACTGAGCTGAATATGTACCATCATTATAGACTTAATTTTAATATTTATGTATCCTTCATAGTATCCTACATATTGAAAAGCTGCTGTGGAATTTTATGACCTATATATAATTAAGAATAAAATAATGAAATACTTGATACCTTTTTATAAGTAAAAAATTTCTTTATGTCTTGTAAAAAATTTTAATTCTTCAGAAAATTTAAAATTTTTATATTTCAATACCTGCTATCTAGCTATTAAGAAGATAACTCTTATTAAATTTGACTATTAGCCTATCTTTTATCAATACAGTTTATTTTTTGTTTTACTCATAAATGACATTTAAGATTGTCAAGATGGCTAAGTGGGCAAAGGCACTTGTCACCAAACCCGATGACCTGAGATATATTTCCCCGGACTCACATAGTATAAATGGAGAACCTACTCTTGCAGTTTATTTACTAACTTATTCCTGAAGTTAATGTCTTTTTTATTTAAATTAGTTAACCTGCTTAGTATGAGTATGCAGGGTAGTTACAATTCGACTTGCAAAGCAGGAAAAGAAAAACCTTTAAACTCTCAGTCCCTGTAAGAACCCTAAAATGTACAGTTGACTCAATACCGAAATATTTGCAATCTTTGTCAGTCAAGTTAACGGTTCAGAGAAGAGATGAATTGAATGGGAGAGTAAAGCTAGATCAAATAGTCTGCCACTGATTCCACACACTATTTCATAGGGTATGAGACATTTCAAATGATACCTGGTTGCTAATAGGTGAAACCAATATGGACTTGACATTGGTTTATGTTGTACAATCACTGAAAAATAACAGATTTTTTCACTTCAGAAATATTCGTTAATCTAGTTTGCCAACAGTTATGATATTTGGAGGACAAAACATTTATGATTGTTCCTCATTTGAGCCCCCAAAACCAGGATCTGCTATTGCAGTAGCATTTGCCTTTTATTCAATGTGATTTCCCATATATAAGATTTCTCACTTTTAACCAGAGAGGTCAGTTTTTGTTTGTGATTATTCTGTTGGTTTCAATTACAATACCCAAAGATGATTACAAAAGAATGAACCAATCAACATTTGAATTAACAAATCGATGGGCACTTGTACTCAACCTCTAGCTCTTTCCAATTCCTGCCTCTGTAACCTCAACACTGTCCTTCCTGCTGCTTATTTTATCATTCTAATGGATGAAACTGGAGGTCATCATGTAAAAGAAAGAAATCCAAGCTCACAATGCAAAATAGCTTCTGTTTTCTATGCTTTGTTGGATTTATTTTTAAAAGAAAAATACAGGAGTGTACAATAAGGAGTGACCTGGGGGGTGGTTGGAATGATAGGCAGTAATGAGTGATGGCTATAGCAAGTTATATGAGAACAGAAATTGTGAATTTGTATAGTTTTGTGCTCATTCTGTCCATCTGAAAACCTTTGCTTACATTTCAATCCCTACCGGGTAGTTATTTCTTTGTATAGTGGAGTACTGGTAAACCCAACTTTTACTATACTACAAATGAAAGAAAAATATTCCACCAACAGGGGTTCACAGTGATTGAACTACCAACCAAACTGCATGCAGGGGCTGGACCTAGACCTCTAGACATTTGTAGCAGGTACGCAGCTTGGCCTTCATGTGGGTCCTCCAACAAATGGAAGCGATCTGTCTCTAACTCTATTGCCTGTCATTGGATCCTGTTTCCCTCCCCTGAACTGCCTGTTTGGATCTCAGCAGGAAAGGTTGTGCCTAGTCCTCTTGAGAGTAGATATTCCAGGTTGAGGTGTACCCAAGGGGGGCTTCCCTTTCTCTGAGGAGAAGGAGAGAAAGTAATGGAAGGATTTATAAGAGAAGAACTGGGAAGAGAGGAGAGAAGGAGGAGGGCTGTGATACGAACAGAAAGTGAATAAAAAATAAATTGTTAAAAAGAGAAAGAAATAAATATCTGCTTAAGCATTGAAGCTGGAATTTCGCACAACTTACATCCCAGCAGATAAAATAAGTCTATTCTGTGACTTGAGGAAACACATGGAATGAAATAATTTTAACTGAGTACAGTAGAGTTCTTTAGCAAGTACATTTAAAAAAATGGATGGATATTCTTTCAGTTGATGTCAAATGTTATATGAACCCAAGACTTATAGAAAGATAACAGCTAGGGGCCTTGGGCCCCAGTTCAATTTTATCATCAAATCTCTTTTTTGGGTGAAATCTATCTAAAATAGATAGGATAAAATGGTTACTTGTATTTGAGAACCACTCCATGAATATTTTCTTGCTTCATTCAAAATTTAGTGTTCTGATTCACAAGTAAATAATAGGGAATGGAGAATATTACCCTCCCCACATTTTTGTGACAGCTGAAACTACCTCCACTTTTAAATTTACTCTCATGCTTGCAGCGGGTGTTTTGGTAATCTTTCTTTTGACCTTTTCAAAGGTGTGGTGATGTTCTGTGTATTTGATCTTAGGTTGAGATCTTGGGAACCTCACTGGGCCTACTTTTTACTTTTATTCTTGGACTCACACTCCACAGATATTGAAAAAAATAAAGAGTCTAGTGGAGATAGGAAAGTAGGTCATGGGGCTGAAGAAATAGTTAAGCTTTCTGTAATAAGACAGGAGAAATTTCATGAAGCCTTGATCTAAAACAAATTGACCAGATTGAAGAAATAGGCTGTAAAACCATTTAGAATGAAGACTTTTGAAATAATTAGATATGAAATAATGAAGGAAGTCTTTGATTTTTAAAAAAGTTTCTTATCATAGACAGCTCCAAAAACAGCTAATACCATTAATTAGGAAGGAGGGAGATAAGTAGAAGAATTTGTGGATTTTGTTTTTTTTTTTTTTTAGTTTAAGGAAACAAACTGATTAGAGAGTTAATGTCATTTGTCAATGTAACAGGATCTAGAGTCACTTAGGAGATAAGCATCTGGGCACACCTGTGAGGATATAGCTAAACTAGGGTTAACCTCTGAGGGTGTTGTAAGGGGTCATCTCTACTAGATTAAGTGATGTGATTGGAGGAGACCCATCTTAACTGTTAGAGGGCCATTCTCTCCGCTAGAATCTTGGCTGTGTATAAAACACTGAGAAAATGAATTGAGTATTAGCACTCATTGCACTTTGCTTCTTGATTGTGAATGTAATATGACTAGTGGCCTAAATATCCTGCTTCCTTGGTCTCCTGCCATAAAGAACTTGGATAGTGAGCTAAAATAAACACTTTCTCCCTAAATTGTTTTTGACTTGGCATTTATCACAGAAACTGGAAAAAGAGCTAAGAGAGACAAAATCAAGGTTAAAATATGTAGGTGTCCTTTTGAGGAAGATGAGTTTGGCATATTGAAGTAGAGAAGAGTTCTTCTAAAATCAAACAGGGTGTAGAGATGTGTGTCTGTAATCAAAGTCCTCAGGGGGTTCTTTGAAGAGCACACTGGGCTCCAAAAGCAATAACAAAATCCCAAGACCATTATCATAATGAGTTGGAGTGATATGAAACAAAATCCATTCTAGTGTAGTTTACATGTATCATTCTTTTTGATCTTAACAGTTATCTTTTGTGGAAGACAATGGCACTATACCTCATTTCAAAGTGAAGTGCCTTGGGCTGACTGGGTTGATAAAGATGCTTATGATCAAGATTAGCTACCTGAATTTAGATTCAGGAAACCACATTGTGGAAGTAGAGAACCACGCCATCAGGTTATCCCCTGACCTCCACATGTATAAACACACATACATACACACATGCACACGCACAGTGCACACACACACGTGCACATATGTGCACACACTCGAATGCACAGATACACTCTCACTCATGTGCAACACATGTACATGCACACAAACGGAAACACAAAATAAATACATGTAAAAGTAATGATGTGAAGAATCTCTTGATTATACATTTTAAATGGGATAAATCCCCATCAATAACTGCTGGTTGACTTAGTTGGCTTGGAGTCACACAGTAATATACTGTAGATTTGGGCTATTCAATAAGGAGAGATCTTTTCTCATCATTCTTGAAACACATTTCAGAGAGTAGAGTGCCAGGATTGTGAAGGAGCATTTTCTTGTTTACACATTTATGTGTTCTTACTGTGTTCCTGTGGTCTTATCAAAGAACCTAGGTTGGGAGAGGGAAAGAGGGATAAAGAGAGACAGGAAGATAAGGGGTGGGAATAAAGAAGAGGGAAAGGAGGAAGGGACAGAGGAAGTCCCAGTTTGAGGCTAAAGTTCCAGGTCTGAATCTTAGGGGCACAAATTCCTCTGTAATTTGAATTCAGATAGAATTAGCAAGGCTAATCTTGTAATGTCAGAGCTTGTAACCAGAAGTTTCAGACTGCTGGGAATGCAAATAGGTGGCAGGGGGAGCACAGATGCAGATGTTGTCCTGAAAAGAATGGCCCTGTTATTCAGAACACAAACTTGTGAATAGGTATAATTTCCCTCAAGAATAATATTTTAAACGCAATGAAATTAAAGATACATGTATAATTCATGATCTCAAAAAAGTAACTTAATTGAACTATTCCTATGGAAAGCTATGGAGTATGACTGTAAGTGATGTTTGAATTCATTCTACATCAATATTTTCATTTCTTGTGGGAAGTGAGATTATATATATCTATATCTAAATATCTACATATCTACATATCTACATATCTAAATATCTAAATCTCTATCTCTATCTATCTATCTATCTATCTATCTATCTATCTATCTATCTATCTATTCATCAGTCTGAGAAATTGCCTTAGTACATAAAGTTCCTGCTATCCAACCATAAGGACTTTAGTCGAGATCCCCAGAATGCAAACAAAAAGCCTTTTAAAGCAGAGCAATACATTCCTATAATCCTACCATCAGAGGGTTGGGGATAGGGAAGAGACAGATTCATCCTTGAAGCTCAATGACAATCTAGGGTAGCTCCAATCAATGAGTTTCTGATTGAGTGAGAAAGCCTTACTCAGAATTTAAAGACGGTTCTGGAAAGATGGCTCAGTTATTAAAAGTGTGTATGATTGGAAGGCCCAAGTTTATTTCCCAGCACCCACTTTAAGTGGCTGACAATCATCTATAAATTCAATTTCAGTGATATCCAATACCTCTGGCCTCCATATGCACTGGAGTTAGATGTATATGTCTGTGAACAAATATGCACACATAAAAAACTTAAAGTCAATTTCTGACCTCCATACACACTCACAGTCGTGGAGTTCACATGTGAACATATCTACTAATATGTTCACCATACAAAGAACACACACAATTAAAAGATGCTGCAAATGAAACATTTAATCCTTATTATTTTTCTTTCTCTTTTATATATTTTCTTGATTTATTTTGTTTCTGAACAATTTATAACCAAAATGTCAAGCTTGCAGTTTTGTTATTTCCTATTTGCCCTGAATCACTGAATTTTGTGACCTCATGCTTAGATTTCATAAGAAAGCATTCATTAGACTAGGCTAAGCATTACAATAGTTTCATAGATAGGTTTCAAAAATCATTAACCTATCAAAAATCCTGACAGGTATATGGCTTCTTCTGACCTTGTTTACAGTTACTATGTCACCCATACAATTGTTCTCCCTGGCCCTGTGGCTTTAAAATGACCCCCATATCATTAGGATAGACAGAGGCTATATGTAAACTCTCACTGAGTAATTGATATGCAAAACCAAGGACATCAGAAACAGAAAGGGAATAATAAGCACAGGACTCTTGAGCAGGTCATGCTTTACAGTCTTCTGAATGTGAATTTCCATTTTTGTCACAAAAGTTACTGACTTTGAAATTTTTTATTGGATATTTTATTTACATTTCAGATGTTATCTCCTTTCCCCATTTCTCCGCCACCCAGAAACCCGCATCCGAGCCCCCCTCCTCCTGCTATGAGGATGTGCCCCACTCACCCACCCACTTTCACCTCCCTGCCCTCGAATACCCCCACACTGGGGCATCTAGCCTTCATGGGACCAAGGATCTCCTCACCCACATATACCCAACAAGGCCATCCTCCCCTACATATACAGCTGGAGCCATGGATCCCTCCCTATGTGCTCCCAGGCTGGTGGTTTAGACCCTGGGGGCTCTGGTTGGTTGGTATTTTTGCTCTACCCATGGGGCCACAAAGCCTTTCAGCTCCTTCAGTCTTCTAACTCCTCCATTGGGAACCCCATGATCAGTTCAATGGTTAGCTGTGAGCATCTACCTCTGTACATGTCAGGCTCTGGCAGACCTCTAAAGAGACAGCTATATCAGGCTTCTGTCAGCATGCACTTCTTGACTTCCACATCAGCATCTACCTTTGGTGACTGCGTATGAGATGGATACCCAGGTGGAATGGTCTCCAGATGGCCCCTCCTTCAGTTTCTATCCCACACTTTGTCTCCATATTTGCTCCCATGAGTATTTTGCTACTCCTTCTAAGAAGAACTGAGGCACCCACACATTGGTCTTCCTTCTTCATGAGCTTCATGTGTCTGTGAGTTGCATCTTGGTTATTGAGAGCTTTTGGGCTAATATCCACTTATCAGTGAGTACATACCATGTGTATTCTTTTGTGATTGGGATGCCTAACTCAAGATGATAGTGTCTAGTTCCATCCATTTGCCTAAGAATTTCACAAATCCATTGTTTTAATAGCTGAGTAGTACTCCATTGTGTTAATGTACCACATTTTCTGTATTCATTCCTCTGTTGAAGGACATCTGGGATCTTCCCAGCTTCCAGCTATTATGGATGAGGCTGCTATGAACATGGTGGAACATATGTCCTTGTTATATGTTGGAGCATCTTCTAGGTATATGCCCAGGTGTGGTATAATTGTTAAAGCCCCACTTAACACAATGGTTAAGGGTCCTGGTTTTCCTTTCCCTGGTTTTTAACCATAAACAGATATAAATACCAGTTTTGAAAGTTAATAGCTGTATGATCCTGAAAAAGTTTTGCTGTTGTTGGGTTATTTTAATTCTCTCTCTCTCTGTCACTCTCTCTCTCTCTCTCTCTCTCTCTCTCTCTCTCTCTGTGTGTGTGTGTGTGTGTGTGCAAGGATGTTCACTTGTCATGAGGCATGTATGGAGCTCAGAGTACAATTTTTGGGAGGTGGTTCTCTCCTTCCACCTTAGGATTCAGAGATTATACTCAAGTTGTCAGGTTTGTGTGACAAGTAAGTTTACCTGTTTAGACATCTGAGCATCCTCACTTTTTATTTTGGTTTTACTTTCCAACACCTTAACTTAATCTAATATAAAACTATCACCTCTTCTAAATAAGGCTTCAGATATGATAAAATGAATATGTTAGAGTTTAGCACTTATTAGTAAAATTTCAGTGAATACATGCAATAGTTTTTTATTATTATTATTTGTTTAACGCTTTGATTTGTTCAAGGGAGCCTGACAGATAATTAGAGTATCCAGATAAAGGGATGCTTAAACATCATCATATATCACTATGAGATACTTGCCATTAAATATAATGAGTATTTCAATCTGTCTACAGTTTTGATGCCCAGGCTGATCCTGTTGAGGTGACCTTTGACAGTTTCTTAGGTTTTAAATAAGGTTAAATATTGGGGGTTGATGTGAGATACAGTGACAGTAAGCAAAACTCATGGATTTAGTAAATAAATAAAGTTCCTGGTTTACTATTATTAGTGCAGGGTGTACACATACCTCTGTCCCAGGAAATCATAGTCACATAGAAAACCCCGTTTATACCTCAGATGTTTGTGTCTACAGAGGAACCTGCCCTGTGTTTGTGTAGGCGTTCTGCCTACTATTTCCTGAGCTACAAAGCGAACATTTTCCCACCATTTACATATTTAGTTTTCTTTGTTTTGGGTGTGTATAAGTGGCTGTGTGCCACCATGAATACGTAGGTTAGAAGACAGTTTGCTGGAGCTCATTCTTTCCTTCCTGTGTGGGTCCTGGGAATCTAACTGAGGTTGTCAGGCATGGCTGATGAGCTTTACTAGTTTAGTTTTCTTCCAGCCCCATTTAAAAAATGTTTAGTAATATAAACATTAATATTTAGGAAAATATGTCTAGAAATAATAATGATAAAATGAGAGCAGAGTAAACATTTTGGAAAAAATAAAGAGGTTTCCAGAAATATATATATATGTGTGTGTGTGTGTGTGTGTGTGTGTTTTCTAATATATGACAAAGCAAAGAGGACCTAAATGGCATCAGAAGATTAGACTTCAACCTTTGCATCATGATCCATTTTCTGTGTCTATGTGGGCACGTGTGCATGTGAGTTTGTGTGTGCGAGCATGCCTGTGCACATGCATGCAAGTGTACACGCACATGCATCTGTGCTATTATGTAGTTATATTTCCCATAAATTCCATGTGGATCCTTAAAGTCTTAATTATACTTATTTGCTCTGATATTATAAGATAATACACAAACATGCCAGGCTTAAAACACTAGAGAATTCATTTTAATTATTCATTTTTTTATTGTCAAAAAGCATGATTAAAAGGTTTTATTAAGCAACATAGAACAATGCTTTCTTCTTCTTTTTTTTTTTTTACTAAAGCTAGATGTTTTTCCTCATATCCTAATCACAGTCTCCCCTCTCTCTATTCCTCCCAGTTCTTCTTCACTTTACCTCTCAACTGGATCCATCCCCTTTCTTTTTCTCATTAGAAAACAAAACAGTTTCTAAGGAACAGTTATAAAATAACTTAAAATAAAATAATACATCAAAAGAAGACAAAACAAACCAAAAACAGAACCCAAGAAAAGGCACAAGAAGCAGATATAGAGGCAGAGACTCACTCATACACTCAAGAATCCCACAAAAACACTAATAAACTGGAAGCCATAATATATAAGCAAAGAACCTGTAGAATAAAAAGAGTGATAAAAATTGTCTATTTAAGTAAAATAGAATAACATAAAAATGTAAAAAGCAAGCAAGCAAGCCCTGACATTACTAAACAAGGAAACTTCACGGATGCCTTTGAGTTCATTTTCTGTTGGTCACCTTCTGCTGAGCATGTAGCTAATAAGACTCAGTTGGAGAAAAAAAAACTTTTCATTTGCAAGTGGTTATCAACTGTAGATAACCTCAAGATCAGGTATGGGGGCATGTCTACTTCTTCTTTCAGCTCTAAGATCCCTTCTTGTGCAGACCCCGACAGGCCGTGTGGATGCTGCCTCATTCTCTAAGATTTCATATGAGCTTTGTTTCTGTTGATTTAGAAGGCCATGTTTCCTAGGTGTCCTCCATAGCTTCTGGCTCTTACACTCTTTCTGCCTCTTCATTTACAGGGTTATGGAGTTCTCCAATTCAGTAAGACTAGCTGTGGGTCCTCATGGCTCTCCCCCTCAGTGCTAGGATTCCAATCCAGGCTGCTATACCTGGCCTTTACATGGGTACATGCTTTACTTTGAGATTCAGAAAAGCATGAAATATCCAAGATACAAATAACAGACAACATGAAGCTCAAGGAGAAGGAAGGCTAAAGTGTGGATTCCTCAGTCCTTCTTAGAAGCGGGAACAAAATACTGGGGAGAAGATTAGGAGACAAAGTGTGGAGGAGAGACTGAAGGAAAGGCCATCCAGAGACTGCTCCACCTGGGAATCCATCCCATACACAGTCGCCAAATGCAGACACTATTGTGGATGTCAAGAAGTGCTTGCTGACAGGAGCCTGATAGAGCTCTGCCAGAACCTGACAAATACAGAGGTTGCTTGCAGCCAACTATTGGACTAAGCATGGGGTCCCCAATGGAGGAATTAGAGAAAGAACTGAAGGAGCTCAAGGGGTTTGCAACCCATTGGGAGAACAACAATATTGGCCAACCAGACCCCTGCCCCCCAGAGCTCCCAGGGACCAAACCACCAACCAAAGAGTAGTACACATGGAGGGACCCATGGCTCCAGTGCGTCTGTAGCAGAGTATGGCCTTGTTGGGCATCAGTGGGAGAAGAGGCCCTTGGTCCTGTGAAGGCTTGTTGCCCCAGTGTAGGGAAATGCCAGGGCAGGAAGGCAGGAGTGGTTGGGTGGGTGGGTGAACACCCTCATAGAAGCAAGAGGAGAGGGTATGAGGTAGGGAGTTTCCTGGGGGAAGCCAGGAAAGAGGATAACATTTGAAATGTAAATAAAGGAAATACCCAATAAAAAAAAGAAACCTTCAGTGAAATAATTAGAGAAATCTTCTTTTCTTTCTTTTTTTTTGTGCGTGATTTTTTTTTATTTATTTACTTTTTTAAATCAAATCATAATTTTTACTTATTCATACAGGGGTTAAAAACACAAAAAGGCAGGACATGGGGAAGGGAATGATACCAGAGCGTGGGTGTTCAGGGGGAGTACAGATATCTTTCAGAACATGGTATTGGCTGGGTGAAGAAACCTTATTTTCTGAAGTTTGGGTTGCCATTGTTTTAGACAGATGCTTAATAATTTGTGCTTATATGATGCATTTCTCTGAATATATGTCAGCCTCACAGTGGTAAGTAACCTTGCTGGAATTTAGTTCTTTGGAATCTGTGTTTCAATTGTTATTTTTAATACTAAAGTCCTAGGCCTACTTAGATCATTGGAACCATTCCTCACATTGTGGTCACTCTAAGGGTGACAGTTGCTTCCTAGAGGTGTGTGTGTGTGTGTGCATGAGTGAGTCTGCTTGTGTCTTATATGAAGTAGACCTATAAGGCATTGTTCCAAATTGCAGAAACCCCCACAAAAGATCAAAAACAAGCAGGGAAATTAAATTCCAGAAGCCAATTACATACTGGGGAGATATCAGAAGACATACCCAAAGTATTGCCACAACTGCATGATATGCAAATGAAGAGTTAGGGTGAGTTAGATGAAAAGAGAATACTGTATTCCCTCAAAATGGAACTGTTTTAAAGAGCATTCCCCCTCATTATCTATGGAAGATGTCATACCAAACTAAGAGTTAGGAGAACATCTTGTCTTCTCTCTACATGATGTGTTTCAAAGACAATTATGGAACTAATGATGAAACTTTGACAAAATGACATTTTTAAACCCCTGTACTGGGGCAGTGTGTCTTCTTGCTTTCTTTCACTATGTAGGTGCCTTCAAGGGTATTTGAAACCTCTATTACATTGCTTATCATGCATCACTGAACACCAAAAGAGAAAGTGACTTTGGCAGTTAACAATATCTAAGACTTTATCTTTTTCCAAAGTTACTAGTTAAACGCCTGTGTGTTAATGTTCTTGTAGATTGTAGATAAAAATATCAGACTAACACCAAGGATCTTTGCTGTAAGTAGCTGGAGAGATGGTAGATTCCATACTAAAATAATATATGCGATAAAAAGTCACATCAGTTTTTGTTTTCACCTTTGATCCTGAAATAGCTATTGTTCTTTGCTATATTCAATATTATTTACATGCTGTAAATAAATGAATGTAATTATTGTCAGCCTTCAGCAAGCCATCACAAAGGGACTGTAAACAGAGGCAACACAAATACAAATGTGGTGATTCTTTTTTTAAAGTCAACTTGATGAGACTGAGAACCACTTAGACGTCAAACCACTCCTGTGTCTGTGAGGGCATTTCCAGGAGGCTTAACTGAGGAGGGGAAGGCTCACTCTGAATACGGGCAGCACATCCCTGGCTAGCTCCCTGACCTTAGTGAAAGGGAGAACAAAAATAGAACAGGAGCACACAAATCTCTCCCAACTTTCTGACTGTGGACACAACGTGATTAATTTCTAGTAGTCCTGGGGCAATACAGCCATGATGCAGAGTGTTCTCATACATGGCATGCCTAAACAAACCCTTACATCTACAAGTTACTTTTCTTTGTTATTTCAGCACGTCAGTGAAGCAGTGACAGTAAGTGAGGTTTTGTAAGAGAAAAGAGAGAACATGTGGAGAATCAAACAAGATTTTATGGCATATATGCATATCAATTGATTGCTGCTGTTAACAGTAGAAATGATTTTCAGCCAGAATAGAATGTGTAGGGCATATAGAGTGGGGTATGACTAACAGAAGGAAGCATGTTATAAGACACACCATCAGTTTCTTCAGGACATTGGCACCGTTCAGTGCTCAGAGTGCCAGAGCATCAGTGAAAACAACTCATCAATCTAACTCTAGAAATGTTTTAAACGCAAATGTAAACCTATGCTTTCTGTCTATTCTGTGGATTATGATAAACTGACAGAGGATTGATATTAGTTCAGTGGTTTCTGATTGAAGTCTCAGCAAGTTTACATGATAATACAGTGGTTCTCTTTTTTTCTTAATAGAATTTTTTCTGGTAGACAGACTTTCTTGATGTTATATCACAGTCTTCAGTTATTGTTACTTTACTCATCTAAACAAAATCATTAAAGATCTAATGTATTCTTTGTTGGGTCAAGATTCCATCTCAAATAACTATACACAATTTTTAACCTTTTAAAGATCAATAATTTAGAAAATTATTTTTATACACTCAAACACACATTATTTTCTATATTCTCCAGAAAGATGACACTGATGGTATACTACTTACCAACACTAAAGGAGAGAAAGAGAGGAGAGCAGGAGAAAAGGGGAGGAGGAAAGAAGAAACAGACAAAGAAAACAATGATATATATGTGAACCATACTAGGAATGTAGACCTTCCTAAACACATTTAGAGCTTTGTGATACTTCTAAGTACATTGGAGAGCATTCATTTGGGGTGTAGTCATTTGCATATAAATCTGTCTAGACATAGATTTAAAGAAACAAAAATTTACTTTGCAATTGTCAATCACTGAACTGGTTACTTTCAATAGGTGATACCTAAATAGAAAAAACAAAAAAGAAAGAAACACCTTGTTGTTGCTTTTCTAACATGAAATCTCAAATCACATTGCTTTGAACACTAAAGGTGAGGCTAAGTGGGAACAGTAACAGGGAAAAGCTCTTAAATCTAGAATTTCCCAATTATGTTGACTTGGAATATGGTAAAACCATCAGTGGTATTGAGGTAGTGGTGAGTTTCGAATCCATCACTTTTGTGCTCCCTGGAAGTCGCACACTTCCAGCCACCTGCCTCGGAACTCTTTGGGTTCACAAATGAAAGGCATACACACATTGTATTATTTTTTAAATGCCTTGGCTAACTCAATGATGGGGCACTCCTAAACCTTCCCCTGCTACTCCACTACCCCAGGTCCAATCAGGGAAGAGGCCAGTGATCACTCACCTGAATCCTCACATGGATAGTTGGCTTTCTCTCCTACAGCTCCTGTATTCCATTCTTCTTCCCTGAATCATGATGATCTCGCTTTTCTCTCCCCTGCATTCTAACCCCCCAAATTGTAAGAAATTAGAGAAATGCATCATACTAGTACAGATTATTAAACATTGGACTAAAACAATGTCAATTCAAACTTACGGAACTAAAGTATCTCTAATTATCTCACTGAAGGTTTCTAAGTCTCAAAGTATAGCATGCACACATAAAAAGGCCAGGCATAGGAGCATGAAGCTTGAATCTTGCCACTGAGGAGTAGTGACATGAAGATCCACGCATGGTTTTGCTGAATTGGAGCATTCCAAATTGCTAATCTCCCTTTGCACAGACATTGAATGCTGGCATCTTTATCGATCCATCAAAAACCAACTGGGAACAAGTACTTTCAGCATTTGGACACTCAGATTTCAGATAGAATCAAAACATTAGAACTAATCCCCAAAATATTGATATTGGTGCAAGTGTCTCCAGCTAGTTATCAGTTATGCTCGAGTTACTTTAAAAACATTAGTATCTAGTCTTTCCTCTCCCCTGTTCATCTCTCTCCCTCAGTCTCTCCTTTCCTCTCTTTGCCCCTTCTTTCCACCTTCTCCTTCCTCTCTTTTCTCCTCCCCTTCACTCTTCACTCCTGCTTCCTTCCCTGTTCTTCCTTCCTCTTTAGAAGGACCAAAAAGAAAAAAGCATATTAGTTCATCTGGAGACTGATTATGAGAGTCTGAGGCAAAGAATGTACACCAAGGATACTAGGTGTTTGGTTTCTCAAAGCCAGGGAAGATATCATAAATGGAGAAACAAATGGATACATTATATTGAATAAGAACTAGAAAGGTACATGTAAAATCATATGTAGATGATAAATTACATATTAATTACATAAACATATTTTAAAATATATTTATTAAATATGTTTATACATAAATTAAATCTTTTTATTTATTAAATATATATATATTAAACACAAAAGTTTTATGTGTGAATTTCCTCAATTTACCTACTTATTGTATTATAAATTGGTCAAAGAATATAATTATGGGTCCATTACAAAATGGACATATTTGGCAGAATAAAGAGGCTCTCCTCTCCCTATTAAGAAAGTTTTTCACATAAATAAATGCTAATATTTAACTATATCCTATTGAACAAAGATGAATATATTTTTTAAAACTTGTGAGTCCAAGTATACTCACAAGTCTTGAATAGAATGCTATTAATCAAAGCAGTAACTGTAGTATAAATGATGAAATAAGAAATCACTATGTATAAGCAAAGAAGATTAATGGATGTTAATCAGGGGGCTATATATATATATATGATTCCTCCCATGAATGCAATGGAAAAAATATACTTTAGAGCAAGTTATCAGGCCTCAGTTAAAAATTCAACCAAGTAGACTAGAGAGATGACTCAGCTGTTAAAGCTCACAACCAGAACATCAAAACCAAGTAACAAACCTACCATTACCAAACAAAAAGTTCCAGTAGTGATATTTTCAGCAAAATAAGCAAGTCAAACGCAATTGTAAAAAAGAATCAGAGTTTGATAAAACACCTAAAAAATGCTTTAAAATATTGAAGGTCATAAGGTAGAACTGTAGATTTGTCTAGAATTAAGAAAACTAAATACATACAAAACTCAAGTCTACCAAACCCACCTGGATTAGATTATTGCTATTATCATTGCTTCTTTTTTCCATGATTATGGTAAATGTATACATTTGTACATATATGTATAGATGTTTGTGGAGGGCAGAGGTCAACTTCAAGCATTTTTTCTTTAGTTGCTCTTCATTCATATAATTTAGCAACAGTATTCCTAATTGAATTTAGAATTCTCCAATTCAGCAAAACCATTTGTGGCTCTTCATGTCACTACTCCTCAGTGCCAAGATTCAAGGTTCATACTGTTATGCCTGGCCTTTGCATGTGTTCATGCTGTACTTTGAGACTTAGAAACCTTCAGTGAGATAGAGACACTTTAGTTCCTTAAGTTTGAATTGTCATTTATTAGACCAATGTTTAATAGTTTGTACTAGTATGATGCAATTCTGTAAATATATGTCAACATCATACAGGTGAATAACCTTCCTGATATTTGGTTTTGCTAGTGTCCAGAAATGCACATGAAGGATCATTCTCCCACTTGCTTTTGGATGTCCTGAGATGAAGGGATATGTGTTCCTTCATGCACCCACTTCTTCTTTTGTGTTGACTAATATGTCATTCAGTGGAAGCAACATTCTCTGGCCTTTAACTGCAACTGAGTTACATACGATCATTTAGTTCTTGCAGGTGATCCAAGCTATGAAAACATCAGAGGTGAATACACTTATGATGGTTCAGAGACAAATATGAAAAAGTATATTAATGTTGTTTAAAAATTGCTGCAATTTGGAAATATGTGGGAATGATGCTGGTACTCCCCATTCCCTGCAAGATACATTTTCTCTTGCTTTCAGTGCTTCTGTGCAATGGGCATCACATGTCCCAGTTGTCACACAAACTGTCCTGCTCCTTTTTTTTTCCTATAGTAAGAACCTTGATTTAAATCTTTTCCAAGGCTATTGATGCCCTCAATATAATATTGTAAAATATATTTATAGTTGGGGTATCAATTTTAAAATCAATACAGAGCAGCTATATATAGGAATCTACCTGTATCCAGCCATTTTGCTATCTAGTCTCCCTTTATCTAACATAATACCCAAAAGTACTCTGTGAGTCAAGCCCTAATATTTTATAAGAAAAATTGTCTAAGATGTCAGTGCTGGTGTGTGACCGAGCTCAGACATGAAGCAAGAGCCATCTGGTTCTAAAACCTCTGTGATTTTAATGCTTTGCTCTGCTGAACCTCACAATTTGCTTTGTGGATGACCAATGCTAGCTGCTTTGATATTTTGAGAAAGGCATGAGGTGCGAGACTACGAAAACAACTCTCTTACCACTCTTCTTTCTTTCTCCTCCAACCTAGCTAACTCCACTTTTCAGGCCTTTGGATATCTAGAGTTTTTATCCAATTATACATTTGGTTAAGTCTTAACTTTGAGCTAAATACTTTTCCAGATTGTTGCTGGTGTTTATTTAAACAAAACTAGGCAAGCAACCAAGAAAAATGCCAAAACCTCTCCCATGTTTTCACAACGATTGAAAGGGGGGAATTCAGTACAACATAGCCTTGTGAGAAATCACTGAATACATTTGTCATATTGTCAAGGCAAGAAGTCAAAAATATACAGTGGAAAAAAGAGAGCATCTTCAATAAATGGTGCCGGTCTAACTGGAGTTCTGTTTGTAAAAGAATGAAAATAGACCCATATTTGTCATCCTGCACAAAGCTCAAGTTCAAGTAAATAAAGGATCTCAACATAAAACCAAACATACTGAATCTAATAGAAGAGAAAGTGAGAAAAATCCTTAAATTCGTGGGCATAGGGAGAATCTTCATGAACAGAATTCTAATAGATCAGACTCTAAGATCAACAATTAAAAAATGGGACCTCGTGAAATTGAAAAGCTTCTGTGAGGCAAAAGACATCATCAATAGGAAAAATCGGCAACCTACAGATTGGAAAAAAACTTCATGAAGTCTACATCTGGCAGAGGGCTAATATCCAAAATATATAAATAGCTCAAGAAGTTAACCTCCAAAATTCTAAATAACCCAATTAAAAATGAGGTATAGAGCTAAACAGATAATTTACAACAGAAGAATCTCAGATGGCAGAGAATCGTTTAAAGAAATATTCAAAGTTATTAGTTATCAGAGAAATGCAAATCAAAACAACTCTGAGATTCCACCTCATACCAATCAGAATGGCAAAGATCAAAATCTCAAATGACAGTACATGCTGGCAAGGATGTAGAAAAAGAAGAACACTCCTCTATTGCTGGTGTGATTGAAAACTGGTACAACCACTCTGGTAATTAATCTGGAGGTTCTTCAGAAAATTGAAAATAGAGCTATCTGAAGACACAGTTATACCACTCTTGGGCATATACCCAAGAGATGACCCACCATACCACAAGGATCATGTTAATAGCAATCTTATTTGTAGTAATCAGAAGCTGGAAGCAGTCCAAATGTCACTCAACCCAAGGATGGACACAGAGAACATGATTCATTTATATAATGGAATACTATTCACTATTAATAATGAGAACATCATGAATTTTGCAGGCAAATGGATGGAACTAGAAAATATCATCCTGAATGAGGTAACTAAGACCCCAAGGGACATACATGGTATGTACTTACTGATAAGTAGAGATTATCCAAAACGTAAAGAATACCTAGGATACAACTCACAAACTGTATGAAGTTTAACAAGTTAGAAAGGCCTAGGTAAGGATCTTTCAATTCCACTTAGAAGAGGGGAAAAAATAATCTCAGGAGGCCATAAGAAGGAGGGATCTGGGTGGGGGAGGGGAGTTAGAGGGGGATGGGAAAAAGGATCAGGTATGGGGGTTGGGGCAGTCAGGAGAGTAGCCCAGAGGACCAAGAGAATGAATGGAGATAAGCAGCCTCCAGGGATGGGATGAGGTGGTTGGGGGGAACAATCTAGCAAGTACTGGAGACCCAATAGGTGAGAGACTCTCAGGACTCAGTGGGAATGACCTTAGCCAAAATGCTCAAAGCTGGGGAAAGGAAACTCCAAGAGTCTACCTCCAGTAGATAGACAGGGCTTCAAGAGGAGTGTCAGGGTTACTAACCCACAGTCAAAATTTCTGATTCAGAACTGTTCTTGTCTAAAAAACTGCAGAGACAAAAGTGGAGAAGAGTCTGAAGGAAAGGTAGTCCAATAACTGACCCAACTTGGGATTCATTTCATGGGAGGGCACCAAGACCTTGGGATTCATCTCATGGGAGGGCACCAAGATCTGACACCATTACTGGTGCTATAATGTGTTTAAAGGCAGGACCCTGGCATGGCTATCCTCTGAAAGGACCTACACCAGCAGCTGACTGAGACAGATGCAGACAGCTACACCCAGCCATGGTACTAAAGTCAGGGACCCCCTATAGTTACATTAGGGGAAAGTTTGAAGAAGCTGAAGAGGAAGACGACTCCATAGGAAGACAAGCAGTCTCAATTTCCCACACCCCAGGGAGCTCCTAGAGATTGAGTCATCAACCAGGAGCATATACAGGCCATTTCAAAAGGCCCATAGCACAAGGGAGAAGATGACATTAATTCTTGAGAGACTTGAGGCTCCAGGAAAGATGGAGGCTGTTTAAGGGGCAAGAGGGAAGAGGAGTGGCATGGAGAACTGAGGGAGATGGGACCAAGGGGGGAAATACATACACACACACACACACACACACACACACACACACACACACACACACACGTACATATACATATATTCAACATAAAAAAGAATTTAAGTTTAGAATTTACACATTCACAGTTTTGCCCTTGAGATGTGTATATATAGTTCTTCATTTTCCATGGTTTAAGTAAGGCTGTATGTTATAAAGCAATTAAATTATAATGAAGAAAAACAAGAAAACGAAGAGCACCTAATATATATGCAGTATATTTTAAGATAATTATGGTTAACCATTTTCTTATTGATGTGTAAAGTCATTTCAACTCAATCCCATTTAGCTGAAGCAATCAAGTAGTCAGAAGACACTATGCAAACAGCCTTGTTTTAAAAGTATTATTTACATACATTTACAACATACCAACACTCATTTTTAAATTTGTATAGCAAGGCAATACTGCCCTTTTGACTGACAACTTTCAAATTAATGTGAAACTATGTGTTGATATTTTCCAATGTTAAAGTACTGAATAAATATATTATTTATGTAATGATATTGTTGTACACATATCTTTTGTTCTGATATAGATAAAATAATGCACATTCTTAAATCACCAGTGTAGTAAAAATAGATATTTTATTCCTATTTTATTTTTTGTTACTATAATAAGATATCTGAGGCATTACAAACTCATAACATAGTTAGCTTAGTTAAAAATGTCATAGTTTAGGAGACTGGAAGCCCAATGTAAGGAGGTGTCATGGTTTGTATCTAATGAGAACCTCCTGGTAGATTGCAAGGAAAGGATTATGGAAAGTAGGAAACACTGAGTCTTTCACAGGTTCAGGTTTTATAATAGCTCCACTGGAAAAACAAACTTATTGTAGCAGAGCATCATTCATTTCCAAAGGCTGTTCTCCAATAACCTAAGTGTCTCCTACATGACCCATATGAGTTACACCACCTCAACATCATTACAGTAGACTAAGCCCAACTTATGCTCTCTTGCAGGAATATAACATATCTAAATCCTTAGGATCCAGTTTCCTTTGCTAAGCAAGTCACACTAAATAAATATTTCATCTTTTTAATAACTTGGGGTAGGATTAAGGTAAGTGTTATGACTGTGGTTACGATTTACTAGATGATGCAATAACAGAAGCTCTTTGTTGTTAACAGGTTATTCCACCTTTAGATAGCTAGAAATTGCTATAGATAGATTTTATAATTAATTAGTTCCAAAACTAATTCAAAATTAGAAGCTTTACATCTTATATGTCTAGTAAAGCAATTCTGTAATATGCATTTTTTTACATCCAAAATACCCTATAAAACCACATTTTCTTGGTGCTAAGTGCCATTTGACCAAACTATTCATTTTAGATATAGAAAACAAGAACCAGGAAGAATAAATATCACTAATAATATTAATATGAAACTACTCCAAAAAGAAAATATCTTTAATATCTTAAAATTGAAACTGCATTTATTGTAGCTGGCTTTTAAATTGATTTGTTCAAAGGAAGAGAAAAGAAAAACAGTCAGAGAAGAAGGCCTGTAGGTTATTGAAACATGACTTCTCATGAAGGCAATCATATTGAACTCTAGTCCATTGTTTAAAGTTACCAGATCTGTTTCCTCACATTGGAAATAGATATAGTATGTTTAGAATAATAGCCAACATTGTGTTGTAATGGCAGCTAAAAGGATGATGATTAAAATGCCTGGCACATCATACTACTCAACATGTGGCAACTGTTTTCTTGGGCAACTTCATTAGACTCTTTGGTTTCAGCATTGGGACCTCATCTATGTAGATTCTTCAAACTCAACTTTAGCATTTTTGGAGTTCATTTAGTAGGTAACACTACAAATAACACTCATAGTTTATATCAGCAATGTGGTACAGATAAATACTTGCTTCTGTTTTCCCCTCTGTTGTTGGGAGCTTTAGCATTGTACTGGTTGGTTGTTTTAGGTAAACTGGACACAAGTTAGAGTTATCTAGTATGAAGAACTCTGAATTGAGAAAGTCCTACCATCCAACTTTTCTGTAGACAAGCCTGTGGGAAATTTTCTGGATTAATGATTGATGTAGACAGGTCTGGCTCACTGTCAGTAGTACCATCTCTGTACACATGGTTTTTAGGGAATAGAAAAGCAAACCAAGTAGGGCACATAAAAGTAAGTCAAAACAAAAACAAAGATAAAACAAAAGAGTAAGCCAATAGCCAGCAACCCTCTATACTTCAGTTTCAGTTCCTAACTCATGATTCCTTCCTTGAGTTCCTGCCTTTAGTTTCCTTGGTGATAGTGTGTGACCCAAGAGGCATAAGCTTAAAGAACCACTTCCTGCCCAACTTGCTTTTGGTTGTGATGTTTTATCATAACAATAAAAACTCTAATTAAGACAAGCATTGCCCTACCATGTAGAACTTGCTGCATTTTTTTTTTTTACTAGTAAGTTATTCCTACTGTGTTCAGTATCTAACTGCTAAACATGCTGTTAAGTAACTTGTGAAATTCATGAACATTTAACAGTAGGCTTTGCAAACAGATATTGGCCACATCCAGCATCCACAGACTTTCTCAAATTTTTTGCAAATATATGCAAAAATATCCAAAATATATTGAATATATTTTCTCCTAGTTACTTTTCTATTTCTGTGGTAAAAGACCACAACCTAATGAATTCTGGGGAGTAAAGAGTTGTTTTTTTTTTCTTCTTATAGTTTATGGTCTATAATTCCAGGGAAGTCAGGGCAAGAATTTCAGGCAGGAACTCCAAGCAGGAACCTAGAAGCAGATACTGAAGAAGAGGCCAGAAAGGAATGCTGCTTATAGACTTGCTCCCCACGGCTTGCTCTGCAAGTTTTCTTAAACATCCCAAGATCATCTGCCTAGGGATGGCACTGCCCACAATGGGCTGGTCCCTCCCATATTAACCACTATAGAGGAAAATCTGCTACAGGGTTGGCTATCGTCAAATCTTATAAAGGCATTTTCTCAATTAAGATTTTTTTCTACCCAGTTATGTGTAGGTTTGTGTCAAGTTGACAAAAAGTCCTCAGTACTTACCTATGCAAACAGGGGCCAAAGTGTAAGCAAAAATTTATTTCATACATGTATATTATAAAGGTGTTTTTTTCAAGAGTAAAGCTGATAAGATTCAGGAAGCTTATGAAAGTTAGGAGGCCCAGGAAACTCAGGCAACAGATACAAGATCCTCACCAAAGTTCACCAAGTTCAACTAACCAGTAAATAGTTATCAGGAGAGAGGATATTCTTGCCTTCATGCTGTCATAGGCCTCCTTGAGTCACCCAAGCTACTATAAATAATGAAAATTAACCCTGATTTACCAAGCTAGACTTTGATAGAATAATTTCTTTGGTCTGACACTGATTCTTCATTTGAGTTTAACAAACATTTACTCACATTGCCCCAGGAAATGTGGCATAACAACATAGCATCTGGGAAAGCTGCCGTGAATCTTATCTTAATAGTCATTGTCATTGGGCACTGAATGCAGACCTGAGGTCCAAAGCAGCTCCTTTTATTTTGGTAGAGTGCTGGAGGACAAGGTAAATTCTATCATTGGATAGACTTTATTTTCAGCTACTTACATAGAGTTGGTTTCTTTAATCTCATGAATGGCACATGCCAATGTAGGCAGCATTCCTGTAGAGTACCTGCTTCACCTTGACTACATCAGACCACTGCTAAGTTAATTTGATAGCATAAGTAATTTCTATCTCTTAGGAAATATTTCTTAGGTAAACAATTCTTTAAAAATTAGTGTCCACATGTGAAAATTCAAGTTGAACCTTACAATGTGAACAAATGTTTACTCAAAATGTAAGGGCTAAAATGATTAAACCCTTAGAGATAATCATGGGAATAAATTGTGGCTTTCATTTGGCAGGGTTTTATCATATATGACACAAAAAACATTTCACACACTACAGAGTGGTTGTCATTAAAATGTTGTACATTTTAAAACAAACTCATGCAGAAAGAAAAAAAGGAAAACACAAATGCTGCAAAAGATGTAGAACATATATAAAAAGAGTTTACTATCAACGTTACAAAAATCAGTTTGACTCAAAGCTACATAAAGACTTTAAAGATGAGGAAATGAATTGAGTAGACAGTTCTTTGAAAAAGAAAAATACTACAGAAGAAACCCAGCAATTTGGCTATGTAGGAAGAGGTACTTGCTGCCAAGCCTGATAACCTGAGTTTGATTCCCAGGACCTATACACTAGAAGAAGAATACCCAGAACAGAATTCCCAGAGTGGTCCTCTGACGTCCACAACATAGCATACATATGCACTCCAACAAAATAAATGAAAAAAATTAAAGCTATAATGGACCCAATCCCACAAAACCTAGAGTCAGCTGAACTCCCAGGAGCTCTAGCATAACCAGGATCTTAGGTAACTAATATGGAGAAGAAGACATGTTTGTGGGGTTTTATTTTGTTGTTGTTGGTTTTTTTTTTTCTGCAGGATGCTGAAGGAGCATGGTGGTTGCCAGAGTGATTGGTGAGACATGCTGATGCTGGGACAAAGAATGATGATTACTTGTGAGCTTGCTGAGTGCCCTGACTATGGTGACTGGGAAGCTGTATTGAACATAGGTTGTTGACCCACCTTTGCTTGCTTATATCCCAGATGAGGCAAGCTGTCATGCTTCAAGGTTTTAGACCTTATGGGACAGAGAATCAAAAAGAAAATTTATAATGACTCTTGTATTTTTCTTAAATGTGACCAGTTATTTGAAGTCAATCATGGACTGGTCTATAAATCAATCCAATATTGAAAATATCAGTCTTAATTTGGAATGCTGTATTTGAAAATTTTCAGAGACATATTTGGAAGTTAGCTGTAGTTCTCTATGATATTATGTCACCAAGAGAAAAAGTTGGGACAGGATATGGATTTCAAACAAGTGTTAATGCATGTGTTAAGGATGTTTTAATTGTCAAGTTAAAATTACTTTTGTTTCTTCTACAATATTTAATGTAAGTTTCATTGATTTTATGCTTTCTAATTGTGTTACTGTATTGAAACCTGATAGGTCCGTTACGGGGCTCTAACAACCAGCTTTGGTTTTATTTCCCTGAGTATTACAGAACCTTGGTTTTCTGAAAAAAGCTTGCAAGTACTGGAAGAAGTGATTCAGGCTTTAAGCAGAAGCAGTAGGGTAGTAGGCTTGATTATTGCTGGTATAACAGTTTAATTACATTAATTGCCAGCACCACTGCTTCTGCAATTGCTTTGACACAATAAGTAATGACAGCTATGTTTGTTAATCATTTATCAAAAAAATGTTACTAATGTATTGAGTATGCAAGAGGATTTTGATAGGGGTTTGAAACAACTGATTGATGTTCTTTATCCTACTCAAATAATTGGAAGGAGGTTCAGAATTTGAGAGTAAGGAGCCATCTTGAGTGTCATGCCAAATATCAATGGATTTGTGTTACTTCTAAAATTTACAATGGTAGTTGTTATAGTTAGGAAAAAGTTTAGACACTTGCAGGGTTTCTGGCATAAGTCTAACACCTCTCTGGATGCTTTAACTTTGCATAGTGAGATCATGAATTTAAAGAATGCTGCTTTGCTGAGATTTGATGATGCAGATACTTCTGATAAAATTATCCATGGCTTGAGGTCAATATTTCCATTTTGGTCAAGCTTCAAGAATGGCACATATAACTTGATCATGCTATCCCTTTATGTCCTGGGAATAGTTTTATTCCTGTCCATCATGTGAAAGCTTGTCTTTAACAACATCACCATGTTAGCAGCCACAGTACACTTCAAACTGAAAATGGACCCCCAGACAGAGTTATTAATTTAACAGGGTGGCAAGCCAAGGACAGGTAAGATTCTGCACAGAGCCTTACCAACCTAAGACATAAGTTCATTACTTTTGATAGTGCATTTTCTACAATGGATAAGGAAGGGATTCTTGCCAGAAAGAGACAGGCTCAGTCTTGTTTATGAAATAAAAATGGAGAGATGTGGAGAACTTTTAGGGACTCTTGGGAGGAATCTGACATTGAACAAGGACAAGGAAATGGGCTGCTTGAAAGAAATATGACATGGGCCAAGAACAAGGAAATGGGCTTCAAACAGGAATCTGACATTAAGCTAGAACAGAGAAGTAATTTCAGACAGGAATCTAAATCTTAGGCTAGAACAAAGAAGTAATTTCAGTCAGGTGTCTCAATTTTAGGCTAGAACAAAGAAATAGACTTCAGACTTGAAAATGACTTAGGGCTAGGACAAGGAAGTAGGCTCATATATTTTGGTCATCTTGATAAGACCTTAGAAACAGTGATCAAGG
Source organism: Grammomys surdaster (assembly GCF_004785775.1). Lineage (NCBI taxonomy): Eukaryota > Metazoa > Chordata > Mammalia > Rodentia > Muridae > Grammomys > Grammomys surdaster. The sequence continues at coordinate 13,060,149 of NW_021604578.1, read as the reverse complement.
AAGTGATCACCAGACGTTGTTTATTGCCTTGCTTATTCTTTGGCTATTTGTGTTTATTTTATTGCTTGTTCCTTGACTCTGTGCATCTATTGTATTGTTAGTTCCTCAACCTAGAACTGACCTTAATACTTGCATGTAATTAAAATGGTATAAAAGGTAAGAAAAGGTAAGAAATAAAAAAATAGTAAAAATTCCTCAACTGTATTATTGTGAAACTTCAATCTTTAAATAGTACCTACTGCTTTGTGTACAGATGATGGAGTATTTTTTACTGTAAATTTAACATAATATAAATTTTCGCTCAAATCTGATTTTTAAGGAAAAAAATACAGGAGTAGAATGTTAAACTCTATGAAAATGCTCATTGCCAAGAATTATCTCACTTCTTGATTATTTCATTAGTAAAATTTAGATTTCCCCTATAAAACAAACAAAAGAACAAACAAAAAAAGCTACAATTATTACCAGTAGGCATGTGAAAAAATGCCTAATATCAAACATTTGAGAGACACAAGTTACCACCAGTAGGTCTTACTATATCAATACTTTCTAGATAACTTAAACATTTTCAGGAGCAAAACATGATAAAGATGTTTAAAGAAAGAAAGAAATCTGAATTCCATTCCACTGCTGGTGTGGATAGATGATGCTTTTATTTATCATGGAAATAGCTCTTTGAGTTCTTGAAGTGTTGATCTAAAAGAAACAGGTGTTAGAGTGAAGACTGTAGGGGCTGAGAGGGTTTGCAGCCCCATGAGGAGAGCAACAATACTAACCAACCAGAGCTCCCAAGGCCTAAACCACCAGCCTGGGAGCACTTAGGGAGGGATCCATGGCTCCAGCTGTAAATGTAAGGGAGGATGGCCCTGTCGGGCATAGGTGGGAGAAGAGATCCTTGGTCTCATGAAGGCTGGACGTCCCAGTGGGTGGGAATTTGAGGGTGGGGAGGTGGTAGTGGGAGGGTAGGTGGATGCACATCCACAGAGAAGCAGGAGGAGGGGTGATGGGGTAAGGTGATAACATATAAAATGTAAATAAAACATCCAATAAAAAAATAAAGTATCAAAAAAAGAAACAGATGGTGCTCATTACCATTTCTAAAGAAGTGAAAACAATAACTATTAAATCTATGTGTGTAATACTTCTCACAACTGCCACCGTGAAATAGTCATTGAAAGATAAATAGAAAAAGAAAAGTTTGCACACCTGACTAGGACACTCTTCAGTCACACAGAGAGAAGATAATTCCTTGTTTTGATAAAAGAAAAGCTTGAAAATATTACTTAGGAGATATAACATAGACACAAAGAGACTAAGCTTTATGTTATCAAATTGTATCAAATATCTACAGTATGTGACTTAATGATCTAGCAAAGAAAGTAGATCATACATTACCAGAAGCTGGATAGAGGGAAGCATTAGGAATTACTGCTAATAAACATATTTTTGTTTGTAGTTTAAATTATTTGAGAATAAAAATAGTTGTATAGCATTGTCAGTGTAATTGATAACCCTAAATTGTGTATGTTTAAATAATTAAATTTCAAATATGATCATTGCAATTGAAACCATAGAAGAAACATAGCTTTTCAGTTGCAAATGGAATGCTGAACACATATTTCATTTCTGTCCTCTCTGACCCTCAACTAAAATGGGAGTAAAGAGATTACTTTCAGAATGTAAATCCACAAGGACAAAGGCAGAGGGAGCGACATAACTTTGAATCCTGAGTAAATTGATTAATAGTTACTAGAAAAAATAAATCACATCAGGATCCATTATCCTGTCAAGAAACTGAATGCAGAAGAAAAAAGGAAAGAAAAATAGTGTATGAAACTAATATGATATTACAATTTGTACATGAAATGTCTGCCCAAAGATCCATGTGTTCAAGCAAAGTCCCTGATACTGTTATGTAGATAATTCTGAAACATGAGCACTATGTGACGTTTTATTTAAGACACAAATATATAGCACTCTTTTCATCACAATCTACTGCTATCAAACTTGGTGATTAAGAACTCTCTTTTAGAGGATTTAGTTATTGTTTTTATAAGTCACTATGATCACAGAGAGAAGAAATTCTTGAATAATTTAGTAGTATCAACATAAAACCAGAGTAATGATATCACAGATTACATTCCCTAGCCATGCTCACCTGACAGATAAATCAAACGAAAATCAGTCAAATGAAATTTAGATTAGCTGATCCCCAGCCAATACTTAGATAAGTAAACTATAATAAGATCTGATTCTCATTTTCAAGATATAGAATTTCGAGTATGTCTGATGGTATACAGTAAACTTATGTTATACAGACAGCATGCAAACAAGCCAATGTATGATAAAACATGTTCTCAAGGATAAACAAATTTGTTTGACCTTAGATTTGACATGAGAGATTGTGGAATTCAAAGCTCTACAAATGTATTCTTATTTGTTGATTCATTGTGTTAATATCCATACATGGACATCACCATAAAATTACCTACATGCTACAGTGGAATAGACAAAAGAAGACTCATAAAACTCATTGTCAGTATTATAGTAAATGTCCAATTTTCTGATACTTTGGAGAAGAGGAAGGAATTTGAGTTTAAGCCCAATTGCTCTACATAATGAGAGGAATAGTGTCAGAAAGAAGAAAAAGATAGAGAATGAGAGTGGGGAGATGGAGGGAGGAGAGGGAGGGAAGGAAGAAGGAAAGGGGGAAGGGAGAGAGAGAAAGAGAGAGAGAGAGAGAGGGAGAGAGAGAGAGAGAGAGAGAGAAAGAGAAGGAGAAGAAGAAGAAGAAGGAGAAGAAGAAGAAGAAGAAGAAGAAGAAGAAATTATGTAAAAACCAAAGATCTGATCTCATCTTGTGTCTAACAACTTATCTAAACTTAGTTTCTCTGAAGGCTATATTTCCTCCAGACTTAGGAACAAGGTACAACGTGTCCCTGACTTCTCTTTCCTCCTTGGATACAATTATTCAGTGCAACATTTATCACCCTGAGTCAAGAATTTGTTGCAGAAATTTCTTGATTCTCCAGCATTAAAATAATTTTCCTTCCATCCCAGAATTCCAAATTATATTCAGCAATAACAAATTGAGATGACAACTCCTTTTTGAAGTCCTCTTTAGTTTATTACATCGGATTTGGGTTTGCTCTTTTACTTGCCTCTAATGCTTCAATGATCAACTTTTGATATAGCATACATATGTTTGGTTATCTTTCTTAGTTTCCACACTAACCCTAACCTTATAATAAGGTCTCTCTCTGATGCATTACTGGATCTGGAACAAATTCTGTAGACCAGGCTTGGAATCAAACTCACTAAGATCTACTTGACTCTAAATCCAATCTGGGGTTAAAGGCATTCACCATCGCCATACCAAACAGATTACAAACTCTGTCTGAAGTTTTATAACTATTTCTTAGCTTTTATTCTTGTGCAAGAGACACATAAGAAATATATATATATATATTATACATATATGTTTATATATAATATTTATTAAACATATGTATGATGTGAGTGTGTGTGTGTGTGTGTGAGTGTGTGTGTGTGTGTGTGTGAGAAGAGAGAGAGAGAGAGAGAGAGAGAGAGAGAGAGAGAGAGAGAGAGAGAGAATGGGTGATTCTGCATATGTTTGGATGCTTTTTAAATAATGACTAATTGATAGCAAGAATGTAAAGGACATATGCCAATTGTTTACTTGGAGCAAGTGAAACACAGAGACTTACAGATTGAGTTTAGGATTCAACCTCAGTTATTTAGGACACTAGAGAAAAATCAGCCCTGGAATTTTACCTGTGAGTTCCCAAACAATTTCTATTTTGTTTGCACACTGACTATGGTTATTTTGGTGAGTCAGTAATGGAAGAGAAAACTGAGTGCTAGTTATTCAAAGAATGGGCACAACTGGCTACAATAGTTTAAACTGGGGTTCTAAATTTCCAAGTAGTGATATTTCTGTTACAATGCTATATATGTATATGTATATGTATATGTATATGTATATGTGTATATGTATATATGTATATGTATACATATATAAATGTATATTGACTTTACATTGTAAAAAGAGGGGAAAGACAGTTTCCACACTGGAGTGTTTTATGCTTTACAGCAGGCTTTGACTTGAGCCATTAAAATAAGAGTACTTGGTTTTGAGATTCTTTCAGATAATCAGATTTTGAATAATTTAAAATAATGTCAAGCCAAAAATAAATGTATATTTGAATCACAACAATACTAAGAAAAATTTCCCCACTGAAAGAGTGACATCACTTTCTATAATCTCCCCTCATGGCTTTTCCAGAATGTCATTCAAATAATGTTATATTTTTTCAAATGTACAAAAAAATAAAATTATTATAATTATAAGGTGGAGAATTTAGGGATATTGACTGCATTTATGTTACTTTAACTGTTTTATTAGTTATTATCTTAATAAATGGCATTTAACTGGGAATATTTTTCCCCACTAGGTAGCCAAATAAATATGTACTGAAATATATACCCATAGTATTGAAGTTTATATTAGTGTTAATATTAGTTTTCTTTCCTTTTTCTAGTACTAGGTTTATCACATTATTAAGAAAACTGACAAAACATTACCCAACTTTTCCTGCTTTTTAATTGTGTAAGGTTGTCATAGGTTTGGGACATTCACCCAAGGTCTTCTATCCTGTCTAAATTTCAGGTTAATATTGCAATTATCATGGAAAATTTCAACTCAATACCCTAAAATTTTACATCCAGAATAATACATTCTTTGTAAATATTGAATACTCTAAAATATTTCCACATGGAAGGGGCCAGGGCAAAGACAGAAGAATCCAGTGGAGGACTGGGTTTGGTGTATATATGCACAAGAACATGGAAAGGCTGTGGACTTTGAGTCATTCCCTCACGATGCCAGTCTTAGAAGAAAATCTTTGGAGCAGCAACTATAAGCTGAGTTATTTTAAAAATAAGATCTCTGAATAAAAAGAAATATTTTCCTTAATAACATGTCTGTCTAATTCTTTCTCTCACACGCACTATCTCTCTCTCACTGTGTGTGTGTGTGTCTTAGAGAGAGAGAGAGAGAGAGAGAGAGAGAGAGGG
>NW_021604578.1:13041738-13054652 GCF_004785775.1 Grammomys surdaster | reverse complement strand
GGGAGAGGGAGAGGGAGAGGGAGAGGGAGAGGGAGAGGGAGAGGGAGAGGGAGAGGGAGAGGGAGAGGGAGAGGGAGAGGGAGAGGGAGAGGGAGAGGGAGGGAGGATAGGACAACCTTGGGTGCCCCTCAGATTCTGTTCAATCATTTTTGTCAGTGTAATTATTTTTTTAAAACTGGGCCTCACACTGGCATTGATCTCACCAAGTAGCATAAATTGCCTGGTGGGCCAGTGCCTGGATCTGCTGTTTCTTTTTCCTATGTGCTGGATCATGTACCTGTACCATCATATTCAAGGTTTCTACATTGGTTTGGGAGCCCAAATTCAGTTTCTCATCCTTATAAACATATTTCCAATTGAGCTATATCTCCACCCTGTCCACAATGCTTCTTGTTCACTTCATATTACTGTTCAAAACTACTGGTCACTTCTTAATGTAAGGTAAGAGCTATCAGAAAAAGATGCAGTATGTGAAGCACACTAACATAGATTCATCTAGCTCTGAAATCGTTAAGACTGGAGTTCTTCACAGTCAGTTCACACTCTTTCAAAAATTAGAACAATGTTAACCCAGCATTCCCAGACCAATGAGCAAAGAAAGTGTTTCCTGCTGCTGAATCATCTGTGGTTGCACAGTTGATCCTTTGTCAACAATATAAACTCTCTTCCAAAGTGATTATAAAAAATATGGAGATGTTTATTGGAGTCAAACAAAAGGACAGGAGGGAACTACTGCTTATATACACTAGGACATGTTTCTATACTTTCCTCTCATGGCACCCGAAGGAATCCATCTCATTTGATTGGGCTTTCTTGCTTATTATCGGTGGTGTTTTGAATGAGAATGGCTCCCATAGTATAATACATTAGCAATGATTAGCCCTTTGTTGGTAAACTGTTTGGGAAGGATTAGGAGTTGTAACCTTGTTGAAAGTATGGCTGTGCTTGAAGAGGTATGTCAGTAGGGGTAAGCTTAGGGGGTTAAAACTTATGCTAGACAGTATTTATTTTTTTCTGTCTGTCAGGTCAGGATGTAAATAAAGCTAGTTCTCCAGTACTATGCCAGACTGCCTGCCTCCATGCTTATTCTTTGAAACTATAAGCAAGCTCTCAATTAAATCCTTTCTTTTGTAAGAGGCGTGTTGATCACTGTGTTCTTTCACAGCAATACCACAGTAACTAAGACACAGGTTGTTACCAGGGTCTAAGTTTTGGTGTGATAGGCCTGGACATGCTGTTGGTTGGAGGAATATGGGAACCTTTGGTACTTAGGACTAGAAAAGCACTTGAACCATTTAAGGTGGGGGGTTGACAGACCATCTAGTAGGAATATGGAAGACAGTAGTGCTAAGTGTGATATAGACAATTTAGGCCTAGCTCAAGAGGTTTCAGAGGGGAAAGAATAAATATTAGACAGTGTCCTAGAGATCATTCTTGTGATTTCTAAGTAAAGAATATGTCTGAGATTTGCTCTTGCCCTAAAAATTTGCCAGAGGCTAAATTAAAGAGTTTTAGATTAATTACTTTGGCAGAGGAGATTTAAAGATAGCCTAGTATTGTGTCTGTGTCACATGGTTATTAATGATTACTCTTATGCAGATATAAAATAAAAAGGAGCAGTGTGGACAAAGATATATTAAAGAAAAATGTACAGTTTGAGGAGACAAAAGATATTGCCAGGAAATGTAATGTTGGAGCCAACTTCTGTGCTCAAGGAGATTAAAAGTTTAAAGAAAAGCCTGATTCAAATCGGAATAAAAGGAATGCTACCTTCAGGATATGACCCCACCTAGTTAGTCCTGCAACAGTAGAAGGAAAAAACCGGAGAAATTTCCTTGACCTAGAAATCATCAACAAGTCAAAGCTTATGCAAATTTCTCATGAAGAGATCATATTTCTGACCAAGCAAGCAGAAGAATCTGGCAGTTTCAGCCAAGTGGTTCTGGCTTTAGAGTCAAGGATGGAGAAAATGGGTTATATAAAATCTTCCTCTGCAGATAAGGAAAACTGCTGAGGCCCAGGCATTTGTCAGGATAGTCCACACATGGAGGCCAGGAAAGGTGACTGCATGAGGATCTGAAGAAAAAGCCTGAAATGAATTGAAGACCCAAAGATGCTAAAGATACCAGAGTTGTAGTATTTCAGTCAAGGAGAGCTACAGATCAGATGCAGAACTAGCTCAGGAGAGAAAAGTATGTCACAATCAACAAAGTTGGAAGAACTTGGAGATCTGTTTACTTTGGCTTCAGACAGGGAGAATGAAGGATTTAAAATTTGCCTTGCTGGGAGTTGTTCTTGCTTTGGTCCACTGTTTGTTCATTATGGCCCCTTTCTCTCTTTGGAGAGGCAATGTATATTCTATGACATTATATATTGAAAATGTGTGATCTGTTTTTAATTTTGAAATTACAGAAGGTTACTATTAAGAGATTTTCTTGATTCTCAAAAGAGATGTTTGACTTTTTACAGTCTGAGGACTGAAAAACTATAAGGACAGTGGAAGGTAAACTAAATACATTTTCTATTATAATGTGGCTATAGGCCTATGGGAATGAGGAAGTGGAATGTGGTGGTTTTATAGGTTCATATATTTACATGTTTAGTCCCTGACTGATGGACTCTTTGAGAATTAGGAAGTTTGGCCTTGTTGGAGTAGGTATATTGCTGGGGTTAGATTTGTGGTTTCAAATGCTCACAGCAGACACAGTCTTTCTCTCTCTGTTTCTGTCTGTCTGACTGTCTGTCTGTCTGTCTCTGTCTCTTTATCTCTATCACTCTTTCTACTTTACACCTTCATATGATGATATAAAACTCTCAGCTACTTACCTAGCACCAAGCCTGTCTGTTTGTAGTGGTCATGCTCCTTGCCATGATAATAAGGACTAACCATTTGAAATTAGAAGCAAGCCACACTAAATGCTTTAATAAAAGTTGCATTGATCTTGTTATCTCTTTACAGCAATAGAACAGTAAGATAAAGATATAATCTCTATCCAGCTTTATTTCTTTTACATTATTTGTTTCCAAATTATTATTTCTGTTAGTATTTATCTTCTAGTCATAATTATTTTAAAATTTTCTATTGTTACTGGTCTCACTGAGTTTTAAGACTTTTACATTGTACCTTTGCCATTCCTAGTTAAGAACCATCTGTGTATAGACAATTGTGACCTTTGGAGAGTACTGCTCTGATAAGTCCTGTTAATAAGTGAATGAATATTAGAGGCTAAATTATCTAGGTTGTACAATTGCTTAGATAGACCAGACATTCAGTCTTTTCATTTTGCATTAAAAAATATGAGATAGCATATAAAAATGTTCAAAAAGATACACATTTAATAAAAAATGAAACCAAAATTAAAAGGAAAATTGAACAGAAAGCTAAGCTCCTGTTAAATCTTTGGAAAAGTAGAAAAAGCTATAAATTATAATCATGGATGAAAAGTTAGTAACAGACTTAATTGATAGTACTAAAATGATGGATTACATTCCTATATATGAAATACTTCATCCAAAGAAAAGCAGAAACAGACCTGGGGAGATGGCTTAGTGAAGTGCTTGCTATACACATATGAGGGCCAGGATACAATTAAAAATGCTGAGTGAGAAAGTATGATATTGCGTACTTGTAATTCTGGTTCCAGGGAGGTTGAGAAATGTGGATCTATGGGGCTCCTTGAGGAATTAGGCTAGCATATTTGCCATGTTCCTGGCCAGTAAGAGATACTACAAAAAACAAACAAACAAACAAACAAAAAAAAAAAACAAGGAAGCTCTAGAGCACCTAAAGAATAGGTTGTTTCTGACCCTCAATATACACCTATAAAGAAATCTGACTTGTATGCATAAGATGACACACAGAAGCACACATATGTGCCCTTGTAGAAAAAAACATGCTTAAACACATAAATTTGTACATATGTTGTTTATATGCATATCTTCATATATTTTTATATGGATGATGCAAAGTCCATTGTTTCAAGGGAATGAAGTGGTCCGTGACAAGCAAAAACAACATGAATTGTTCCCTTTGAAGGGTGTATTGAGGATGCTCTGTTACCAACAGTGACACAGTATATGTGACTACACAGTGGGGCTTCTATAGTAAGAAAAACTGAGATAAGTAGGAAGGTCCCATGCTTGAGCAATCTCTTCTCCTGGCAGATGATCCTTAGGGCATTTGCCCCATTCTAATAGCAAAACAAAACTCAAAGGGAATGATGAGTTCATGGAAAAGGATACTTTTAAAATCAATTGATTATGTATTATTGGAGAGATCTATTATTCTGCCAAAGTATATATAAATAGTGATTATGAATAACTTTCTTCAGAATATTTCATTAAAATTTTATGACTCACTATGTAAAGTTAAAACATCCAGAGAGGTGTTAGAATTATGCCAAATACACTGCAAGTGTCTTTAAACTTTTTCCTAATTATAGTGACTACCACAGTAAATTTTAGAACTAACATGAATCCAATGGTATTTGGTATGATACTCTAGATGGCTCCTTACCCTTAAGTTCTGAACTTCCTTCCGAGAATTTGAATAGGACAAAGAACATCAATTTGATGTTCCAAATGCCTATCTAAATCCTCTATAGTGAGCTCATAAATTTCAAGAATGTTGCTATGCTGAGTGTTGACGTGGTAGATACTGCTGATAAAATTACTCCTGGCCTTAGGTCAGTATTTCTATTTTGGTCAAGCTTCAAGAATGGCATATATAACTTGATCATGCTAGCCCTGTTTTGTCCTGGGAATACTTTTATTCCTGCTCACCATGTTAAAGCTTATCTTTAACAACACCAACATATTGGCAGCCAAAGTACATGGCTTGAAACTTAAAATGGACCCCCAGACAGAGTTATTAATTTAACAGGCTGGCAAGCCAAGGATGGGTAAGATTCTGCACAGAGCCTTACCAACCTAAGATATAAGTATATTGCTTTTGATAATGCATATTCCATAACAGGTAAGGAAGGCATTCTTGTCAGAACGACCTAAGACTGCCTCACTCATGTTAATGAAATAAAAATGGGGGAGAGGCAGAAAGCCTTTGGGGCTGCTCAGCAAGAACCTGGCATGAGCCAAGGACAAGGAACTGGGCTCCTTGGAAGAAATATGACATGGGCCATAGACAAGGAAGTAGGCTTCAGGCATGAATCTGATATTAGTCTAGAACAAAGAAGTAATTTTAGGCAGGAATCTAAATATAAGACAAGAACAAAAAAATAATTTCAGGCAGGAACCTAAATTTTAGGCTAGAACAAGGAAGTGAGCTTCAGACATGAAAATGACTTTGGGTTAGTACAGGGAAGTTGGCTCAGATATTTTGGTCATCCTGATAAGCTCTTAGAAACAGTGATCATGGGAGTGTTCATGGATTTTTGTTTATTGCCTTACTTGTTCTTTGACTATTTGTGTTTATTTATTGCTTGTTCCTTGACTATTTGCATTTATTGTATTGCTAGCCCCTCAATCTAGAGAGTGACTAAAACTGACCTGAATACTTGTATATAATTCAAATGGTATAAAAGCAAAAGAAGAGGGGCGATGGGTTCTGGGGGTAGGTGGGAAGGGGATGACATCTGAAATGTAAATAAATAAAATATCTAATAAAAAAGAATTGCAAAACATGACACAAACATGCAAGCACACACACACACATACACACACACACACACAATTGTGACTCTCAGAAAGTTAGTTAACTCCTCATAATAGTCTTCCTTGTAAATGCATAAAATGATACCTACAGTTTTGTCTGCTTTTAGAATTACACATGATGATGTCAATAAGAATCAGCATTGGGTATCAATCACATTTTTGGTCTTATCAAAGAGAAATGGCATAGAATACTTATTAACCGTGGTAAGGAAGAAGAAAAAACATAAGAGGAAGATGAAATTATGCTAAAACAAAATATAGGAAGATTTTAAGAATCTAGGCATAGTATTAGAAAATGTTAGAGAAATGTGGGTCAATGTAATTAGGTCATCTTATAACACAATTAGTGAATTCATACCTTGTGAATCATTACACATTGGAGTTAGGCTCTAATAAGTTTTAGGGACAGAGAAAAAGGTCTATTCTGCTGATATGCCCTCTCTCGTTCTTTCTCCTGTCTCCCTCTCTGGTTTTTTTCTTCTTCTATGATCTATTTTTCCCTGTTAACCACCACTCTATATTCCATGTCTATGAGTTTGGTCATTTAAGATGCTAAAACAAGTGAAATAATGTAGTACTTATCTTTCGATCTTTATTTTATTTAACTTAATATAATGTTCTTTGTTGATCATGGTATTGTATATGTTAAAGTATCCTTTTAAGCAAAGACAAAATAATATTCCATTTCATTTTCTATATTCTCTTTATCTATTCATCCATACATGGACAGATAATTGTTCTTTCTATATCTTCAGTATCATAAATTATATTACAATGAGATCACAGGGTAACAATTATCCTAACAACTTCACTTGGTTTGTTTAAGGTAAGCTTCCACAAGAAAATAGCTGGATGACATAGAGCCTCTGAATTGTATTCTTTCTAGGTTGACTTTACTCTTTGTATTCTCAATGAATGCATGAGTTTCAAACAAACTGAACAGATTTTATCTGCTTGAATCCTTGCCTTTGCTTTGTGTTCATTTCCACATTATAGATAACTTTTTACTATAGGCCCAAATCTATAATTTTTATTCTAGATGATTATGAAATAGTGTGCTTGGAAAAATTATATCTGAGCTTTCAGTATTTTAGCACAAGAACTATTCCTAAGATTATACCTGCTAACTTTTTATCTAGAGACAAGAAGTAAAAAACAAGAAATGTAGTGAGTTGTTAGGTCATGTAGATTAAGCCCAAGTTAAGAAGACACTATAAATAAATCAGAACAAACTCCAGTGAATCAGGAATGCAAGTATTATAACATTACTTACATTATTGCATTATTACCTCCTTTCTCTTTCCCTCTCCCTTGACAAGATTTCTTGGCATAGTAGATCCTAAGTATGAGCCTTAGACTTATTCATATAATTTGTAGATACAGATGTCAAAATAAGTATTTATTTTAAATATAAACCCAAGGAAAAAAAACCTAATTGATTAATCTAATGTCTTATTGCAATAAAATATAGAACAATTTTAGTAATGTATTAAAAGTACAAATACGAAAATCACAGGATAAGATTATGATCGTTTAACTTTTGAAGAAATAAAGGCTACTCTCAGATTAGATTTTGATTGTGTAAAATGATATGTCATCTACCTGAGGTTCATGAACAATTTATAGACATCGCTGGTATTAGCTTGTCTCCATACTGTTCAAGCATAAATGTATATAGGATATAGGCTAGAATTGCATGTTTAACCTTTTCTCATCGAGGATGAGAACTGAGTTGAGTGATTGGTGGAATAGGAATTGGCTCAGTCTTTTAGAGCTGACTAATCTGATAATTTTTAACAATTAAAGGGTTTAGCATCATTTCTCCCTTTTCTCGTATGCAGGTAATAGCAAGAAAGAAAGTTAGGATAATTTAGTTAAAGACACAACATTATTTAGATCTTGAGGTTTCTACACATTAGGGTATGCCAGATGATAGTACAAATAAGACATTCCAAGTAGATCTACAGTAAGTAAGAGATATCCTATTTTGGGATGACTAAGGCACTTGTTCTTCTTCAGCTATTGTGTTCTAGGGTTTAGAATAGCATTTAATTATGTCATGGGATCGCATTATTTAATGCATGTACTTAAAGATAAAGAAACACAGAAAGATTGGTATTTTGGAAACCAAATATAGGCGCTTTGTGGGTCAGAGTGTATGACATAATACATAAGTTTTAATTAGATAATTTTTGTCTCAAAATATGGTATCAGGCAATTGTGCCTCCTGTTTGCATTGGAGGCAATTTTTAATTGCTTTATGTTTAGTAACTGCTAGCTACAAAGACAAGAGTGTTCATATAGCTGCAACGTGACATTAAATAAATGAGTCTATTTAGCCTGTTGTGGAACAAGACTGAGTTGTGTAATAGATCTTTCCAGACATTGTCAAGCAGAAGGGTACTTGCAGGCTTCAGTGATTTTTTTTTCAGCCATGTCTGTATGCCAAGTCTGTTGAAGGGAGGATAGCAATGTCCTACTGCTTTGCAAAAACATTAGTGAAGCCTCATGTTAAATCATCTGTGTCATACCTGGGGAGTTTGCAGTTAAATCCTTTTGTCTTTGATTTTGTTTTTTGTTTTCTTTTTCTTTTCATAATTAACATAGTCAAGGGAAGCAAGCTTGTGCTTTGCTGTGACTCATCAGGTTCTTACAAGCCAATGCTTCCTCTTTACTTCATCACATGCTTTTCGAATGCCAGACTTTTATTTAATTCCATAAGTACAGGCTGGTTCTCTTCCTAATTACTTAACTACTGACTATAGCACATCCTGAGCTTGTCAGTGCTATTTATTGCCTTAAATATTTATTGAGAAAGTAAATGAAAAAGAATAAGTGAGAAAGTCTTTTTAGTTACTCGTGTTTCTCTTAAAAGAATAAGAATCTCTTTAGGAGAATGGCTGGATGTAAAGCCATGGGCTACCTAGTGGGACTTGACATCTATAGCTATGTTGTGAAGGTTAGTAACCAGAGGAAAAGGAAAAGCAAGATAGAGAAAGAAGAAAGCAAATAAAGTTAACACTACATTGGACAAAATGAATCCTATGTGACCAGAGATATCCTGGCTTCATATGTTTATTTAGCTCATGTTTTTAGTTTATATCAGATAAGCAATGATTCTCTACTGGAACTGACAGGATTGTTGTGAGATTTACTAACCAAAGGGAAACAAGTAAGGAGATTAACATTCTAGTTTCCTTGAACATCACAGCAATTGATGGGGCAGCATAAACTGTGCTTGAGACAGAGTTTCCAAAGACAAAACCCTATTTGGCATTACTGTACATTGATAAAGCAAGGTGGTTTCTTTGTTTTTCTATTTCAATAAAAGCTACAAGAGATGCTTCTTTTGTAATCTGTTTTAATCTATCTTGAACTGTAAAAAAAAATCAATAAAACATTTTAAAATGAAGATTTACATCTTAGTAGATGTGTGAATGATGTGAAAAAGCAAAGCAGTTCATGGAAAATCATAATTCCATTGAACTTAAAGCTCCTTCCTTGGATACTAGATTTCTTAGTGAGTAAAGTTCTTGCTGCCATTTCAGAGGACCTACCCTTGGCTCCCAGAACACACAAGACAGCTCACAACATCCATAAGCTGAGCTCCCCAAAACCTAATACCCTCATTTGGCTTCCACAAATTCTAGTACTCATGCATTGCTCATAAACAAACTCACAAACATCCACAGATTTAACTAAAATAACACATGCTAGTCTAAGTATACATACACAGGATAATCACCAATTAAAAAATACATATGTTTAATATTGTATTTGTCATAGGATTTGTGCTTCTACTGGGTACATTTTGGATAATCGTTTTCAGATTTATTTTGTTTATGCTTTCTTGTTTCCACAAGAATAAGATTCATGTGTATGTGTTAGAGTCAAACACTCACAGAATAAGACACCTGTAATATTTTTTGTTTAATTTTTAATAGATAGGGTTCAAGTGATGTATTTAAATATAAACATTTTCTTAGTGTCTAATAGTAATAATTGATTCATCTCATATTTGATTTACTATGGTGTTAAAACACAAAATATAAACAGTTTACATGAATATATATTCAAGATTTCACTATATCAAATTTTTAGTAATCAACTTTTTTAACCTTTAAAGTAATGCCATTTTATGGTTTAATTTGAAGTCAATGTGTAATAAATGAAAATATTTGAGTATTTAAGCATAGCTTAATATAACTGGTCCTTAGGTAACCAACCATTTCTCAGACTGTGATGTAGTATTAAAAGGCTTAAGAACTAAACTTCTAGAGAAAGACTTCCAATATCTATTGAAACCATTGAAATACCATTCTGCAGGTCGTGCTTGAGAAAGACTGAAAATTATAGAGAATTTTAAAAAATGATATGAAAAATATACAGTTGTGTTTAACATTCTTGAAAATATTCCTTTGGAGTTGTTTTTAAAACTTAAGGATTTGAAATGATTACTTATGAGTTCTCTGTTGTACTGATTCAACTGTCATTGGAAGTCACTACTGTGCTCATGGGAAACTTTCAAAACTTCCAACCACAACCAATTGGCAAGTCTGAACCAATTCAGCTTTGGTTCAACTGGATCAAAAAATAAAAGTAGCATCCTTTTCTCCAAGTAACTCATCTTTGTATGGTGGTAATATTGTCTTTGCAAATAGAATGAGACTTTAAATCATCATCAGTGTATATTATCTCCATTTTTCTCCCAAGGCATTTTTCATCCTTTATCTGGGTTTTTAAGTAGGTTGTTTCCCATTTATTATGATGGTTCCATTGCGTTTTTCTGGATTACAGTGATGAACTAATGAATATTTGCTTATGCTATTATGGTGAAACACTGGAAATTAGAAAATAAATAAGAAAGAGAAAGGAAAAAAAGCAAGGTAATGAAGGTAAGGAGGAGAGACTAGACACATAACAAAAGATGGGGGCATCGCTTCTTAGCTGGTGGTGTTAAAAAACCACATTTGTAACTAGAAAATCAGTACAGTGTATGCTGATGAAAAAGCTTTGGTTTGTGTGAATGTCAAAGGTAATTTTACTTAGCAAACTAAATGGAACATTTCTGAGTGCTTGTGTGAATAATGTCACCTACTACATCTCAGAGTAAAACATTCAAAATCATCCTGTTCCAGCTGAGCATTTTACCAAAAAGTTCATAGGAGAATGTGAAGCATTGAAAATAAAGATAAAGAGCTTCAGAATACCTAGCTCGGAATCTTTGGATACACATGTGGTCTTTACCCTGAATCAAACTCCTCTTCACAAAAGAGGAAAACAACAACAATCAGAATGCAGAGCTGTGGAGAGTAGTCCCAATGGATACGTCTGCATAACATTCCCACACTTAAGGTTCAGGGAACACTGCAGAAGAGGAAGGCAGAAAGATTGCAAGATAAAAGAGTATGCTGTGAGGTTGTGTTTCCTAGAAATGTCAGAATTTCACCCATAAGCTTTCACTAACATTGCTCCTTGAATGTGAGCTGAACAGGGATGACACCTTTAAACATGTCAAAATGGATACAGAAAGCCAAGGAGGCCTCAACCCTACATAAAGAACCACAGGCAACTAAGGTCTCAAGTGAATTAGACTTCTCAGGGAAAAAGCACACCAATTTGTTACCCAATACCAAGCAGTCAGCTCTGAAAGCGAGCATACAAAGAACACTATACAAAGTAGGGTATAAGCATGCAACTGCAATAAAGAAAACAAGAGGTCATGGATTTTAGAATAAATTGGGGGTATATAAAAGGGTTTGGAGGAAGGAAAGGGAAGGCAGAAATGTTGTAATTACAATTTCCAAATGAAAAAAAAAAGTGTGAAAAGAGAAGGGAAACAAAATTATTAGTGAAATTACCTTCAAGTTTCTTAAATTAAAAATCTGTGCTATAAGCCTTGTCAAAAAGTAAAATTGAGTTTGGCAATCTTGAATGACAGCCATTTGTTCAGTTCATAATGTCTACCTCAAAGAATCTCACCATTTAAACAAGAGATAGAGAAGTAGGCCAATGATTACATAGCACTGTACTAATAGCAGTGAGATACCATACCACAGGGTATTAAGGGAGCAAAGTCAAAGCTGCTGAGAGAATTACTCTGGACAAACTTTTGGAGGTTATAACTTTGGAACTGATTTGTGAAATGCTCACTAAAATTAACCTGGTAGAAAAGTCAATGGAAAAGGCAAAAAGACTGTTCAAAGCCACAAAGTGAAAACAAATATTTAGGTGAGCTAAATTATAGAGTGTAATACAGAACCTTATCTAGCTGTCAGCAGTATGCAAGTACTTCACATAAGCAGGAATGTAGCTAGATCAACCTAGCACTGTGCTTTTCGCACCTAGAACTAGGCCACATGGAGGCTCATTTTGTGTTATGGCTACACCAGGACTCAGAGTACCTATCTCAGGGAAGGCATGCACCCCACAAGAATGTTGCTGAATGCTATGCTTTGTTCTTGCATTCCAGTGTTTTCTCTGCCTTTCTAGGAGGAAGAACTGGAAAAGTATTTTTCAATGATGTTCTCATTAGAATATTTCTTCTAATTGGTTGTTTGCATGTTTCATACAAAGAGAAATGGTGAGAAGAAAAGTAAGGAGTCACTATTTTTAAGAAGTTAGTTACTCAGGATATGAAGTGGATGAATATGAAATAAATAGAAGGGATTTGTTTATTTTTTACATCACTGCCACTGTTAGAATACTAAACCTATCATAGTCACTATAAAATTAATTTCAATTTCTATAATTAAGCTTATAGGAATATAGCTATATGAGGATATCTGAAAATCTATATGCAAAATTTTCACTGATTATTGTTATTTGAGCTAGTTCTAGTTAATTGAATCCATTGTATTGCTATAGGAAGTCTAATTGAATATGAACGCACTTGAACCTTCAATGAAATTTCAATTCTGCAGTGTAATAAAAAATATGTTTCTTCAGAAGCCCTCCAGATCACATTTATCTCCTTAAATTAAAATTAAAGATATTCTCATATATTGTTTATTTGCTGGCCAAGTAGTACAAATATTAACACATTTATTGCATTTACAAACCATCAAGATAGGCTGTATCATTATATCTATTTTTTTTAAAATGAGAACTGAGATCCAGAGATGGTTTTTAAATAATCTGCCTGCTTAGTACAGATAGATATTGATTCAACTAGTGTAAAGCTTTAGTAGTCTGCTTCTCTCTCTCTCTCTCTCTCTCTCTCTCTCTCTCTCTCTCTCTCTCTC
>NW_021604578.1:13028855-13041728 GCF_004785775.1 Grammomys surdaster | reverse complement strand
CTCTCTCTCTCTCTCTCTCTCTCTCTCTCTCTCTCTCTCTCTCTCTCCATCTGTCTCTCTGTCTCTCTCTCTCTCTGCATAATATATGGGTGTAGATATCTGTATCCATTCCCATCTGCTGCTTGAAGAAGTCTCTCTGATGATGACTAGAAAAGCCACAGGTCTCTGAGTATACCAGAATATCATTAGGAATTGTTTTACAGAGTTGTTTTTTTGTTTGTTTTGTTTTTGTTTGTTTTTGTTTTTTTAGACAAGTCTTATTTGTTTCTACTCTAGGTCTATGGGTGATAAAGTCTCTGATTCCTGGTCACATAAACAGTGTCACACATAGACTCCCTCTTGTGGAGTGGGCATGAAATTAAATCAGACATTGATTGGCTATTTCCATAAATTATTCACCATCATTGCCCCTGCACATCTTGCAGGCAGGGGTGAATGTTGTGGACAGAAGTTTTGTGGCTTGGTTATTGTCTGTACTTTGCTTTTGGTAGCCTTAAGAATACTTTTCTACACCAAAGAGACTAGAACACAGGGATGAAGGCTCCATGCAGGCTTCTCCATGTTCAATGAGCAGTGCGGATGTTTACTATAACAATGCGGTTCAATTGTCAGTTTGCTGAGAGCAATACTCTGTCAACACACCAGCCTGGAGTTTTGGAGAATCTCCACAGGATCCCCACAACTCAAGCAAACTCAACCCAGTTCCTCTTCTGGATGCCTTGCCTAGCTACAACAGCTGGCCAGTTGAGATTCCATACAATTCCTAGGAGTCCTTCCTAGGACCTCTCTCATAGATTCCAGGACATTTCCACTGGACTAGGTTTCCATACCACATTCCAAATGCTTTTCAATTCCAGCTGTCTTTCCCTGCACTCTCTGACTCCGCCATACACACCTGTTCCCATCTGTGCCTGTTCCTGCCTGTTGCATGTTCACCTTCCCAGGGATATCTATGCTTCCCTCCAGACTCTTCCTCTTCATCTAACCTTTCTGGGTCTATGGGTTGTACATTGGTTATCATATAATTAATGGCTAATATCCCTTATTACAAGTGAATACATACCATATTTGTCTTTCTGGGTCTGGATTACTTCATTCAGGGGAGCTTTTCTAGTTCTATCCATTCTATTGTGAATTCTATGATATCATTTTCTTTTTTATAAAGCAGAGTAATAATCCATTGGGTAAATATATCACCATTTGTTTATCCATTATTATGTTGAGGTACATCTTGTTTTTTTCCAGTTTCTGGCTATTATGATAAAAAAGCAATGAACATAGTTGAGCGAGTGTCCTCACCAGCATGAGCTGTCACTTGTGATATTGATCTTAGCCATCTTGACATGTATAAGATGAAATCTCATAGTTTTGATTTGCATTTCCCTTTTGCTAAGGATACTGAACATTTTGTTAAATGTTTCTCATCAACTTGAAAATACTCTGTTGAGAAAGTGCTATTCAGATCTACACCTCATTTTAAAAATTGAGTTATTATTATTATTATCATCATCATCATCATCACCATCATCATTATTATTATAGGTATTATCTAGTTTCTTGAGTTCTTTATATATTTTGGATATTATTTCTATATTGGATGTGGAGTTGCTAAAATTCTTTACACATTCTAGAGTCTGCTACTTTGTCTGATTTACATTGTCTCTTTTCTTACAGAAATCTTTACTTTTATAAGGTTCCATTTATTAATTGCTAATCTTAGTGTCTTTGCAGTCTGTATTCTGTTCAGAAAGTCATCTCCCATAGAAGTATGCTAAAGGATATTCTCCACTTTCTTTTCTATCAGATTCAATGTGTCTGTTATATGTTGAGGTCTTTAATTCACCTGGACTTGAGTTTTGTGCAAGGTGATATGTTGGGAGTCAACTCCTAGCAGAAAGCAGCTATCATCTTTGCAGCCATCTCAGGCCATATACCCTGACAAGAGACTTGTTTTCAACAGCCTACAACAGCTGAGCACACTCTAACAAACATATTTTTCTCATGTATCTTGTTCTGTTGTTTAATATTCCCAGCTGCAAGGAGAACATGGTAAATTGTCTTGAGCTGCATTCCCCAGCTTGTGCTTATATATATCCAGAATCTATTTTCAAAAAACAGGACTTGAACAGACTCTCTGTCTTGTCTCCATTCTTTGCATCTCTTGCCACTTTATACCCACTCACTCTCTTGCTAGACCCTGACCCACAGACTGGAGCAGCAGCTTAGGCTGGGACATAGTGGTGCCTAATGTGGGGCAGCAAGAACAAGAGACCCAGTGAGGGACATTACTGGAAGAAGGATAGGCTGAAAATTCAGAAGTGAAACAGAAGTGATTGCCACTGGAAACTGCTGCATCGAGACCAGTAAGTCATAGTAATGATAATGGGGCAAGAAATAAGTCAGCCTGAACTCAACTCTCTGTTTTGGTTTTGTTGTTTGCTGTTTACGTGTGTCAATTGTCTGCTTTTATTTCGTTGTTTGAATGCTGTATTTCATGTTCAAAAGAAAAAGAAATGCATAGAATCCAAAATAAGATCAAAGGTTGATGATGATTTATCAGAGTCAGACTGGGATGACCTAGAGGAAGAGGCAGCCAAATATTATGACCCTGAATGGCCCTCTTCCTGAAGACACCCTCCTTACACGCCTCCACTTCAGGATGCTCTTGCTATGGAAATGGTGGTTGTAGATCCCAGCAAGGAGTTACAGGACAACATGTCTCTCCTTAAACAACAAGTAGAGTTAGAAAAAGAGTATCGGGACTTAATTAATCAGCTACAAAAATTAAAGACAGGGAAGAAGTCTCAAGAGGGCAAGGAAAATCACCCGGCTTCTCAAGTTCCTCAACCTGGAGTTCAAAGACAGCCCCTGTCCTCTAGCTTTAGTTCAGCCATAGAGCAGCCAGAGGAGGGAGAGGCTGAGGCCTTCCCTGTATCAGAGACCAGAGACACTCAAAAAGTTGCTTGGAGACATCACACAGTGTTTAATTTTCAAATCAGTAAAGAATTTAAAAATGCAGTGCCACTATATGGCACCACTGCTCCTTTTACTTTTGTGATCTTAGAATCTGCTGAAGAGGAGTGGCTGACTCCTGGTGATTGGAATACTTTAGTGAGAGCAGTTCTTAGCAGTGGAGACGATCTTATTTGGAAATCAGAGTATCATGAGAATTGTAAAGAGACATTGAAGAGAAACATTCAGGCAGACAATGATTGGTCCTTTGATGCCTTAGTAGGAGAAGGGCAATATGCTTCTAGTGATAACCAGATTCAATATGACTAAGGCTTATTTACTCATATTCAAAATGCAGCCATAAAGGCTTGGCATAAACTCCTGATAAAGGGAGACCCAGGTACAGTAGTCAGACAAGTGCCTGATTAACGATTTTCTGATTTTGTTCATCAATTAATGACAACAGCAGGGAGGATTTTTGGTAATACAGAGGCATGTAGATTATGTGAAACAACTTGCATATGAAAATGCCAATCCTGCCTAAAAAATGGACATTAAGCCCTATAGGTAAAAGACAGACCTTATGGGGTATATCAGACTCTGTTCTGATATCGGGTCCTCCTATCAACAAGGCTTAGCTATGGTAGCTACCATGCAAGGACAATCAGTAAGCGATTTTTTTGGCAAGTAGAGACAAAAAGACCTGTTTTAAATGTGGCAAGCCTGGACACTTTGCAAAGTATTGCAAAGTAGAAAATGGGTTAACCTAGAGACAGACCATAAAACAGCCTGGGCTATGCCCACTTTGCAAACGTGGAAGGCATTGGGCTAACGAATGTAGGACCAAGACAGATGCGCAAGGAAACACCTTCTCCCATAATCAGGGAAATAGGAACAGGGGCCATCCCCAGGCCCTGAGCCAACACAAGCCAAAACAGGCTTATGGGGTAGTCAGTTTCATACCAGCAAACAACAACCCCTTTCAGAACGTAGTCAAGTGACACCAGGAAGCACAGGACTAGACCTCAGTTCTATCACCCACACAGTATTAACCCCAGAAATGGGACATCAGGCCTTACCCACTGGAGTGTTTGGACCGCCCTATCCAAATGTGTTTGGCCTGATAGTGGGAAGAAGAAGTGCTACTATGCAGAGACTATAAATTTTTCTTGGAGTTATACACAATGATTATCAAGGTGAGATTAAGTTAATGGCCAAGGCAATACAGAATATAATCACCATTCCTACAGGAAGGAGGATAGCTCAACTATTGTTACTTCCATTGTTTCCTACAAATCACAAATATAAGAGTCCTAAGAGAGGAGGTCAAGGTTTTGGTTCCTCTGATACTTACTGGGTACAGCCTATAGTTAAACAAAAACCTATGATAACAATATGGCTTGATGGAAAGGCATTCCAAGGCTTGGTTGATACAGGGGCTGATGTGATGATCATAAAACAAAGTGATTGGCCAGCCACCTGGCCTCTGACCCCAACTTTAATCACTTTAAGGGGTATTGGACAAAGTCAAAATCCACAACAAAGCTCTAAGATGCTGACGTGGAAAGATAAAGAAGGAAATACAGGGAATATAAAACCCTATGTCATCTCGGGCCTTCCCATTAATCTCTGGGGCTGAGAGCTGTGTTTCCAGTTGAGATTGATTATGTGCAGTTCTAATGAAGTAATCATGGTTCAAATGATAAACTCTGAATTTTCCCCATGGAAAGGATTAGCAAAAAGTGAAGATAGGATTATTCATCCTATTGAGGTTCATGGTAACACTGGAAGAAGAGGCTTAGGGTATTTTTGATGGGGGCTATTGATTCAGCTGTACCCCTAGGGGTTATGTGGATTCCATCACCTAGAAAGGGGACTTGCCCATCTGAATGGATCAGTGGTCCCTAACCAGCAGAAAATTACAAGCTGCTCAGTTGATAGTGAAAAATCAAATTGAAAAAGGAAATTTAAAATGAGGAATAGTACCCTACCAAGGGATCTCCCAGAAATTTATTTTAAATTTTTTAACTTTGGATTCTGAAGGAAAATCTGCAGCAGATAGATTTTGGCATCCTGATACCAAACAGAATTTTGCAACAGTCCTCTGGAAAGACCCATTAACTGGAACCTGGAATGGGCCAGATCCAGTGCTTATCTGGGTAAGAGGTTCTATCTGCATATATTCCCAAATGGCAGATGCTGCACACACTGGCTGCCAGAGAGACTGGTTAAACAAATAGACAACAATAACAAATCCAAGGAGGAGAAACCCCTGAGAAGCATATTTTTTCTTTGCAGGAAACATGAAGATGCTTCACAATAGCCTTCAAACTGGAACAGGTCAACCAGCAAATAGATTTAGATTTAGAAAGAACGGAATCTGCTATAACACATTTGTAAAATTCATTATCCTCTTTAACTGGAATAGTGCTATATTTTTACTCCTCCAACAGAGGGAATTGTGTGTTGCCCTTCAAAAAGAGTGTTGCTTTTATACCAACCATTCAGGCATTAAGTCTCTTGTCTCTAGGGTCCATGCTGTTCAACAAACTGATGGCTTGTGTTCAACAACATATAGATGCTATTAAAATGAAACTCATACAGGTCCATTATTACAGGCTGGAAGTAGGGGACTCTAAAAACCTCTGTCATCAAGACTGACAAGGATTAACCCCTAACTTATGCGCTAAGCCGGATAGTCAATGATGGGTAAGAGAACACCTCAAGACCCTTGCCCATAACTGGGAGGCCTCATCATCCTAAGACAGGAGCTCAACCAATGGCTGTTGAGTATCCAAAGACAGGAAAGGGAGGCTGGGGTCTTTGTTCCAACCTAAGGCAAGCATGGTTTCTATAAGTTTTCCCAGCCTTCCTTTTTGAAAAAAATTTTAAAAGAGACAACCTGTTGGGAGTCGACTCCTAGCAGAAAGCGGCTATCATCTTTGCAGCCATCTCAGGCCATATACCCTGACAAGAGACTTGTCAACAGCCTACAACAGCTGAGCACATTCTGATAAACATCATGTTTTTCTCATGTATCTTGTTTTGTTGTTTAATGTCCCCAGCTGCAAGGAGCACATGGTAAAGTGTCTTCAGCTGCATTCCCCTGCTTGTGCTTATATATACCCAGGATTTATTTTCAAAAAACGGGACTTGAACAGACTCTCTGTCTTGTCTCCATTCTTTGCATCTCTTGCCCCTCCATCCCCACTTGCTCTCTTGCTAGACCATGACCTCTGAACCAGAACAGCAGCTTGGGCCAGGACAGTGATATATATGGATCTATTTGCATTTTTTACATGTAGACATCTAATTTGGCAAACACCATTTGGTGAAGGTGCTGTTTTTTTTTTTTCAGTATATATTTCTGGCTTCTTTGTCAAAAGTCAGTTGCCCATGGGTTGTGAATTTATGGATTTATGTCTACCTCTTCAGTTTGATACCATTGATCAACTTGTCAGTTTTTATGCCAATACCATGCAAATTTTATTACTACAGTACTGTAGTACAACTTGAAATTAGAGATGGTGAGAACTCCAGTACTTCTTTTATTGTTTAAGATTCTTTAAGTAGACAACCTTATCTTGTTCCTAATTTTAGTAGCATTGCTTTAAAGTTCTCTCCATTTAATTTGATGTTGGCTATAGATTGCTGTAAATTGTCTTTATTATGTTGAAGTGCATCCCTTGTATCCCAAATCTCACCAAGACTTTTGTCATGAAAGGATGTTGAATGTTGTCAAAGGCATTTGCTGCATATAATGAGATTATCATGTGGTTTTTATTTTTCAGTTTGTTAATGTGGTAGGTGAAGCCTTCTTAATCACAGTAGATGATTTTATTGATTTTTTTTGAATTGGTTTACAAGAATTTTTTTTGAGTATTTTTACATCTATGTTCACAAGGGAAATTAATTGACCTGTGATTCTCTTTGCAGAGTTGCTATGTGTTTTAAATGTCAGGGTAACTTTGGCCTTATAAAATGAATTTGGAAATGTTTCTCTGTTTCACTTTTTATATATTTGAGGACTATCGGTATTAACTCTTCTTTGAAAGTACATTAGAATTCTGAGCTAAAACATTCTAACCCTGTTTTGTTTTTGTTTGTTTTTGTTTATTTTTGTGTGGTTTGGTTTGGTTGGGAGATTTTTAATGTCTATTGGTATTTCACAAGGAATTATAGTTCTATTTAAATTGCTTATCTGAATTGGTTTAACTTTTGGGTCCTATATAGAAAATTATCCTTTTTTAAAAAAAATAATTTTTCAATTTGGGGAGTATAGATTTTTAAAGTATGCATCGTTTTTTTTTCCTAATTTTGTTTATTTGGATACTGTCTCTCTGCCTCTTTAAAGTTTGGATAAGGGTTTGTATATCTTGTTGATTTTCTCAAAGAACCAACTGTTTCTCTAAGCTTGTAAACTTCCTGTGGTTCCTGTTTTTGTTATCTAGCTTTAATCCATGGTTGTCTGATAGGCTTTAGGGAGTTATTTCAGTTTTCTTGTATCTGTTGTGCTAGAGTCCAGCTCCATTGGACTTCAAAGTCCCTGAATACAGAGATGTGACATAGGCACAATGAAGGAAATGGCCACCTACTTGTTGTGAAGGAGATGATTCCCAATAGCTCGAGCTCTTTGTGTTTATCTCTCTTCAAAAAAAGCATACAGTTTCAGTTTTATTTCTTCCGACATCTTCCTTAAAACCAAATTTAACTCTCTGTAGTTTTCTTTGTAAGTTTCATTATCATATGCTTCATTTTCCCCAGGCAGATATTTAATATTATGAGATCATAATTAAGCACATCTCTATGAATAGTATGGTTAGTACTCTGTCTCCTGAACATCTCCTACAAACTTTTTATCTGAGTCTGATACTGACAATATCTTTGTTTCTGTCCTGAATAACCATTGCGAAAATAAGAAAATTTACTTTATTGGCAAAAGAGCTGGGTGACTCTTAGCCAACCTTTTCTATTTTCTAACTACTTGTGGTTTTGGCATCTACATAGATGAGTTTCTTGTTCTTGAACTAGCAGCTTCATGTTCATGTATTTATTAACTTGCATAATACATTCTTTCAAGGGCTGCTCTCTGAGTTAGTGTGCATCATATGCTTTTCTGAAAATAATCATGTGCCCCCAAGATACTACATGATCTCTATTCTGTTATTCATAGAACTTTCTCTAATTTTTATTTGGTTTATTATTTCAATTCAATCAGTACAGACAAGGTGATAGAAAAAGCTACCAAGAGCATATGTAGTGTTATACTAGAGGAAAGGGATCACCCCACAGAAAGTTCCAGGAAAGACAACTGAGGATACAGATTCTATCACATTGATCTATGCCAGGCATGCAGGAGCTTCTGCTTGGGTATTTTCCACAAGGAGAGCCATACACAAGGCACTCAGATTCGGCTCTCTGGAACAAAAGAATGGTTTTCAACACTATTGATTCTTTATTTGTATCTAAGTATGTGGGAAATTTTGGAAAATATTCCATAAAGTTCTGAAAAAGCAGTATACACTCCTATTTTTGGTTGAAATATTCTGTAAATATCTGTTAGGACTATTTGGCTTATAACATCTGTTAACTTTATTTTTCTGTTTAGCTTCTGTTTGGATGACCTATTCATTGGTTAAAGTAGGATATTGAAGTCATCTGATCTTAGTGTTTTCCAAAGTGTTTGGTTTCACAAGTTTGCAATCCCACCAGCAATTAAGAAGTGTTCCTCTTTCTCCACATTCTTGCTAGCAAATGCTGTCTCTTGAGTTTTTTTTTTTAATCTTATAGATTCTGATTCATGTGAGGTAGAATCTCAGGGTTGTTTTGATTTGCATTTCTCTGATGACTAAGGACTTTGAACATGTCTTTAAGCGCTTCTCTACCATTCAAGAGTCTTCTGTGGTAAATTCTGTTTAGCTCTGTACCCCATTTTTTTAATTGGGTTATTTGGTTTTTGGAGGTTAACTCTTGAGGGGATATATATATATGTAGAGTTAGTGAAGATTTTTTCCCAATCAGTAGGTCGCTAATTTGTCCTATTGACAGTGTCTTTTGCCTTGCAAAAGCTTTTCAGTTTCATGAGGTCCCATTTATCAATTGTTGATCTTAGAGTCTGACCATTGGTCTTCTGTTCAGGAAATTTCCCCCTGTGCCAATGAGTTTGAGGCTTTTCCCCACTTTCTCTTCTACTAGAGTCAGTTTTATGTTGAGATCCTTGATCCACTTGGACTTGAGCTTTGTGCAAGGTGACAAATATGGATTTATTTTCACTCTCCTACATACAGACCGCCAGTTAGACCAACACAATTTATTGAAGATGGTTTTCTTTTTTCATTCTATGTTTTTGGCTTCTTTGTCAAAATCAAATATTTATAGGTATATTGGTTTTCTTCTGGGTCTTTGATTTTATTTCACTGACCAACCAGCACTAATGCTGGCCACAGAACTCTACCTGTATCCAAGGAGGCCGGTTCCAGTCAGAGACACCCAGGAGAATCAACACCAGAAAGAATCAGATGACCAGATGCAAGCACAAGAATTTAATCATAAGTGACAGAACCCAATGCAATTTGGTACCACCAGAACCCAGTTCAACTGCTACAGCAAGCTCTGGATATCCTAACATGCCTGCAAGGCAAGATGATGACCTAAAATTCCATCTCATGAAGATGATAGAAGTCTTTAAGAAGGATGCAAAGAACTCACTTAAAGAAATACAGGAAAACATAGGCAAACAGGTAGAACCCATTAAAGAAGAAACAAAAAAAGTTCCATTAAGAAATACAGGGAAATGAAATCAAGATAGTAAAGTAATTGAACAAAACATGTAATTTATTTCTATTGATTTTTTTATTTAATTCTTTTGTGGTTGAATAATATATTTCAAAGCAGTTTATTAAGTTTCAAATGTAAATGTTTTATCTTGGAAAAGGTGTCATTTTCATTTAGGAAGAATGCAGTCTTTACCTTTGTTGTGAATCATGTCTTGTAGATAGTATTTAGTAGTACATATCGAGTTTTTTGGTCTTTCATTTTCTTTCTTGTGGTTATATCATTAGTTGAATGTCAATAGTTAAGATAAAAATGCCCTGGTTCTAAATTATCTGTTTTTTTTCCTATCATGTCAATTTGTATTCTGGTGTTCTTTTGTTCTGTTCTGTTACATTGGATAATATTATTGGGCATTTTCCCCTGATCAAATAGCTCCATGTTACTGTGAATGTTCTTGTTTGACTTTGGTTTTATTTGTTATGAATTAAGGGCTATTATATTTAACATTCACATTTTTTATGGTTACAGTTTGTGTAGCTTTTCTCATTCTTCTACTTACAAACTACTTGACAAATTCCAACACCCACACATGATAAAAAAAAACTTGATAAACTAGAAATAGAATAAAACTTCCTCAAGCTGCTAGAGAATATCTACAAAAGCTCATAGCTAACATCACGATTTATGATGAAACCCTGGATGCTTCTCCCAAAGATGTTTATTTTCTCTACCTCAGATTAAGACCATACTGAAGGTTCTAAAAATTGAAAGATTAAAAGGCATCAGGAATGGAAGAAATAAGTACAATTATTGATATGGTTGATGTGATCTTTTCTTCCTTTGAAGTAGGGTATTATTCTCTAGCACAGACTAGCTTAGAACTCACTATGTAGCCTAGGTTGTCTTTGAACTTGTGGCAATGACTCCTGCTTCAGCTTTTTAATTGCTGGGATTGCAAGTGTGAGCTACCATATCAAATGATGCTTTTGTATCATATGTCAAAAATGTTAGAATAACTTTCATTAACAATAAAAAAATAAAGTATATAAAGTATATAAAGAATATACCTAAGATGAAAATAAAATTCATTCTCTGAAAATTTATAAAACACCTTTGAAAGGAATTCATGATTAAAATAATTGTGAAGACATCCCAGGTTCATGGATCCAAAGTTAGATTTTGTTAGAGTTGCAATATTCTTAAAATTGAACTACAGATCCAATAAATTTTCCAGCAGAACCCTAAGTCAAATCCTTCAGAAATTGATGAGCTGATCAAACATTGAATGGAATAACCAAAGATCAAAATTTATTTTTAACAAAGAAAATACAGTTGGAACACTCAAACTTATTGACCTCAAATTTATTATGAAACAATGACATGAAGACATTGTAGTATCAGCAAGTGTAACAAAGATGATAGATCAGAAATAAGGCAAGATATTTTTGGTCATTGTTCTTAGTAAAGACTTTAAAAACACTAAAATAATTTAAACAAAATGACTAGTAACAGCTAAGCATCTACAATAAGAAATGTCAATCCTGTATTTTATACCATGGGTAAAAATTGACTTAAATCATCAAATTTCTAGATATAGTATTTAAAACTGTACTACACATAAAGAAAAATGTAGAGGTAAACTTTTGACTATAGATTTGACAGTGAACTCCTTTTCAGTTTTGATATTCACTCCTTTTGGCTCCAGTAAGATAAACTAGATTTTTCATGCCTTTTGAGTATATATTGAGTTGTTGACAATTTTTCAAATAAATTATATTCTTCAACTGGTATCTAACCCATTACATTATCTTTGAATTTATTATTTGTGGAGTCATAATCTTTTGGCAAGTCATGTAGCAGTAATTTTTTTCAAGTTTCTTCTTATTTGTACATATGGTGATATAGACGTCTTTTTCAGTTTTATTTTTAAGTATTCTAAGTAATCACCTTAACTCAGAGAGGAGGAAACAACAAATGCAACAGCACTGAACCAAAAAAGGTAAATAAATACACTTCAGATTCATTAAACAACTACTACCTCAATGAGTATAGAAAATAGAATGGAGAAAAAATACAAACTATGAAGGTAAAGTTTATTTAAGATAAAGGAGCCAGGCAGTGGTGGCACATGCCTTTAATCCCAGCACTTGGATTTCTGAGTTCGAGGTCAGCCTGGTCTACAGAGTGAGTTCCAGGACAGCCTGGGCTATACAGAGAAAGCCTGTCTCGAAAAAACAAACAAACAAACAAACAAACAAAAAAACAAACCAAAACTATTTTGCCGGGTGGTGGTGGCGCACACCTTTAATCCCAGCACAAGGGAGGCAGAGGCAGGCAGATTTCTGATTTTGAGTGTTCGAGGCTAGCCTGGTCTACATAGTGAGTTCCAGGACAGCCAGGGCTACATAGAGAAACCCTGTCTCGAAAACAACCAAAAACCAAAAAAAAAAAAAGATAAAGGTAGAAATGATAGCACACTAAAATAAAGAAAGAGGGTAGGGAAAGGAAAAAGAAAAGACAATCTATGTTAAATAAAGAGGAATATAAGCAAATGGCCAAAGAAGAATGTTAAAAAGCTGAAGAGAAAACAAGAAAAGGAAAAGAAGTTAAAAACTTGTAAAGAAAAATTTTACAAACAAAATTATATAACTATTATAAAATGAATACAAACTAAAATCTATAAAGTTAATTTTTAAAATAGACTAGAAATAATAGAATTAGTCAGGAAGAAAACACAGGGTTCTAAAACATAAATAAACATGTAAACCCACTAAATATATTGAAGTCATTTAGCTTCTTTTTTTGTTTTCCAAACATTAGAGCATAATGGGTTGTTAGTTGAAGTATATTCCATTTCATGTTTAAGCAAGTGTTGTATCTGGAGTGGTTGAGGATCATTTGATCTTCATATGTAAAAATCCCTTTAAGTTCTTTTCTTTATGTAACAGGAGGGAGCTGTTTCTGACCAACAGCAGCATGGGAACCTGCACTAGTTACTTTTCTATTGTCATAAAACATCATGACTAAGGAAACTTATGAAATGAACATTCAATTTGAATTATGATTTCAGAAGTTTTAAATCTATGATGTCAGAGTGAAGAGAGAGAGAGAGAGAGAGAGAGAGAGAGAGAGAGAGAGAGAGAGAGA
>NW_021604578.1:12997012-13028845 GCF_004785775.1 Grammomys surdaster | reverse complement strand
AGAGAGAGAGAGAGAGAGAGAGAGAGAGAGAGAGAGA
Source organism: Grammomys surdaster (assembly GCF_004785775.1). Classification (NCBI taxonomy): domain Eukaryota; kingdom Metazoa; phylum Chordata; class Mammalia; order Rodentia; family Muridae; genus Grammomys; species Grammomys surdaster. The sequence continues at coordinate 13,028,808 of NW_021604578.1, read as the reverse complement.
GAGAGAGAGACAGAGAGAGAGAGACAGAGAGAGAGAGAGAGAGAGAGAGAGAGACTGGAATGACAGAAAAAAGTCTTTTAAAACATCAAAACCTGCAGTCAGGTACACATCTCATCCAAAAATTCTACACTTCCTAATCCTTCCCAAATTAATTTTACAAAAGGGAGGCCAAATATTTAGATATATAATCCTATAAGGAGTTATTATTTAGACTATGACACAATCTTAACATCCAGTCAAGGATATTTGCCCGGGTAATCTGAAACTGGAGTTTTACCCCAGGTTTTCTTCTGGATTTAAGATTATTTCATCTACTGTCAATGGTATTAGCATTAACATCTGGAGAGTGAATTTAAGTGGTTTGCTTTGACTGTCAAAAGAGCTTTTGGATTTCACCATTTCCCACTCCAGTGTTTTACTCGCCCTGTAAACAGAAGAAAGTTCAATATAGAGATAAATTATCCTCCTGGGTTATTTCTTACACATCTTCCTGCACAGGCCTCACGTTTGTAACCAGAAGCAGCTACGATGCAGCTTTGTTGTAACAAATTTTACTCTGCTGGGTAAGAGTTTTAAGGTTACAACAAAATTATGTTCTTAATCAATACCAAGAACATATTTAATGGTTTCTGTTAATTTTCTTCAACTACCTCTTAAATTATGATAAAATTAGAAATTGGACCTGAAGTTAGAACTAAACATTTTAAATCATTAAACAAGATAAATAATACTTTCATCTGGCCCAGAAGTTCCCTTTTACATCACACATACACACATACACACACACACACACCACAAATTATAAAAATTCATTTTTTTATATGTGAGGGTTGGTTAGATGACTTCTCAGTCTATGTTAGGACACTTGATCTTATTAGCAGTGGTTCACATAAATGTACCTGATATGTTGGCTGGTTGGTCTAACATAGTATTATATTTTATGGGAGTGAATTTTGTCCAATCTAGTATTATATAAAGAATAGATGTTCATATATTTCATCATCTAGGAGACTAACCTGCCTCATTCAAAGAGTAGCTGGTCATATCTCAGAGTCTGCAGAAGGGCCAAAGGCTTTCAAAGATGTAGGCTTGGAAATTAAAGCTGAATTTTGTGACATTCAACTACTCCAAGCAAATTACAAGGTAGTCTAGCATTTAAAAGTGGGAATATTGACCCTAAATTTAGAATATCTACAAAGAACAAGTGACATGTGTGTTAGGTAGAAGATGGGGAATAATTTTGCTTTTATATCATTTGCATAACCAGAGATACAGTCAGTACTCTACTTTGTTAATACAACCCCCTTTTTGGTGGCCAGAAGTAGTCAAGTAAATGACCTTCAAATCTTTGCCATCTAATTTCTTATAATATTTCCAAGATTTTTTTTATTTTTAATGAGTTAGACTGTGTTATATTTGGAGAAACTAAACTGCAGATACTTTGGAAGAAATTTATTCCCATGAGTAATGGCCAATGAGTCCACAATTAATTATTTTCAGAAGCTTTCTCCAAACATTCTATCAGTATTAATTAGTGTGTGTCTACGTTGGTGTTTCTTGAAAGGGCATCAAATGTGCTGTTATGTTCCATCTGTATTTCTTCATTGTCTTAGAGGTCTGAACCAGCTGTACTGTCACTTTTCAGAAACTGTTGGACTTGATGAATTCCTAGCAAAAACCAGAAGTACAAAATAGAGGAATTCAATCCAGGTTTTGTCTTGAACAGAAACTCGTGGAAGCTCCTGATTTTTAGTTATTGATACTCCCTCTGACTTAGAGTATAATGTGGGAAATGGTTTAGTCTTAGTACTATAATTTGATTTTCCCTACTCTTTGGATAGTTCATTAAAAATCTTCATATACTAGTTGATAAATTAAGGTACACTAGTAGGAAACAATCAAAATTATTTCTGGTACTCTTCAAATTGTAGAGAAGGTTTTCTGAGAATTGGGATACATAGATTCTACAAAAAGTTTGAAATTTCTGCTTTTACATTGCTGCTATTACCATTTTTATTTGCTAGTCTGAATAACATTAATGAAGTCTAAGTTTGATGATCTTCTCCTGTCTTATAATGAAACTTTAACACATTAAAGAAATGTTATGTCTCCAAGTGTCCAAAAAAGGTTGTCTTAAATTTGATTTCTATTCCCATAAAATAATAGAGATTTTAGTGCATGTTATTCAATTTTTAAGTGATGAATTTAGAACCCATCCAACTTAATGTTACCTTAAATCCCTCAAAGTCTTTTGTCTAAAGCATCAATTTGCCAACACCTCCTCACTCATTAGCAATTCAATATTTCTTATTTGTGCTTCCAAAGTAGATCTATAGTATTTTCCCTCTTCAAACAAACAATGGCTTATATCTAAAAATAATCCTATTTTATGTCTTTTCTTTAAAGCTGAGGGAAGCATGGTAATTATTATTGAAGTGAGCTAAGATTATTTTTCCTCTACAAACTATACAACATAAAATGAAGCTTAAAAGTTCTCAGTTCCAAGACTAAAGTTTGTAATTATTAAGAATATACATGGGACGTTTTTAGATATTTTTGAAAAGTATTTGTCTAGAGAAAATGTGGAAGCTAAGAAAGAAAAAGGTGCAAGGAATAAAGACATGCCTCAATTGGTAGCTCAATTGTTTCTCAGTGTCAGAAGCAGCCATTGCATCTTCCTCATGTTCCTTGTCAAGATCATTTAACCGTTACCAAAAGTTTATTCTTCACTGTTCTTCCTCCCTCACAATGCAGTGTCATATTGGAATTCACATCACAGCAAATAGGTAAACATGAATAAGGATAGAGGTTCTAAAATAAATATCATAATAAAAAATATTTCCAAAAGTTAAAGTAGACAGTTAAATTTGTGGTATTTGATATATCAGTTATACATACAAAAATTGTTTTTGCTTGATATAGTTCAGGCCTTGGTTTTTCTTGCAGCTTACATAATCCAAATTATAAAGAAAACTAATAATAATCTCTAGTCTAAGATGTATTTATGCCAAAAAGGAAAGAAAAATATTATATATTACCTCAAAGCACATAAAGAAGAAAAGCTTAAATGAATATTTCTCAAATACAGTTATATTGGCAATATGTATCTATATTTTTATAAGAGCCTGTAGAATTATGTAAAGTATTTATCATGTCTCAAATGAAAAAGGATAGCTACCATTCAAATTTTTCAGCTAGAAAAAGTTGTTCTTCTTTTGTTCCTGTTCTTTTGTATTGATTTACTTCTTAAGTTACTCAAACAATAGCACAAAAAGGTGGTATGGAGATAACAGAATCAAGGAATAAACCTCAAAGCTTCTTTAGCAAGACATGGCAAATGCTCAAAATAATTAAACATTACAAAGTAGCACAGTTGAGGGTGATATCAGAGAAAGAAGGTGGAGATATTTGGTCAGAGAGGGTATCAGGGTTGAGATGAAGAGGCATCCATGGACAATAATGCAATAAATATTTTGACAAAGGTTATGTTTTTAAAAAGTTACCAAATCATTTACACAATGGAATACTATTAACCATTAAAAATAATGACTTCATGGGATTCGCAGACAAATGGAAGGAACTTGAAAATATCATCCTGAGTGAGGTAACCCAGTCACAAAATAACACACATGGTATGAATTCACTTATAAGTGGATATTAGCCCAAAAGTTCAGAATATCCTAGATTAAATTCACAGAACATATGAAGCCCAAGAAGAAGGAAAACCAAAGGGTGGGTGTTCCAGTGCTTCTTAGAAGGGGGAACAAAACGCTCACAAGAGGAAATATGGAGACAAAATGTAGAGCAGAGAATAAAGGAAAGCCCATCCAGTGAATGCCTCCCCCCGCCCATCCATCCCATATACAGCCACCAAATCCGGAAGCTATTGTGAATGCTGGGAAGTGCTTGCTGACAGGGCTTGATATGGCTATCTCCTGAGAGGCTCTGCCAGAGATTGACAAATACAGAGGCGAATATTTGCATCCAACCATTGAACTGAGCGCAGGTCCGCAATGGAGGAGTTGGAGAAGGAACTGAAGGAGCTGAGGGGGTTTGCAGCCCCATGGAGGGAGCAACAGTGTCATCTGGCCAGACCCGCTGGAGCTCTCCTGGACTGGACCACCAACCAAAGAGTACACCTGGAGGGAGTCATGGCTCCACCACATATGTGGCAGAGGATGGCCTTATAGGATATCAGTGCTTGGAGGGTCTCTTGGGCCTGAGGGTGTTCGATGCTACAGTGTTGGGGAATCCCAGGGCAGGAAGACAGGAGTGTGGTGGGTGGGGAGCATCCTCACAGAGGCAGTGGAAGAGGGTATGGGATGGGGGTTTCAGAAGGGGAGACCTAGCAAAGGGAAAACATTTGAAATGTAAATAAAGAAAATATCCAATAAAAAAGAAGGGATAAAAAATTTTAAAAAATTAAGAAAAAAGAAAAATTACCACATGGAACCCAACAATTCATTAGAGTATTATAAATTTATGCATCTATACTTTGCTCTTATTTGTTCCCATAACTTTCTACTCCTCCTCTCTTTGACTGTTCTCCTTCCTTCCTCTAAACAGCCTTCTTCCCTATTCCTTTACTACCTTTTCCTACACTTACGTTTCCCTTTCTACTCTCACAATCTATGTATACATATGTGTGCACATATCAATTTAAATCTGGGATTTGCATATGTGAGACAACAAACAATATTTGTATTCCTGGGTCTTGCTTATTTTGTTGGACTTAATGATTTCCATTGTTTTCCTGCAAAATATCATGTTTCATTTCTTATGACTAAAAAGAAAATCGATAGCACTTTGAACCCATTCTTTTGTTGACAGATCTCTAGGCCATTTCAATCTCCTAGTTACTATGACTACTGCAAAAGTTTACATGGATGTAGTATGTTGACTCAGAAACCTCTAAGTCTATACCCAGAGGTCATATAGCAGAGTCATATGGTAGCTGTAGATTTCTATTTTGAGGAATTTGCACACAAACTTCCATGGGCTGAACCAGTTTACATGGTTAAAAGCATGGTGGAAGAGTTTCTTTTTCACTCATATCTTTGTTAGAATTCATTATCATTTTTTTTATCCTTTGTGGTAGCCATTCTGATTTGGGTGAGATGGGATGATTTTTCCCTGGTAGTTGTTCAACATATTTTCAAATATTAAGTGGTCATTTGTGTTTCTTCTTTTGATAATTTTCTACTCACTTCTCTTGTTGATTGGACGACCTTGTTTGTATTAGCTGTGGCACATTTCTGAAGTTGTTTATTCTAGGTATTTCCCCTGTCTGAAATATAAGTTAGCAACATTCTTCTCATTTTGTACACCATACTTCGCTTTGGGTATTGTTTTCTTTGTGATGCAAAGACATTTACATTTTATAATAATGTTTGCCATTTTGAAGAATTTTTATGTTTTACAAGCATGATTGTTTTATCTGCTTTCATGTCTGCATACCATGTGCGTTCCTGTTATTCATGGAGGCAAGAATAGGGCACAAGTTACAGAGGGTGTTGAGTTACTGTGCAGGGTCTGGTAATAGATCCTGGAGTCTTAGGGAGAACAGTCAGTCCTCTTAACCACTGAGCCATCACTATAATGCTCATTTGCCAACTTTATATATGTATTTGGTGTTACTTGGGTCCTATGCCTATATCATGAAATGGTAATATTAATTTTTTCTCTAGCCAATTCAAATTGATCTTGTGTTTATTTTCTTTTCTTCTCTCTGTCACTGTCGATCTCTTAGTCTCTGTCTCCCCACTCTCCATTTATTTATTTCTCATTTTTCATGATAGTCATGATATAAAAAAAATGTAAAGAAAACTAAGAACACTGGTAGATAAATTTAGTTTTGCTCATCAGGGGTAGCAAGCATAATTGCATGGTGATATCTAAATGCTCTGACTTTGTTTTTATGATTTATTTTATGTACATTGGTGCCAAGTCTAGTGTTCTGTATTTTGTTTTTGTTTTTATGATTTGTTTTTAGATACACTGGTGGGTTTGCCTGCATGTGTTTGTGTGATGGTGTCAGATGCATTGGAACTAAATTACAGTTATGAGCTGCTATGTTGGTGCTGGAAATTGAACCCAGGTCCTCTGAGAGAGTAGCCAGTGCTCTTAACTGCTGAGCCGTGTCTCCAGCTCCCCCTCACTCTAAGTACTCTGATATTTTTTATAAATAAAGGTTTATTGAAATATAGGTTTTATGCATTTTCTATGACTATTTTTAATTATTACTAGAGAATATAAGAACAGTACATTTGAAGGAGAGATAACATATTTACCATTCAGTGCTTGAGAGTAAAAAATGTGTGCACTCATGATCTTCACTGTAATATTTAGAATGAAGAGTTCCATAACAAAGGCCATTTTCTATTTCTATTCATTTTCTAAATTTATTTCATTTATTTTAAATTTTATACTATTTTTAAAATCTTAATTTTACATGTATTGTATTATTTTCTTTAAAATAATTTTGGAAGGGCGTGGAACCTGTTATATATATATGCTCAATATTCTATTTTTTCAACGATCATCTACAATTTTCTGATATATGATAATACTTTCTATCTAACTAATTCAGATAGAAAGGGCATAATCTCAATTTAAATAAATTTAACCAGCATTAAATTATAACCTACAAGAGAAAAACAGTATACTATGAGAAATGTAGACTGGACGAACAAAATATCTAATACAAGGTAGCTGTAAATGTAGAAAGATATGTTCAGCATGAGCTCATTCAAATGTTAAATAGTTTTCTTAGTCCACTCAATTATTTACGTATTCTCTCTTTTTACTTTAATGTTTTTTGAGATTATAGTATCTCTGTGTCCTTTGTTTCTTCCTAACTTTCCCAGAGAACTTTCTCTGTTCTTTTTCAAATTCATAGGCATTTTTCATTACTTGTTATCACATGCATATGTAACCAGCTAGTTTGATGTTCCCTGGGGAAGACTAGTTCTCCTTCTGTCCTCATTTCTTAGTTGCCTATAGTTCTTCTGTAGAGTTGAGGCCTCATGGGCTTTTTCACATCCACTTTGTCCTTTCTAGCTATGACACATGAAGCAAATCAATAATATGCATGACATGCTAACTCTATGGATGCACTAGTGGCACACAAACCTCACTGGTAACTGTGACGGCATTCCTCTTGGACCTAAGAGTCTCAGCAAGAGGAAAAGCATGCCTGTTGGGAAACATAGTCAACTACACAGTGCCAATAATGTCATGGATATTAGAAAAGACCCTACCACCACCTCTTTTCTAAATCAGCTGAGTTTCTAACAACAATCTAAACATTTGCCCTTATATCCACAGATAACTCTTTCTAACTCCTCACCAAAGAAACTTGTTTTCATAACAGAGACCATTACTATTCTTTTGTAGTTCTATATATGTAAAAACTTCATGTCTCTGTCGTAAAATCCACAAAATAAAACCCTGTGTACTCTGAGGTCAGCATAGGGATGTTTTATCATTAGGTGTCAGCAGACATAGGGAAAGAGATGTTCAACTGAGAAAATATAGGCCCTATAGAATAACTATAACATAACTCATCACATCTTGGTTCTTAAGAACACTGAAAAGACTTTATGTTCTGGGCCAGCATATATTGTATCAGCTATGACTCGTGTTTCCCTGTTGCATAGAGGAAGATGAGGACAATGACAATTTTAAGTCCAGGAGTGAGTAGTCAAATGAATTGTGCAGACAGGGAAATGGGAAACTCGTAACCCGTGGGTTTCCTTATCATTTGTTATCATTTCAACCCCACTTTTCACTGGGAAAAATATTTTTGTCATACAGACTATGTGAAATGAGTGAAAATATCTGAGGCTTTAAAAAAATCTGCTTATATAACCTAAGTATGTAGCTAAATATCGATGGTCATTAGGAGTGGAGTTTTAATGGAGATCTTGGAGAGATGGTTGAGTGGTTAGGAGCACATATTACTATCCTAGGATCCATGTTTTGTTTTCAGTATCCATGCCAGTTAGCTAATAAATTCCTGACTCCATACCCAGGGCACATTCACTTGCATGCACATATATCTCCCTACCCCAGACACATGTAACTAAAAATAATGAAAATAAATTGTTAAAAAATCTGAGAACATCGTAATGTTTCAAGGAAGTAACGGTATTATTCATTTGAAACATTCTCCACACTTTTGCACCACAAGAAAATGGATGTTATCCAATGACTTTAAGGCTCCCTGGATGAATAGTTATCTTTAAGCAGGTTATATGCTTTCCATCATTTAAAACCAAGTCTGTGAACCTTATCGAGTCAATAAACTGAAATCGATAGTGGCTGGGGAGATTCACAGTTGGATAGATCTATGCACATCTCTCCATCACAAACAAATAAGAACCAGAGAGAGTAGAAAATTATATTCCATCTCTGCTCTACAAACTCTCTTTCTCTGTAACATGTGCTGTGTTTTTAGCATATATTTATTCAGGCCTTCTGGACTATTGACTGTGTTTTACTTGTTAAGTGAACTACAGCAATAAAGCCTTTAATTTTTGTGTGTACTAAACATGAACTGGCATAAAGAAACTTTATAATAAGGTAGGATGGTAAACATGACAATATATATTTAGGTTGAAGGTCTATCTTCAACATTCATCTGTAAAACTGCAGTTAAAAAACTGGGTAACAAAATCAAGTTTTCTTGTGTGTAACTTAAGTCAAAAGCATTGACTTAAGCGATACATGATTTCTGTAGTTACAACTTAAAGCAAAGGTTGTTTAAGTATTAAAAGAACAAGTTTAAATGATTATACACAATGCTGTAATATATGCTAAGTAGTTTTCATAGAAGCCTGTAGCTGTTGATACTGAGAAGGTTCTTATCCCAATAGATTCTTAATACTATTGAGCCATTTATTTAGAAAGACAATAAAATGAATTAAAATGCTTTTCATTCATCCAGGTGAATGACCACTGAGGGTATGCTTAGTTAACTTTATAGCACTAGGTAACCATTGTGCAAATGGATTCAGCTAACCTTCTTTCAAATATTTTTTTATATTAAAATGTAAGACCTCTAGATAGAATGTGGGAGGACTAATAGAAGTATAACATTTTGAATATATAACAATTGAAAGTAATATATACAAAACATAAGGTGTTTAATTCCTAAGGGAAGTTTATTCTTGTTACAATTATTAACATTTAAATAAGTTAAAAATACCAATATTTTTTATTCTATTATTATATAGTTCTTTCTACAGTATGTGTCTGAAACTTGATTAATAAAACAAATATTAACATATTTACCTGTGTATTTTGTTTTTCCTTATAATAACAAATTGCATGCCTACCTTAGTGTATTAATTATATATTTGATGTACTTATTGTGGATGTGATAAAATGTTTAATAAATTGTGCTGTACCTTATGAGAACTTAACTTTGTAAGAGACTATTATGTTATGAATTTCTTATATGTTATTTATAGAGTGCAAAGAAGAAAAAAGTACACAATAAGAGAAGTACAAAGTGTTCTGAAAGTTCAGAGAAAGCCATTGTTGATAGTTAGGAAAACAATAACCCGTATGGTGCCATGGAAGCTGTCTTTTATGGAGAGTTTAGATTCCACTAGAATGATGAAGAAAAAAAAAAAGATGTACATTTTAATGATAAAGAAAAGCTCGAAGAAAATGAAATGCAGACAAAAGGCTTGTACAAAGCTAGTGGTTCAATTCAGAGAAGAATTGATGATGAGGAAAGAACAACATTCAGGAATCATTCTTTTACCTTGAAACCTGAATATGTGGTAGGAAAGCTACTGAAAGCATAAGAAAGATCCATGATCAGCAGCATGGGGAGTGGGAGATAATGGTGACTTGGTAAGCAATAATGCATGTCCAGGAAGGATGCATGTAGTACTGACAGAAGGTACTTCTAGAAAGCATGTACCGGAAAAGGATAGGGAAAGATCAACAAATATTTTATTAATTTTTAATTCCCTGTCTTCCCTAAAAACCTTTAGATGTCGCCATCCTCTAACTCCTCCATTGTACTCTGTATTCTTTCTCTAATTTTTGGCTTGCTGTTATTATTGTTACACACACACACACACACACTCACACACACACACACACACATACTCACATACACACACACACACACGCACACACACATGAATATAATCTCCCATCCCCCACACACTTAAATATAACATTCTGAGTCTGTTTAGTGTGTCTTGGGTGCATATAATTTCTGGGCTTACCATTTTGTATTGGATAACCAATTTGGGGGCATATCCCTGAGAGAGGTTTTTCTATCTCAGCAGTCATTAGTTTCCTGTAGTTCTTTATCTAGCTACATCTACAGCACAACTTCTGTAGCTAAGGCCATGATTCTCAACTGTCAGTCACAATCCCCTCAGTGATCACATATTAGATATTTACATTATGATTCAAAACAGTAACAAGATTACAGTGACAAAATAGTAATAAAATAATTTTATGGTTGGGGTCACCACAACATGAGACACTGATTAAAGGATCACAAAATTAGGAATGCTGAGAACTCCTGGCTGACTTATGGTTCAGGGAACATCACCGAACAGTAGATAGAATGACTGAATAATCAGAAAAAGGAAGTCTCCTGTTAGATTACATATCCTAGAAATGACAGTGACATTTATCCCAATACCTCAGAAATATGGTTACATAAACAAGGCCTGAGCAATGATAGTATCAATTGTCATGCTAACGTGGATGAGTGTCAACAAATTTTACACTAAGAAGGCATACAAGCAAAACAAACTAACAAACAAACAGCAAGGACTTGATCACTCTACTAGTATTGTGTAAAAAGCAGATTTTGTAAGAACCCAACAAATTCTAGAAGAAATCACATGTACACTTGTCTGTAATGTTTTCTCTTCAGATATTCAGATAATGGCTCATTCTTTTACATGATTTTGATTCTTTAATTTTGCATATGTATGTGTTAGTATTCATGGGTATATATATATATATTCACATATGTTTGGGTACACATGTGTGTACAGGCCCAAAGTAGATATTGAGTGTCCTTCTCCATTGGTCTCTACTTTATTTATTGAGGCAAGGTCTGTGACTGAATTCAGAACTTTCTGATTCTAGCTAATCCTACTAGTCAAATTGCCCAGATGACCTCTGAGATTTATAGGTGGCTCCGATACCTGCCTGATTAATTTTGTTTTCTGTTTTTCTGTTTTCAAATTATTTAGTTCTTTGTGAAATTCTTAGAGTTTATGTTGATTATAATCATTCCATACCCCATTCCCCCACTCTCCCCAGATCTACTTCCCAGGTTGTAACCATTCAGCTTTGTGTCACCTAATATTTTTTTAAACCTCGTCAAATACAGCTGGTGTTCCCAATGTCCCCTTGAATGTATGGCCTTTTTCAGGAGAGTGGTCAACCCACCAGAGACAACACCATTAAAGAGAACTGAATCTACCTTTCCTAATAGGAATCACTTGTTAATAATGCTTAGCTAGGATGATATTTTGGGGTCTTCTCCCTTCTCTGTGCCGGGACTTGGTCACCTGCTCTGAACTTATATATTCAATTGCCATGCTTTGTTCAAAAAATACTATGTCCTTGTAGTCATTCACTACCTCTGCTCTTCCAGTCTTTCCAATGATCCCTGAGTCTTAGGATGTGGAAGTATGATATAGATGTCCTATTTAAGGTTTAGTATTCTTCACTCTCTTATTTTCTGTACATTGATACTTTGTGGCTCTCTGTGTTCATCTCTATCTAATTCAGACAGAATCTTCTTTGATAAAGTTTGAGAGATACTCTAATCTATGGATATAACAAAGTTTTGATTTAATATTATGCCTACTTAGCAGAATAATAGTAATAAGTTTTTCCTTGGTATCTCCTAAAAGATGTGTGTGTGTGTGTGTATGTGTGTGTGTGTATTCTAACATCTATCTATCTATCTATCTATCTATCTATCTATCTATCTATCTATCCATCTATCCATCACCTCTCTGTTTATGTATGGACAGAGATAGATATAGGTCATAAGAACTTTTATAGTAGTAGGATTTCATATGACACTGTCTAAATACTTTTAGTGTTAGTAATTCCTCCCTTTTGTCTCTACACTACCTTCCATCCATATTAAATTAAATCCTTCTTTTTACACTATTTCATTTAACTATTTTTACTATTTATGCTCTTTATACTATTGTGTTATATAACTCTTCACTTTAAAATATCATCCCTCTATGGTCCCTCACTAGTTTATTGACTTATATGGGTATTCTGGTATCTGAAAATTCAAGCCAAAATTCACAAATGAGAGAAAACGTATGGCATATTTTTTTTGCATCTGGGATACATCACTCAGAATTACTGTTTCCAGCTCTATCCATTTATCTATAAATTTCATAATTTCTTTGTGAATTTCTTTTTTTCTCTTAATAGGTAAGTTATATTCCATTGTGTAAATGCAACAAATTTTCCTTATACATTTAACAGTTGTAGACATTTAATTTCTGTTACGACTAGAGTAGAAATAAATATAGATGGTTAGTTTTGTTTTTTTAATTTTATGCTTAGTTCATGTGCGTTGGTATTTTGCACGCATATATGTCTAGGTGAAATGTTGGATCCTCTGGAATTGGAGTTACAGACAGTTGTGAGCTGCTGTGTGGGTGTTAGGAATTGAACCTGGGTCCTCTGGAAGAGCATCCATTGCCTTATCTTCTAAGCCATCTCTCCAGTCCAGGTTAGGTTTCTTTACAATTCAAAAGGGTATTCTTGTTTTCTATTTTACTTTTAGTTCTTTGAGAAATTCTTAGAATTTATGTTGATCACATTCATTCCTTACCCTATTCCCTCAAGATCCATTTTCCATTTTGTAGCCATTCAACGTTGAATCCTCTTATATTTTATTTTTTAAAAGCTCATCAGGTACTGCTGATGCTACTCATATTTGAGTGTATGATCTTCTAATGGAGAGTGGCCAACCAAGCAGGGTTTGTCCAAGACTCTAGTATAACTAGATTATGTAATTTACCTATTTCTACGTTTCTGAGGAACCTTCCCACAGATCTCCATAATGGCTGCACCAGTGTAATTAAAGCTACTCTAGGAGAATAGTTTTGGTAACAGAAATTTTGATGACAAATGTTGGCATGGATGAGGAGAAGTTGGGCCCCTAATTTACTAACTGGATTTCACTTGGGTTCTATGAATCAGAACTCCAGTCTTCAAACTTTGGCAACAAGCACTTTATACAATGTGCAATCTTCCCAGGATATTTTTATCCTTTTAAATGCTCCCTTTTTAATGGACATATTCCAAGTACTTCATTTAAAATTGCAACTTTTATTGTTTTCATTTTTATACCCAGGATTTCTGATAAACCTTAACCAGCTTTACTTGTTTTCTCTGTTAAAATAAATGTATATACTTCTTCTGTATTATAATTAATTTACCACAACCTTTCTCTTATTACTTTATTCATAGGTCTACTTCAGATATATAGAAGACGTGTTTATTGAATGAAGATACACTATTCTCGAGTGTTTCATGGGAGATAGACTTATTCAAGTTGTACTTGAGTATATGGCTATCCGTATTTTAGAGATCCCCAAACATTATTTAGTCATTAACTCATTTAAATGTGCCTCTTCATAATATTGTTCAAGATATGTTTAAAAGGAGATATTTGGTTAGAAAATGCAATGCAAGGAAGCAGCCTATTTATATTGAAGTTCACACATACCTAATTGGCAACTTCCAAGGTTGCAATGTATTATCATGATAGGAATAGCATTTGTGGTGCTGGGGAGATGGCTCACTGGGTAAAGTGCTGTAGATTGAGGGCAAGAATGTAGATCTATAGAACCTATGCTTACACTGCCCAGGTATGGCTTCCTTCCCACAATCCCAGCACATGGAAAGCATAAACAAAGATTCTCTGGAACAAGCAAGCTGATAGCTATATTAATAAAAGCATAGCACTCTGGATTCAAAGAGAGACTCTGCATAAATATATACAGTGTAGAATGTTGGAGGAAAATGTTTGATATCAATCTTCATGTTATGCATACATCTACACACCACATACACACTCCCCAATACATGTACCTGTATCAATATGCAGGTACACATGCATATGTGTGAGTTTTCATGCCTGCAGTCATGCAAATACACATGCACACCACACAAAATACATCTTGCTCTGGTGAATATCTGAAAACTAGACATGTGTCACTACACCTCTAGGTATATCTAATTTAGGGTCCAAAGATAGAGTCCAGTTTCCTTTTCGACTTCTGGCACTGATTCTTGAAAGAGAATCTTAGCACAACCCTTCAGAAAGATGCAGATAGTGAACTTCTGGTGTGACCTAGGAGACTGGCAAAAGGCACATGGGATAACCAGAAAAAAATTAATTTTCTGGGAAGAAAAGTTTTTTTCCCTCGGGAAAATTCTTCCAATGAGTTCTTATTCAATTTACATTAAACTCATACAAGAGAATATTTCTAACTCAACATAATATCAGTAACAGACACTTTACAGGAAAATAATGTGGTGTCAAGTAGATATTTTATATAGCATGTTATTTCCAGAACCTCAGAAGTCAACAGAGACTCTTTAGTTTAGCCTTCAGGTAGAATAACAATATGAGTAGCATAATGAATCCAGATGTACATTTTTAAAATGTGGTGTCATTCCTGGAACTCAGACTTGAGGGGATGCTATGAGTAGAATGATAGATTGGCATTTTCTTTTTCTCCTAGAAGATTTAGTGTATAAATAAAGCAAAAATCAAGAATTTAAAGCCAAGGGTTGTTATTTCCTCTGCCTATTTCTAACTTTTCCCTTTAAGTTCTCTGAAACTGCCTTAGAATTAAAATATTTATTAAACAGTGGACTATATGGAAAGAATATTGAATGGACAGAAAAACAAAGTGGTGGACTCAGTGTGATATTACTTAGGTAAGAATAATAAATGAAGTAATGATTTACACTATATACAGTGAACCTTAAACATTATGCTAAGAATTTGAAGCAAGGTACGGAGGGCCCCATAGAATGATCCTGTTTTTATGTGAAAGCCAGAACAGGCAACTCCACAGAGATATGCAGGCTTATATTTTTCAAAACCTACTTTAATAAAGGTTATCAAACCTTTCGACTGCAAAACAACACATGAGTCTACATCACATGACACAACCAAAAATTTCCACTTCAGAGGTAGAAGAGAGAAGTTTCCAGGAACAGATGGGAAGTGGAGGTGTGGAATGTTTGCTGACAAACACAGGGTTTCTTTTGAGGGTGCTAGAAATGTTCAGAATTAGACAGTGATGACAGGCACAGAACTTGTGCATATACTGAAATCCACTGAACTATACATTTTGAAAACTGCTTTTCAGATATTGAGTGAAGTGTTATGAAATTCAGTAAACTTTTTTGCTCTTATGATTCAAGTCTTGTATATATACATTTCTAATTTTATATATCTATTAGATTATTCTCATCTACAGATATAAAATATTTTGAAAGCTTGGCTGGATTTCTGTCTTTTTTGGCTTCTGTATGTTTTGCTGAATATATTCTGATGCTGTCATTTAGGTCTGCGTATATTTAGGGTATGGTTTTATTTTTCCTTCCCTTCTTCCTTCTTTCCCTCTCTTGCTCCCTCCTTCCCTACCTTTCCTCTCTCTTTTTTCTTTCTTTTAATTAAGCTTTTTCATTTCTAGAATATATTACATTTTAAAACATCCTAATAAAATTTTGTAGTAACTAAAGACAAAGAAAATACTAAAGTATTAAAGGAATCCAAGCATTGTGGTATATATCTGTATGCTAGGATTTTAGAAGTTGAAGGCAGTAAGATCAAAGCTTTAAGCCCAATCAGGACTAAACAGTAAATTTGATGCCAGTTGGAGACCAGATATCAAAACAACAGAGCCAAGTCCTGATAGCAGCAATGAAGTACTCACAGAGGTGAATATTTTTCTTTTTGTCAAAACCTTTGTAGCCTTCTCTGATTGGGAATTTTTCTTTTTCTTTTTACTTGGCCTCCAATTTGTATTGATTTTTTTTATTTTATTCAACTTCTATGTTACATGTTAGGACATATTTCTATTTTACTTTTCATGTGTCTTTGCTTTTATGTTTAAAATGTACTTCTAACATATACACACACGCACATTCACATACAACTTGACACTTCACATTAAGACAGTCTGTCAATCTGGCTTTTTAGTGGTGGTGTTTTGTTTGGTTTTGCTTGTCTTTTCTTTTCTTGTTTGTTTGTTTGTTCTGTTTTCTCACAGTTTATGTGAGTATAATAGTTTAATTTTCAAAAAATTTCTTCCTGAAAATAGATTTTTTCCCCTGTAGCAAATACATACTGTCAGTTTCCATTTCTTCCTTTCCTTCTAGCTCCCTGCTATCCTTGTCCTCTACATTTATTTCCCTCTCTTTCCTTTCCTGAAAAAAAAAAAAGCAGAACTTCCAGAAACAACAGCCAAATGGACCAAAAAAGACACAATAAGACAAGGCAAAAGTCCTCATATTGAGGCTGGACAATGCAGCTCAATAGGAGAAAGACAATCTCAAGAATAGGCAAAAGTGTCAGAGATATTCATTTTTCCCTCTGTTAGGAGTTTTACAAGAACACCAAAGTAACAGCCATAACTTATATGCAGAGGACCTGGTGCAGACCCTTGCAGGTCCTGTGCTTGCCACTCCAGTCTCTATGAGTCCATGTGAGCCCTGCTTAGCTGATTTGCTGGGCCATGTTCTGATGTCCTCCATTCCCTCTGGCTCCCACAATCATTCCCTCTCTTTCTAAGGGACCTGATGGAGATCTCCAGTGTAGACTCTATCCCTCTGCATAATATCTGGCTCTGGGTCTCTAGGCCTCCTCCCATCTGCTGCCCAAGGAAGCCTCTCTGATGACTACTGGGCAAGGCACAGATCTTAGGTCTCTGGGATATCCGGTCTCTGGTTTCTGGCCATCCTGGCTGTGTAGGACACGGGCTCAATCTGTTTTAGTTGCTGCATTCATAACATTTTCATTTTAAAATAATTAAATTGGAATGAGATTTTGAATAAATTTGGCTTATGTAATTTGTTCTTCTCCATTCTTTTGCCATCATTATTGTATGTATATAGTTTTCTTCTCCCCATATTCCTTTTTAAAAGCTTTCTTTAGGGTTAATTGAGCATTTTTTTAAGTTCCCATTCAATTTCCAGAATTAGACTTAATAATTTTACATAGTTTGCTTTATTATAATCACTCTAAGGAAGTAATGCTTAATGGTTCTCATCTGCTCTTTTCTGAAGAGAAAATGGGAAGAGAATGGATCTTAGAGTGAGGGGAGGTGAAGAGTACTAGGAGGAATGAAGGAAGGTAAAATTGTAGTTGGATATACTGTATGAGAGAAGAATCTGTTTTCAATAAAAAAGGAAAGAAATAATTTAAAGCTAGAAATACACTGTATATCTTAGTGTATCTATCATTATTGCCATACTAAATACTTTTGTGTAGCTGACCATGACATGCCACCAGGTTATGTAAATCAAGGTTCCTGTTTGCAAATTTCATTCCTAGGACTATTTTTAATATTATTTTTAAGAGTAAAAGCACAAGAATATTTTATTTTGTTTTATTTTACTTTTATTGAAAATATATTTTGTCCACATGTAATATATCCTGATTATGGCTTCCCCACCCTCTTCCCAGTTTGTCCCCACCTCCCCTTCCATCTGCATCTACACCTTTCTGTCTCACATTTAAAACCAACAGGCTTCTAAAGTGTAATAATAAAATAAAATAAAATAAAATAAAATAAAATAAAATAAAATAAAAGCTAGGACATTGGAATAGAACAAAAACAAACAGAAGGAAAAGTGTTCAAGAAAATGCACAAGAAATGGCTAGAGATGCAGAGACCCACTTGTCCGAATACTAACCAATTCCCTAAAAACACTAAACTGGAAGCCATAATATATATGCAATGGACCTGTAGGGTAAAATGAGAGAAAAAAAATCTGTGTAAATAAAATTTTATAAATGCAAATTAAAAAGAAAAAAAAGAAGTCCTGACCTGACATGACATTCTAAGATAAGGAATCTCCCAAAATGCACTGGGTTCATTTTCAGTTGTCCATCTACTGTTGGGCACATAGCCCCTTAGAAGTAGTTTGTTTCCCCAGTGAAAGTTACTTAGAGAAAAGTAAGTTTTCATTTGAAAATTGTTATCAATTGAAGATAGTTTCTGGGTTAGAGATAGAGGTATATGCTCACTTTTCCTTTTAGCTCTAGGATGGTACAGATCCATGAAGACCATGTGCATGCTCCCTCAGTCTCCCTGAGTTAATATGTACTTTGATTCTGTTGATTTAGAGTGTGTTGTTTCTTTAGTGTCCTCTGTCCCCTCTGGCTCTAACATGCTTTCTGTCTCCTCCTTTGAAGCATTACCTGAGTCTTTAGCCAAGGGATTTGATGGAGATATCCCTATTAGGGCTGAGTGTGCCAAGGCTTCTCATTTTCTGTATAGTGTCTGGCTGTGGGTCTTGTATTTGTTCCCATTTGCTGCAGGAGGAAGCTTCTCTGATGATAGCTGAGTATACAAATCCATGAGTATAGAAGAATGTCAATAGGGATGTTTTATTACCCTCCTAGGGGTGGCTGCATATTCCATCTTTTTTGGCATATCTAATAACTACTGATTAGATCCCAGATATAATAAATATTAAGTCACCAGCAACTGGAGTATGCTATATTCTTATTCATTTTTCTTTTAATTTTTGAGTATTAGTTAACAATCTTGGTGATATTTGTTTAAATCCTGGGCATTTCCAATTTAATTTGAGTCTCAAAGTTTTGTTATCATCTTCTATAGAATATTTACCACTGTTTCTGGCAGATATTCAAGAAAGAGTCAGAGCACCAATTAAATCAGAGACGGCTTCAGTTTTTGTGCATGTTGATCCATTTCTGGTTTAGTGTTTTCATGAAATGTGGAAGCCAGAATTTTATGTTTCTAGCTCTGTTATTTTTACAAGTCTCCTCTTTCCTTGTTGGCCATTCTTCAGAGATTCTCATAGCTGTATATGTCTCAACAGGAACAAGTGTACTACACATCTGGACTGCATTGATTTTGTTCCTTTTTCTCTTCCATGGAATTTCATCCACTCACATTTTCATTACCATGTGCTTAGACAGATCTAATTATTTTAATTTTCC
This sequence comes from Grammomys surdaster, assembly GCF_004785775.1. Classification (NCBI taxonomy): domain Eukaryota; kingdom Metazoa; phylum Chordata; class Mammalia; order Rodentia; family Muridae; genus Grammomys; species Grammomys surdaster. The sequence continues at coordinate 13,009,568 of NW_021604578.1, read as the reverse complement.
TCTCCAGAAGGGCTTAGCTTGAAAGAAGTTTGTCTGCAGATTCCAGATGTGTAGGAGAACCGGAGGTGGGCTCCTCTACATAAATGGGTGCTACAGAAGCACCCATTGAGATCTTCAATTTTATTGTTAGATTTGTCTTTTGTATTTTAAGTATGTGGTTGCATGTAAATGTTACCTGATCAAATCTAGTAGTTTTATGTACACCGTTATGCAAAGGTTCTTTTAAAGAAATGTTATTGGTGCACTCCTTTTCCTAGTTCTCATGTATTGATTTTGATGTCTGATACAATTATTTAGATTTTGTACAATCTTATTAATGTTCACTTGTTTTTTCTTTTGTGTATTTTTAAATGTGAGCCTGTGATTTTTGCGTCTGAAAATTTCAACATAGTTTTCAATTATGACTTCAACCCACCTCAGCATAGTTTTAAGTTGAGTAGTGTCTTCATAAGACCTTATGTTTCTGTGTATTTTTTTCTCCATACTCTCCATCTTAAGACAAGGCTGAGACGTACAACCCTGCTTTTAGCATTATTTTTCCAGTGTGTCATCCTTTAGTAGCTCTACCTTTGTCTAAGTGTCTTTAGTCATTCTTAGTCCTCATGTGATTACTTATCCTCCAAGCTAGACCACAGTAGATCTCAAACCTTCCTAGGAACCCTAAAAGCACAGGTCTTCTATGAAGCCTCCATGAAGTTCTGAACTTATATCCTATTCCATTTAACTTTCCTGTTTCCTACTTACAGTACTTGCTGTACTGTATGTTTTTGATGTTCATGATAGTTTTCTTCTTTAATACTGTCATAATTCTAAATACATGCATTTTAGTACTGTTAAATTGATTCTCATAGGTTTCAAGTAGAATTACTACATGTATTTCTTGAACAGGCAATGCAGCATTAAGTGTGCTCTCATAGAGAATGATCTAAAAACAGCAGTCTTAGTCTTCATCTTGGCAAGTAAATTGAGCATTTTAAGTAAAGTATAGGAAGGATATATTTAGCTAAAGTGTCTCAATGTTAAGGTTTGAGGAGTTAAAGAAGGTAGTTCATATTCAAAATGCTTATATAGATTAATCACATGACAATGACATGAATTGAAATATATATAGTTATCTAGCAGATGATAGGTGGGCATTTGAGATAAAGAGAGAAGAAAAGTTATTCCAAATTCTATAAGTAATCGCTATAAAATATGCATTCTTCTTTTGAATTTATTTGAAGATTCTAGATCAAATCCTCATTGTCCTTATGATCTGGTACTTTCTGTCTTTGCCAGTTCTTAGATGCAGTGTGAATACATAACTGATAAATTATGCAGAGGAAAGTGAATCAAACAGATTTCTGTGATTTAAAAAGTCATTTGGAATAACATTGCAATTAATATCTTCTCTAATACAAAATAAAATATGAAGTTTGATTTCTATCCAGAAAACATGTAGTGCAGAAATACATTTATTTTCAGTTTTCTTTAAACTTTCTTTAACGCTAGATGCTAATAAATACTGATAAAATTTCAAGAAAAATGCATCCAAAGAGTGCTATGTCCATTGTTAGAATCTGATAGAACTTGTGGAATAAAACATACATATGTAGTTGACCACTTAACATAGACTAAATAAAAGCAATTTAAGAAAGAAAGAGATTAATTTGGTACACAGTTGCAGAGAATACCATCCATCATGTTGAGGAAGGTGTGGTGGCAGGGACAGCACATGGTTATTCACAGTCTTCAGAGAAGTAGAGAGGGATGCTTGTTACTGCTTGGTGCCATTCTCTGCAGCCCATGGGACTTGTACTGCTCATATTTAGGGTGGCTTTTCCTATCTCACATAACCTAATCTAGAAAATTCCTCCCAGGTGTACGAAGAGATTGTTTCCATAGTTATTCTAAATTCTATGGTTAGCAACTGAGATTAATCATCACAAGGGGAAACAGCATGGGCCTCATGTCAGTAATAAGCTGTCACCATGGCAATTGTAATAACGTCCCTTTCTGCACTGTACTTGGAAGCAAATTACCTCCTGTAGTGCAAATCATGCTTTATTTACATGTTCTCAAATTGCTCCTTTAACAGTACTTTTAAACACAAACTTGTAACGTTTTGAAAAATTACATGTTTTCAGATAGCAACAGTTTTTGCCATTTTTAGTATTAAGGGATATAATTAATCAAGTTCTTTAATTATGTTCATTTAGAAAATTAGCAGTGCTAAAATGTCAAATAATAAGAATGCAAATAATTCTAAAGCAGAATCCACTGACATCCAAATATTAAAAATTTGTAAAATCGCCCTAACTTTAAGTGGCAAATCCTGCCCCCTTGTAAGTTATATCAGAGTTCACGGGTAACCTAGTGCTCATAGGTTTATTATATGTCACATGTAAAGAGAGTTTCTGAAGGGTTGACTTTCATTGCTACGAGATGGAGCTAATGTAATTCTAAATCACTCTTTTAGTTTTAAGAGGAAGAGGGGCAGCTCTCATGAGGTTCTCTTTTTACATAACAGAGATCATAACTCTATGAAAGAGATTTCGCTACAAGTGACAACCACCTGTTTAGAACTGGTCTAACATGTAACCTTATTCTAACTACCCATAGCTATTGGTGGAAATAAGTATATGGTGAACAACTGAGATGAAAACCTGTTCAAGGTTATGAAGAAGTTAAAAATATTCAGACTGTGTTTAAAAACCTTTCCTTGTTCTGTGTCTTCTGTGAAATAGCATAGAGGTTTTTAAAAATGGTTTCAACTGAAGCAAGCAATGTCTTAAAAATCAACACAATAGGAATTGATTTTTTTTCACATAGAAAACTCAAAATTTTCAGAAAAGCTTTATTTTGTGGTAAATGAAGTTTACTTATGGAAAGTCTGAATAATTTTGTCCAATGTCCAGTGACAGTGACTGATTATATATATGAGACTTAGGAAGAGTGTGCTCATCTCTTGGAATTACATTCAGGCTAAGAAATTCTGCGTCTGACCAGGTTAAGGCCTTTTCATTTCATTGTATTTATATGATTACCAAAAAAAGTTATTCTAATCCAATGCTAACATAGTAACACACGTAGAATACATGGAAATACAAATAATTTATAGTTTAGTGCTATGGAATATGTAAAAGGAACATTCTTATTTTTTATTTTTTTAAAGACTTATTTATTTGTCATACACACACACACACACACACACACATACATATACACTGTTCTTCAAGCACACCATAAGAGGGCATCGAATTCCATTGCTGACGGTTGTGAGCCACGTTGTGTTTGCTAGAAATTGAACTCAGGGTCTCTGGAAGAGCAGTCAGTGTTCTTAACTGCTGAGTCATCCCTCCAGCCCACAAAAATTATTTTTTAAAAAGTGTAATTTTACTTTATTACTGTTAGAAACACACCCTGGCTTTTTTCTCTCCACTATCAGAACTCTGTCTCATGAGCACAGGGACTGAGACCGTTGTGGTGGGTGGCAGCTAGAGGAAGACATGACCTCAGAATAACACTAAGTGAATAATATCCTGGGTTCAAGCTTCTGAGATAGCTCAGCGCGTAAAGGCATGGGTTGCCATGCCTGGCGACCATTGCTGAATCCCCAAGACCCACCAACATGGTGGAAAGGGAAAACCACCTCCTGAAAGTTGTCCTCTGACTTACACTCGTGCAAAAGGAACATTTTTAAAGCATCTGTAGAAAGCTTAAATATCTGAGATATAAAGGTAAAATTCTATCGCTCATGGACTAGTTCATTCAATGGAAATGCAGATGAAGACATAAATTCTGGTGAATACTCATTTCTCAATAAAATAAAAGAAATATCTTTTGAGGGCTACATGTTGGCATGTTCTAATCCTTAAATATTTCAAAGTATGTATTTGAATATATTGCTACCATTTACTCAGTTTAATTCCTTCCATAAATTGTTTCTAAGCTTTGAAAACTGTCATCCTTGTGATGTTTTTATGTAAAAGAAAACAACAGGGTATAAAAAAAGACAACTTTAATATTAAGAGAACACAATGAAGATAGACAAAGGGAATGAGCTTGAAAGGGCTAACAGAAATAGGAAAGGGTAATTAGGGAACTCAGTACCTCATAAGTGCACCTCACATCAAACACAAGAATCTTAGAAAGAAGAGGGAGGAAGGAAGGAAGGAAGGAAGGAAGGAAGGAAGGAAGGAAGGAAGGAAGGACAGAAGGAAGGGAGGAAGGAAGGGAGGAAGGAAGGAAGGAAGGAAGGAAAGAAGGAAGGGAGGGAGGGATGAAGGGAGGGAGGGAAGAGGGAGGGAGGAAGGGAGGGAGGAAGGGAGGGATGAAGTAAAAGAGAAAGAGGCAAGTGCTATGAAAGCTCAACACTATGACTTTTGCCAGTGTTCTATTCATCAGATCAAAGCCTGCAGTCACTGGATTAAAGATGGACTAATAAATTCTTCTTTATAATGGGCAGAGTTTCAAAGACACACTATAATAGACTAGATGCAGAAATGAGAGGAAATGGACCACACTAACCGGCTGAACAATGTGATTGAATAGTCTACAATAAATTGAATTTGGGATGTGGACCATAGTCTTAATGTCTTAATGCTTGTTCCTCAATGGTGATACTCTTTTGAGAGCATATGGCAGTTCTAGGAGGTAGTGTTGAACTTGTGGAAGTCGCTCTTTAGGTGGGATTTTGAAAGTGAGACTTGACTCATGTTCCTTCCTTCTTGCTTCCACCACATGTTACATACCACGATGAACTAAAATTCTCTCAATCTCTGAACTAACACAAACCCTCAAACCTTCATTTTGGTTTTGTTATGTATTACAGTGATAACAATGTGCAAGTAACAAATAAGAAGATGCCTTTTTAAAATTACAGTTTAGTGCTTATGTGGTTTTGACCACTCATGATTTTCAAGAGATCATTTTGTCTTTAAAGCATCTGTCTTTTTTTTTTTTTTTTGCCTTTGTGCGTCTGGAATAACACATCTTTCTTCTTGTAAAAATCCTGCTCAGATTGCACTGAACATCTTGAATAGTTGGCAATGATTATTTGTCATTTCTGTAATTGTTTTGAGATAGTTCTGTTAACATTCTCTTACAACTGTTTCATTTTCTCCATAGATTACTCTTTGTACTGATAAATTACTTTTTAGTTTGCTCTTAAACTGCAAAATTGATGTTTGAAGATCATCACCTGGTTTTTAGTTGAATGTCTGTCTACTTATTATGGTTTCTGTAAATATGAACACTTATTCTTCACTGTAGTTATTTTCTATTTCTTTTAATTATAAAAAAATTGAGAGATGAGACTGATCAGATACTTGACTCAATAGGCTAAAAGTATTATTATAAATATCAGCAATATATACAGTAATATATGGTTTTTAGATATGTTCTTTCCAGATATTACTGGGAAAGCAGTTCTCTGGTACAATGCTATGCCATGAACGAACTGGGGAAAAAGTAAGAGGGGAAAGTGAGCTTCTGCACTGAGGCCTGTGGATTCCAAATAACCCATCAGTTGTCATGTAAGAGTCAAGGAGAATGAGGTTGTTCTCCTTGGAAGAAATCAGTCAGTTCAAGCTGCCACTGCTGTGAAACTCAGATGCTGCCTCCAATTGGCTTGAAGTTTTCTAGTTCTGCTAGAGTGTGAGAACATCCAGAATCAGGTGTCTCAGTGGACCCATGCCAACAGACAATAGAAACTGTACACCTGCAGAGGTCAGTCCAGAATGCAAAAGCTATGCCACTGGATAGATAGTCTACACCCCAATCATGCTATACAAAGGGCAGATTAAAGTAAGAGATTTAAAAGTATATTGTGTATGTAAGCTCGGGAGTGTGCAGAAGCTCAGTACTTCAAATTAGACCCTGATTGATGGTACTATTTTGACAATTATCTACAGTCTTTTTTATGATGCCTTCAATTCCAAATTCTGAGAATAGCTGTGTATATGAACATAATCACCATACAGATTTAATTCATTGTACTGAAATTTACTTTTTTCGAAAAGGCTTATACTTGGTTTTAAACATGTAATTATCGATTCTGAAAAAGGATTCAGATTTAATGGCATCCCCAGAACTGAAAGTTGGGTTTTTCCTCTATTGACCTGTTCTACTGAAAAAGCCAGTGTCTCTTCTGTGGACTACCAACATTATTAGCTTCAAGGAGACATAATCTTTGCTATTAACCTCTCAACAGTATTAAGTTCATGGGTACATAACCTCAAGACCACGTCTTAACAGTGAAGAGTATTTTTATTGTGGTGAGTGTGGCTCAATGTCTTGGTAACATTTATGTATACTCAATCTCTTAAGAGTCCTGAAGGTCTGGTAGAAAACCACAATTAAGACTTGATCTTAGGAAGTTGGATAAATAACACACATACAGTGAGAGTCAGGTCAGCTCACGGTTTCTTGAAGAACACTACGAGTTTTTCTAAATTGTGTATAAGGCATTTGGAGGGACTCATTTTAAACTTCAACTTTTTATAATTTCAATTTTATGAGAAAATATGTTTTGTTTTATACTTTAACTCAAAAACAAAATTTGAGTTTTAGACTTTAATTTCTGGCAATCTCATAAGGAGATATACATTCAGCCTTGGGGCTTGATATTATGACCTTTTAAAATTTGAATTTATTGATGTTGAAATGTCATCTTTTTGTGGGCTCCACTGGGAATGGTCAGATAGATATTGGAATGAGAAGGAAGAGTATTTAGCCAGAATGACATTGAATTGATTTAACTAATGTTTTGTGACCTACTATAAGGTTGCCAGTTGGTGGTTCCTGAAGAATGTAACTGAAGGGCTATCCTAGTTTCTACTCTAGGTGGATAAGCTGCTGGAATCCATTATAAGCCAACATTTGTTGCTACCTTCCAGGCAGATCTGACCAGGATGAGAAGCTATTTCACAGGTACTCTACATAAGATCTAGGAGAATGAGACTGAAGAAATTATTCCTCAGTCTCAATCCTCAGTAGGCTGCAGCAGACCTCATGTTCCCTTGAGCAGTATCTTCCTAGAGAGCTGTCTCAACAGGCAATTTTCTGACCTTTGGTGATTATCAACTACTTCCTTTTACCTTCTGGTCCCAGGGTAATTCAGATATAGCCCTTCTCACTCCATATTGTGGTCTTATTTTTTTATTGGTATTCCTACATGGTAACCAGACCCATGTACATACTCTGCAGGACCTTGATAAAGAGCTTTTAAATTATAAAATTCAGAAAAGGTCTACTTAGTTAAATTTCATGTTATTTATTTGAAACTAAGCCTTCAAATAATCCACTGTAACATTGACCCATTTACTTATACAGATAGTAAGAAGGGAGCTAAAATTCCTAAGTTACAAAAACAAAGTATTTGGCATTGAAACTCACATTGCAATTATGGAGAAAAAAAAGAATTGTATAAGGCATATTGGAAGTATTTTCATATGCACTTTATAGTACTCCTTTGTGTTTTCTGATGAATCCCTTCTCTTTTCATATAACGAGTGTGTGATTGTGTGAATTGTCTGCTGTGAGTGATATCTGTATGCATTAACATACCTTACATGTAAAGGTGTGAGTGATATCTGTGTGTACTGATGATATATCTTGCAGGTAAAGATGTGAATGCATGACAGCAGCAGGTATGTGGCTCATTCAGGTTACTCTTGTAGGAAAAGTCTGCTTTTGATGCTGGTAACAAGTCTTCCCTTTTTCTATCAGAAATATGTCCACTAATTGAAAACAAATAGTTAGACAGTGATAGACTAAATGGGTCAACTTTAATCAAAAGCTCTTTCATGTGTCATAATGCATTATAGCTTCTAGCAGAAAATATTTTAAGAGGAGGTAATAAATTCTCTTCTTCCTTTCTGCCTCCTTCCCCTCCTCCCTCCTTCCCTCTGTCCCTTTCTCCCTTCCAATCTCTCTTATTCTCTCTTTGCCCCTCGTCCTTTCATCTTACTCCGTAGCCCAGGTTGGCCGAAACTCACTGAGGCCAAGACTAGCCTTCAGCTCTTGGGAGCTCCCCTTCCTACCCTCTGCCTCTCAGATGCCAGGATTGCTAGCATAGGCCTCAACATTCAGCTCATTCCTTACTTGTTACATTCTTAGAGAACATCTAACAGAGAAAACCTCATTATCAGAGGAGAAAATTGTCCATCTGCCTCTTCTGATCCAAAATATTCATGTAATTAATTTAATGATCAGTGTATTGTCAAGTCCCACAGATTATCTACTAAATACTTACTCATTTTCAATAGAAAATTATCAATAATTAATGTCATATTCCTATTCCAAATAAATACAATTTAATAAACTGGAGTCAATTTCTAAAAACAAATATAAAAAATTAGGAGGTTATGTTTTCTTAAATGACATACACTTGGTCATTTTACTTTTTCAAAACTCAGACTGGTTTTATAAACATGAATTGCAAACATATTATTTTCTATGATAGTGGCATAGTTAATACAACAGAGCCAAAAATGAAGCTACTAAGAAATTTAAATTTTAAAATAATAAAAGTATATCATTTGTTTTCAGGATAGGACATATATTAGTCTGAGATTTGTTGGCATCATAATTCTTCAAGAAAGCTATTTATTGTCACCTGTTCTACTTCTGAAAAAGTATAGTGTGGGCCAGGACTGTTCAAGATCAGTGAGAGTCCATAGTGCTACCTGGATTATCTTTAGCAACTAACCTTAAGATTACAATACACACCCTTCTTCTTCCAAGGTCATTTACTTTCTGAATGTGACTGCCACTCACTTGCATATTGTTGTCTACAATGGTGCAGCTTGAGTTTTATGGTGATCTTAATATAATGGATATCTGTACTTCCAATTTATAAATGTCTTTCTGATGAGTATATCCTGATTTGTTCAAGTGAGTGTTGATTTGACTGGTATTCTCTGATATTAGCATCTGGCAGTACGATTGTCACAAACTCTTCATGTATTAACCTGAGCTAAGACTCCAAATTTATGGTATCTTAACTCTTTTAAAGATTTACTCTATGAGCTATAACACATGTTCAATGCACAAGTACCATATATTTTGCTTTCATAAAATATAATAATCCTTGGGCCTCTCTTCCACATTGTTATTACAAATCATTTTAACTTATGTGTTACCTACTTATGTTTGAGACACACTGACTTTTCCTTCATGGCTAAATCCCATTTGCAAAACTCAATGTAAAATGATTGCAAAGAATCTAAAAAACTTGGAAGATTTAACCACAGAGAAAATATATTTTATTAATGAATTTATTTTGCTTTGCTTTTTTGTCTCTTTAGGGGTCCCTGATGATTTCCTTACTTTCTTAAGTCAACCATATGATTGCATGTATTTGAATATTTGAGTTTTGCAGTGCAGCAGATAGAAGGCTAGACAAATAGTTGTCCCAACTTTACAAAAAATAATTTTTAAAAAAAATATTCTGAAAAATCAAGTATTTTCCTGAATTTGAAGGTGATGAACTGAGATTGCAGGAAAGAGAACTGACCTGGCATCTAAAGGAAGAGATTGCTCCAAGGAGAGAAAACAGAGGCACATCATCACCTGGAGCCAGATCTTGGCACTCAAGCTCACAGGACATTTTAGAAATATTTTAAGTGTGTTTATTAAACTCTTAGTTAAATAGCTTAGTTGGGATAAGGGGTTCCTGAGTTGGTGGGGGGGAATGAGGTAAGGGGAGAACATCTGAAATGTAAATAAAATATCCAATAAAAATTTTAAAAAAGTTGGAATATTGAAAAAGAAAAGAAATAATGGCACGCTTAGAATGCTTGCACCAAAGTTGTGTATAACCATGAGAACATTCTGTATGCTCTGGATTGTTCTACTTCTTTTGTTAACATCTTTGATAAGTACTGCATCATTTTATTATCACCAAGACTGTAAAAATAGTTCTGACATAATTGTCAACTGACTATATAGACTTTACTTAGATTATATCAGCTTCTCTTACAGGTATCCTTTCTGTTGCATTGGATAGCACATTTAGTTTTATATTTCCTTAATTACCATTTTAATTTTGGTCCACCAGTCCTTTCCAGTGTTTCAAGGTTTACAATATGTTGATGAGTACTGTTATTCAGCAAAATGTTCTTCAGTTGGCCACATTCTTACAAGTACAAAGAGATGATGCAATTTTTCAAGAATCATGTCTTGAAAATCAACATAATATTATATATTATATTCAAGGGATCACAATGTCATGAATCTTATTAGATCTTTTCTGTAGTACCCCTTTAGTTATTGATACTTGAGTTATTTCACAGAAAATTTACCATGTTTTTTCTTTAAATAATGGAAGTATTTGAATGTGTTGGAAGAAGTATTTAGTGATTTTGTAATTTGTTTATCCCTAATTTTGCTTGTGTGTTTTAGCAGTCCTTGGAGGTCATGGAGCCAGTAAATTTCTTTGGTATCTGATAAATGCTGATTCTTATTTTACTGTCTCCTGCATTTATTTTAATTTCTATTTCAAAGGTAGATTATTTTTCTTCATCCAACCGTTTGTATATATTTAAGATTATTTATTTTAACTTTTAGGTAAAACATTTTCCTACATTTTGTTTTTAGATCACCTACATATATGCACATAGTTTAGAAAGTTTCTACTTTATTTGATTTTCATATTATCCCTTAAATGGTCCTTAATTTTACCTGTTTTCCCTGTATTCCTTCACTCATCCCCCTCTTCCTTATCTTCCCATTTGCTTCTCCACATCCAGTCCCCTCACATTCATTTATAACTACTTATTTTATTTCCCTTTCCTGGGGGTTTATCTTCCTCCCTAGTGTATTATCTATACCTAATCTCTGTGTCTACACATTATAGTTTGGTTATCATTACTTAACAGCTAATACTCACATAAAACTGAACACATACCCTCCTTGTCTCTCTGGGTCTAGGCTACCTCACTCAGGATGATTTTTTTTTCTAGTTCCATCCCATTTATCTAAGAATTTCATTAGTCCATATTCATTAACAGCTGAGTAAAAATCCATTGTGTAAATGTACATTTTATTTGTCCATTCATCTGTTGAGGGTATCTAGATTGTTTGTACTTTCAGACTGTTATTAATAGAGCAGCAATAAGCATGATTGAGCAAGTGCCTCTGTGGCACAATGAGGCATCCTTTGAGTATATGCTCAAAAGTGGGATAGCTAAATCTTCAGGTAGCTCAATTCTCATTTTCTTGAGGAACCATCACATTGATTTCAATAGCAACTGTACAAGTTTTGAGTCCCACCAGCAATGGATGAGTGTTCCCTTATTCTATATATGGAAGTAATTTAAATAAAATCACCAACTAATGGGGGAGATAGAGCCTCAGTTGGACATCTTTTTCCAGTACTGGGAGTGGTTGCATCTAATTGAGATGTTAGCCAAAGGAGTATCATGGAAACCTTGAAATAACCAAGGCTGATGCCAAGACTATAATTTTTTTTCCCGCAAACTGACAGTAAGGCCTTATTGCTGAAGACAAAACCTATACAACTTACTTAAAATGGAGATATTTTCTAGCATTTGGTACAGAAAGATACCCTACATGCTCCCAAAAGATAGTCATAAACACCAACCCAGCCACAAAACCTCTGATGTACATTAGAGTCATACCTTCAGAATATCCTAGTGCAGTGGTGGCACAAAGCTTTAGGAGTAACCAATCAATATGTGATTTGACTTATGGTCCACTCTACAATATTGAATCTGCTTGGATGACCAAGGACCTGAGACTAGATAGCCAGTGGACCTAGGGTAATACAAAATACTAGAGTTTTTTTTTTTTTAAGTAGGAATAAAATGACATTCTACTATATCCATAGATCAGTATCTTGCTCCTCCATCTTCAGAAAAGCATCCTCTTGCAGAAAATGAGACCCATAGCCAGACAATATGCAGTATGAGAAACATTGAAACATCCAACTCTAAATAGGATGTCTCCATCAAATTCCTTCCCTGAGAACTCAGGGAATCCTATCAAGAAAGAGGATGCATAAAGAATGTAAGAACCAGAGGGGATGGAGGACATCAAGGAAATAAGACCCTGTAAATCAATATAATCAATGCTCACAGAGGCTGATGTAGCTTGTACAGGCCTGCACAGGTCTACACCTGATGGAGTCCTAGAGCAGAAAGAAATGCACAAACACCCTCATCCCTAACCCAGAAGCTATCTGTCTTCAATTGGTAACCACTTGCAAAAGAAAATATAATTTTTTTCTGGGAGAGTTTCACTGGGGTAACAAATTATTCTTATGGGTAGGATGCATGTGCGGCAGTAGATAGCCAACAGAAAATGAACTCAGTGATAGCGTTGGAAGTTCCTTGTCTCACACTGTTGTGGCAAGACTCTCTTCCCTTCCCATCCCTTCCCTTCCCTTCCCTTCCCTTCCCTTCCCTTCCCTTCCCTTCCCTTCCCTTCCCTTCCCTTCCCTTAACTTCCTTTTCGCTTCTCTCCCCTGCTCTACCCTCCCATCCTGTCCCCTCCCCTCCACTTCGTTCCTTTCTCTTCCTTTCCTTCCTTCCTTCCTTCCTTCCTTCCTTCC
>NW_021604578.1:12995011-12996912 GCF_004785775.1 Grammomys surdaster | reverse complement strand
TCTTTTCACCCTACAGGTCCTCTCCATATATATTATAGCTTCCAGTTTAGTATTTTTATGGGATTTCTAGGTGTGTGAGTAGTGGGTCTCTGTGTCCGTGTTTTGTGTCCCCCACCTTGGGCCCATTCCTTCTGCTTGTTTGTTTTGTCTTATTCCAATGTGCTAGTTTTTATTTTATTATTATCCCTTAGAAGTCTATTTATTTTCTAACAAAAGACAAAGGAAAAGAAGGTAGGGGAGAAATGGGGAGATAGAGAGAAGAGAAACCATTATCAGAATATATTTTGTGAGAAAAAAACCTACTTCCAGTAAAAGTAGGAAAAAGCACAAAAATATTTAAAAATTATTTATGTCTCAGTGTATCTATTATCCTGTGTGTGTGAGTGCATGCCTGTGAGTATGAATGTATGTGTGTGCGTATTTAAGACGCTCCTGGAGCTATACTTATAGGCTGCTGTAAGCCACTCAGTGTGAGTTTTGGGAACCAAATTTTCATCCTGTATAAGAGCAGCCCATATTCTTAATTGCTGAAACATCTATCTTGTCCCATGACAAAATATTTAATCATGGCTTCTCAGAACTTTCCAGATGCTCTTATTATTAGCATATCCTTAGTTTTTATACGGTGGAGACATGTAAAACTCACCTTTTATTTTCTCTGCTCCAGGCCTGGGATCAGCAGGTTCTCTGAGGTTCCTTGCTTTGACATCTTTTCTTCATAAAATGGTATATAGGTGCACACAGGCTCTGGGTCATTGCTTCCAGGTCATCTTGGCAGATAGGACAGAGGACATGCACACTGATACACACTTTTTTATTGATTCCCCACACTAAAAGTCCCAAATTTGTGCTTATACTCAGATTCCTATCTGACATCACAGAGACTTTTTCCCTTTCATGATTTGATTCATAAAACCACTCTCCCACAGTATGGAATTAGAATCTCATTTTTGATATCATATCCTTTATTGATTCAATAGGCCCCTGTACTCCTGGTGGGAAACACTTTAAGCACTGTTATATATTTAAGTTGCAACCGTTGTCTACTTGTTTTATTCAGCCAAGATACTGTTCTCCCAATTGCTTACAGTGATTATTTTCTCCCACAATCTGAATGTGGGTATATTACTTAGCCTGAAATATCTAGGTTGATTAGTCACTGTTTGCATGCCACTTTTCGGTCCTTTCCTACAGGCCTAGATGAGCATGTTTTGGTGGGTGAAAGGAGGAAAAATAGTACATCGATTTCCAAGTCAAAGAAACATACTATAAGAAAAGTGTCATTTCTCTCCAGATACTCTGGTCCCTTTTTTCTCGTATTCATCAACTCCCCACCTGTTAAGTGCAGCATACCAATTAAATTGCTAGCTTTCTTCTTCATATTTCTATTGTAAGTATACATTGAGTCTGTATAGTCTCATCTGTTTTGTGTGTCTCCATATTACAGGGAGTTTGTTTATAATAGTTATGTGAGCTGTGATTTCTCACATAAATGATAAAGCCGCAACTCTTTCAAATAATACTCTATGGTTATTATGCTTAGTTAATCCTAAGAGGTTATATATTAGCATGCAGTTGATTTATAATATATTTTGAAGTTTTAAACTTTTTTGCATAGTTAACTTTGTGCTTATGTTTATGTATTTGAAGCATATTTACAGGATTCTGGTTACTTGCTGATTGTGATTAAATGAATGAATATGTAATTGTATTGTTAGATGGCATTACATTTCTACCATATTGTACTGAATTGTTGTCCTACTAATAATATTTCATTATTTGTTTCTATTGCCTCAGAAAGAGAATGCATTTCATATTTTTAATTTTGTAAGCTTATGACGTTTTAGTGTTTTTAAAAATTATATGAATATATATATATATATATATATATATATATATAT
>NW_021604578.1:12982755-12994911 GCF_004785775.1 Grammomys surdaster | reverse complement strand
AAACAGATGGCTATAAGCTATTGTAAACAGGCAGCATTTGTGGAAATTTATCAGTCTGAGTAGTCATAGACATTGTAAATAGGTAGCCTTAGCAAACAGTACCAACTTAGATAAGAACAAGTGAATCATAGGCAGAGTCATAGTGATCTATCCCCTGAACCTTCACCCAGCGGATACCCTGTTCTGAAAAATATCTGTACTCCCCCTGAACACCTACGCTCCGGTGTTATCCCCTTCCCCACATCCTGCCTTTTTGTGTTTATAACACCTGTGTGAATAAGTAAAAATTACAATTTGATTTAAAAAGAAAAAGAAATATCAAACATTTTATCATTACCATGACAACTAAAAAAATTAAAAATTAAATTAAAAAAAGAATAAACTGTTAATATGTTTTTCTTATTGTTTATTCATGTTTTCTTATCAGGTGTTTGGTTATAAAATTCCTTAGATAAAAGTGGTATTAATAATTTTGTGCCATTTTTGCAAATGTTTTGTGCTGTATTGTAGTTTTCTATACTCTGCAATAACAATAATTTGTCTACATAAAAATCACACAGCTGAATCTATTGATCTTTTTCTCCTCATTGAGTTTTTAAATGTAAAGTTTTATTAGGAAGCCCTAAATATAGTTTAAAGAGAAGTTCAGGTTTCCTTCTTGAACTAATATGGCTTCAAATATTTGCATTTTTATCACTAATCCATTTCAAGTGCATTCTGTGAGATTTGGATCTAATTTTGTATTTCCCAGATGGCTACCTAGTTGAATGAGCATCACTTATTAAAGTCCTCTGCATTGTGGTTTGGGATGGTGCTTTTGTCACACATGAAATTTGCACACGAGCTTGAGTCTGATTTTGGGTTCTATTCAGTGGATTTACTTGTCCATTCATGTCAGTGCAATGCTTAGTTTTATGGCTTCTTCTGTTGGACTTTCAGGTTTTGCTTTTTAAAATGTTTTTACACCTATATTCAAATATTAATTTTTATCAAATTTAGAATATCTTCTGCATGTTCACAAGATGATTTGCTTTTATTGAGATGTCATTGACTATAACTCAAGGATATCTGACATATATGTTATGTTAACTTGTCCTCTATAAGAAAGAGAGAATATCGTTTTTGTGTAAGTCTATCATTTCCCATATACATTTTACTGATAGGCATATGATCTCCTGTGTAGTTTCAAGTGAGGTTTACATTGTCAAATGTCTATTGTCTATGAGAAGGTATTGATTTTCATATGTAGAATTTTTACTGAGCAATTACTTTATTGCTGGGTATTTTAGTCAGAGTTTTTGTTGCTGTGAGAAAACACTGTGACCAACTTGAGGAGGAAAGAGTTTATTTCATCTTGTAGTCCATTATTCAGGAAATCGGTGCAGGAACTCAATGCAGGTACCTGGAAATTGAAACTGATGCAGAAACCATAGAGGACTGTGACTTGTTGCCTTGATCCTCATAGCTTTCTCAGTCTGCTTTCTTATACCAAGGCCACATACCCAGGGGTAGCACTGCCCTCAGTGGGCTGTGTCCACCTATATTAACCATTAATCAATAAAGTGCTGTACAGACTTGCCTACAAACATATGTCATAGAGACATTTTCTCAATATCAGACTCCCTTCCCAAGTGACTCTGGCTTGTGTCAATGATACAAAACTAATTGGCACATTATTATTAATTTTAATCAACTTTTAAATTAGTTTCTAGCTAGACTATGATACTCTTTTCAAATACAGATAGTAATACTAAATTCTTTTTAACTAATTTTTATTTGTATGAGCTATTTGATGTAAATGATCTTTTTTCAATATTTGCAAAACTGGCAATACCTGGCATAAATCAATGCCTATAGCAATAGGCACTCTTAGTTTTGAATCTCTGAGTGTATGTTGATGGATGTGATAGGAGATGTTATTATTTTAAAAAATAATATGTACTTGGAAACACATATGCAAAGGGTAGATAATGGCCATATAAGTAGTACTCTATATAAATGATGGGATATATTAGAATTGTTTTAAATATTGGAGAGAGAATGGATATTGTAGCTAATACTTAAGTACTAAATGTGAAGTTTCCTGTGCTGGTTTGAATGAAATTGACCCCCATAGGCTTCTTTGTCTCAATTTTGGTCTCCAGTTAATAGAGGTGTTTGAAAAGACTTAGAAAGTGTAGCTTTGATAGAGGAGGTATAACATGAGGATGGGCTTTGAGGTTTTCAAAGCCTACCCTCTTCCCAGTTAGCCTGTTTCTCTCTGTCTTATAGTTATCATCTCAACATGGAAGCTCCCAACTACTGTTCCATGCCATCATTGCCAATTTTCCTGGTCTCCACCATGATAGTCATGGACCTTTTTTCTAAAACATTAGACCCAATACATTCTCCTATTTTCCCAGCTGCCTTGGACAGGTGTTTTAGTAAAACAATAAAAAGTAAATCATTTTTTTAGTTTCTATATTAATTATTTCTTTATATTTGGCTTTACTTGGAAGAAAGACATGTATGTAATCTCTAGCAGATCTACTGTCTGAGTGAAAAGCAGCCCGAGGGGATTTAGAAAAGCCTTTGTAGAATATCTAGGATTTTACTTCATTCAAAGGCTCAGGAATATTCAAGAAGAGTCAGTCCAAAAAAAGACGTGACAGTTCTGTGGTGGCAATATTCTTCAAGGACTTACTAAAATTATAGAAATGTGCCTTATTCAGTGAGATTTTGGTTTCAGACTCTGTAACAGCTTGGTAAAAGTATCACTACATTTTTTTTTCTTATAGGATCCAGGTGTCCAAAGTCAAATTAAAATTTAGGTGATACCTATGTATCTGCCACAACACAATCAATCACAAAGCATCATAAACGTGCTATCCATTTTTCTTGCTTTAAATTTGGACTCTCTGACCTCTATCTTTTCATGGACAACCATTCTTTCTTTCTGAGTACAATTCTTCCTGGGTTTCTCTAAGATTATTGTGAAGTTTCTAGCTTGATTATTCATTGACCCCAAACCTTACAGGTCACCTTGCTCCCTATTTGGTTAAGTTGTATTCTGTAGGATTCTCTACATTAATTAGATTAAGTTAAAAGTGAAAGTTTCTCTGTGAATACAATTAATCTGGTGGGAATAAAAGGACAAGACTCAGTTTAGGGATAAGAGAATCCAAGGAATTCAATGATCAGAGCTCTTTCTTACCTCCATGTCTCTCTGTTTTGCTTTCATCTTCTCTATAGATTACGTTGTGTGATAAAGAGCATGATGCTAGGTTCCTCCACAGAAATGTTCACGTGTGTCATCTCCACTAGGGAAGAACCTGCCCATTCTAATAGTAGACAATATCGAAATGATGTGCTTTTGTCAAGAGTCATTCCACAGAGAAACAGTCAAGTCAGACAGATGGAATACTAGGTTTGGGTTTCCATTAGAACTACCCAGTGGGTAAGAAATAGTAGAAATACATTCAAAATAGAGCAGTACACTACTGAGACACACAATAACAAATGCTTGTTGAGGTTCTGTCCCTTGCTGAAGGGGACCAAACATATTATATGTTGTAATGCTAAGTGTGGGCCCAAAGACCTGGTTGCCCTAGAGATAAGAGAGTCTGCATGTAGACTCAAGTGTTGCAATGTAACCTTGCCCCAAAATTACTTATGATTGGTGAACAAAGATCCTGACAGATGATAGCTTGACAGAAGAGACATGGACATGGTTTAAGGTTCCGGGACTTGGGGTCAGAGGAGAACCACAGGGGGAGGAGAAGAAAGGAATAAATGGGGAGTGGTCATGGGGTAAGAATCTTAAAATAATGACCATGTAGGTTGGCTAGTTGGAGTTAAGAGAAGCTCAGACAAACCATGACAAATTATATAATGGGATTACTGACGGGAAAATAGATACAATAGCATAAAGCATAGGTATCTTCCTAGCTCTTGTGCTTATTAAGGCTTATTATAAATATAAAGGTTGTATGTGTGTTTTATCCAGGAACTAAATGGTTAAAGGTTGACTAGAAACCCCAGATTGGGATTGAATAATTATACAACAAATGCTTAACTTCTCTCATTAACCCCCAATAACTTCTTTTAAACACATTCTCAGCCAGGCACTCCTCATATGCAGTCTGACTCTTCTCTTCTAGAAATCATATCTGTTACCAATGGGTGTCTCCACTTCTCAAAATTGTCAATTGGCTAATTTGGAGGTTCACACTAGGCTTTCTGATTTATTAGTAAGGTGATATTAGTCAATTTATTATCTGTAACTTTCAATTGTCATCCATTATCTTGGGATACTAGCTTGAATACAGTAAGACCAGTCAACCTTTAAGAAGCACAACAGAGGGCTTATTTAATAACAAACTTAGTAACAGTGGAAAGATAATGGAAAAAGGAAAATAATAGAACAACTGAAACAGAATTTCTAACTCAATTGTTGTGTTTCCTGGGGCAAAAATGCCCCACTGGAAGTCTCATTCTCTTGACAATCCATGTCAACAAGTCTCAAGATTTGACTAAATTCTGTTTAGCTGACCTTGACTCTAATTCTTTTTCTTTATTTTGTTCCTATTTTCTAAACATCTTAGTGGGAGAGTTTGCATTCATGAAAGCAAGATGATATAACAGCATTGGTTATGTATTTTATTTTTTATAAACAATGACAAAAGTCTGGGTAGGTAGAGTATGGTGATTTTCTGGGGGGATCTGGACGAAGAAGTTTAATATGATCAAAATGTGTTTAAAGTCTTAAAATAATTCATAAAACAAGTTTTAATTTAAAAACGTGGAAAACAACAATAATCAAAGAATGATGCTTCATTTAAAGTTGAGGACAAGATTTACTACTTATGATTTTCTCCATATTGGGTTCACATTTTCTTGTTCTCTCCCATGATTATTTATAGCCTGAAGATTGCATGTTGCGTTCAAAACAAAAATTAGGTAACTCAACCTGATACTGTCCTTCTTAAAGAGTATGAATACAAGAAGGCAACAGACAAACAAAAATCAAAACAGATATCAAAACAAGCAATTAAACTGATGAGTTCTATAGAAGAAATTTTGTAAAAGATTCATTTTTATCTGTCTTCACATTTTTTCCAAAAGCAGCGTCTCTGCTTTTCTTGATGTAATAGGCTGTGGACACTAGAAAATATCACAGCTTTCACCCAAAGATTTTAGGAAATTTTCTAATGTATTCAACAGAAATTGTTAGCAACATTCTGATTTTTCAGGTATTGTGTTTAAAGATTTCATAAAAATCACTGCTCCCTCAATGTGAAATTAAGAATCATTAGATTGATACAGTTAGATTGCTTATGTATAGCTAGTTACAACCCAAGGACCCCTTGTTTCAGATCAACAATCAAACATGACTTGGACATGTCCTCAGTAGCCTAGAGTTAGTCCAGCAGTCAATAATGCTGGCAAGTAAGTAAGTACTTAAGTGGATTAAGTAATTAAGTAAATGACTTAAGTAGAGTGTAGATAAGAAGTGGGTAGTTCTTAGTTCTTGAGTAGGATTTAAAACTCCAAATGTTATATTACATATCATTTGAGACAATTCTCTGTAACTAGCACACTAGTTCTGTTAGCCTGTTTTGGGAAAGTAAGAAATAGTAACTTGAGTCTTAAAATAGCCAGGATAGAAGGAAGATTGAGAGAAACAGAAGGCTTTGAGGAAACATTAAAACATGAATCTGACTCGATCTTTTGGCACTTTCAATTTTCCCTCATGAATTTACTTGAAATACCTCTCTTTATTTCTCTCCCAGCAGCTCTGATCCCTGGCATTTTCCATTTAAAGTGTCACGGTCTCAGATTTCAAGTTGGTTTCATTACATGTGTGATAGGCATAGTTCCAAGTTTACCACCAACATCCTTTTTTTTCCTAGCAATCTTGCTCAGCATAGTTTCAGAGCCTTTGCTGTGCATGAAGCCCATTTAAGTACCTGAAAAACATGGTAGGATGAAGGATAATGATGGAATTATTATCAACATTGTTGGGTTGGACGTCTTATGAGGTGTGAGATTCTCTTGATGGCTTTCAGAATAAGATTTCATGTTGCTAGGGATATATTTGTCTAAATCCCCAGGATGGCTTCTTGCTCCTGGACAGAAGCCTCCAATCCCTGAGCCAGCACAGAATAGAAACTTTAGTTGATTAACTACCTGAATGATTTTGAGAGAGCAATCTGAGTTCTCACTGATCATGCAACCCATGAAAACTTTGATTTCTTCTTCATTAACTGTCTTGGCTAGACCTACACATGCATTCACAAAATCATCTCTCTGTTGTTTAAGGTAATTTTGTGGTAATTGGTTATTGCAATAGTAAAAACTAACACTTTTTTCTAGGTATTAATCTAGAATCAGGTCTTTTGCTCAATTTCTTTATACTTGTCAAGACACATACTTTAGTTTCTTGAGCAAAGCAAGCATGCAATTAAGACTTTTTTTGGTACATTAATTCACTGATCAATTTGATCACTTTGAAAATGTCCTCCCAATGTTTCTTTTCACCAAATAAAAGTCTTTAACTTTTTCTCACCCTACTTTTTTGTTTACTTTCTTGAAAATCCATTCATTTATTAACTTGACAATCACAATCATGCTGCTCCCCAAAAACTAAGCAATCAACACATACCTAAAATTACTTTAATAAGGAGAGAGTGGATTATGATATTTTGGAAGAATTGAATTCTGTCACCACAATCAACATTTTCTTTACTTAAAGTATTCAATTATGGAATTATGCTATGTGGAGTTGTTGTGAACAAGCTTCAGCTTTAAATGGTTTTACTTGCTGTTTCCCAATGAGAATGAAAAAAATGGTAATAATAGTAACTAATCCTTATTAGCCACTTGGAATGAATTTGACAGTTCTTCAAGAGTTTAATAATTTGTTCAGGATTAAATGGATAACAGCGAGATAAATCATAATCATGAACTATCAAGACCTTGGAAACAATTTTATGAATTAAATATTATTTCTTTCATCTTAGAAATAAGAAAACAGAGATACCAAAAATAAGCCATATTAGAGTACTCTAAATACGTGCTTTTTTATTTCTTCTCCAAATATTTTCTATTTTAAATAACATTAATATGTTCAAGGAGTTTATAGATAATTTTTTAAAAATTGAAAGCATACTTTTCTCCCATACAATAAATCTCTGGCCAGTTTCCCTCCCTCCAGTCCTTCAAGTTTCTTCCATTTCCCCCACCTCCAGATCCACTTCCCTTCTGTTTCCCTTCAGAAAAGAGCAAGCCACCAAGAGACAACAACCAAACACAGCAAAACAAGATACAATAAGACAAGGCAACCCAACAAGAGGAAGAGAGCAAAAAAAGCAAGCAAAAGATTCATAAACACACCTGAGTGCACTGAGTTCCATTAAACTACCAAACTAACAGCATAACATACATGGTTTTGTTGTTGTTTGTTTGTTTGTTTGTTTTACTACCCATATTTGCTTCTGTGCTAGGTCTCTAGGCTATCTAGTTGCCAGTCCCTGGCTATCCAGAAAGTGTAGGGCGTACACACCCTTACATGGCATGGGCCTTGTGTTAAAACAAACATTGGTTGGCCACTTGCACAAGTTCTACCATTGCTCCAGCACATCTTGCAGGCAGGATAGATTTTAGGTCAAGAGTTCTGTGGCTGGATTTGTGTTCAGATTTCTCTTCCCTAAATAATTTCTATTCTAAATGACATATGAATTGTATTCATGGGCTTTAGAGATGTTTTTGTACAGGCATACAATGTGTGCCAATCTTATCCCATCTATTCTAAGTACCATACTGTTGTAAGTTAATTAACCAAGTTTAAAAGTTTTGATTTACATAATGAGGTATTATTATCTTGAAAATTGTTTTCACAAATTCAAATCAGCTTGCTGCTACCAATTTAATCTTCCCTTGAGGTACCTGCTGACTGAGCATGTTAGTCATTCACTAAAAAATGTTCAATGACTCATCTTGTTAACTGCAGAAGTTTCAAATTATGATGTCCATTTCAGGATTATCATAGTTTCATCCTACCTATATTTTCTGTCTCATTAGGGCAGTAGACTTAGTCAAATTAGTGTAGGTAATGCTCATTCTACCTAGGCATTTATAGCATTTAATCCTGGACTCTTGATGGTCCTTTCTCACTTCTATATAGCAGAATACAATTCCCCCTCAATTTTATGTGCTAACTTACCTAGGAAGGATTTATTCAATTCTGTAATTACACATGTTGCTTCTTTGACTCTGCAAATATTGTAGCAAACACATCACATTTAAATTTATATCATGGTGCATCATCTGTACTCCTACTATTGCCTATCTTACTTCATAGAGAAAAACATTACTCATGTGGAAATTACAGATATGTAAATACTTGTTACAAATGTGAATTTCATAGAAATTTCATAGAAATTTTAAATTTCTTTCTAAACTTGTTTGTTTCTTGACAAATGAATATGTAGAGTTACTTTTTTTTAGGTTAGAATATCATTTTTTAAATTTCTCTTAGATATCCAGGATAGTGGTGATCTACATGTTGACGATAGAACTAAAGCTTTCTAAATAAATAAATAAATAAATTGTTGTATTTTGTTGGGGTAAGGCAATTTCTATTATTGAATCTTTCTAAGTCATAAGAAAAAGTCTCTTGCCCTTATAGATTTCAGATTTCAGTTAAAAATGAAGAACAAACACAATGAGTTTATCACACAGAGAGGATATGCTAAGTGCTCCAAATACATAGATATTATATCATATTTTGGAGGTGCTATGTTGATAAATGTTGTCAACATATAGATCATTATATTAGAGAAGGCATAGGGCTATGATAAGTAACTTGAACATACAATTATTTATTACATACTTTGGACAGAGCTACGATAATTTCTATTATGAGGATAAAGATCATTTTTTCATATACAGGGTACGCTATATTAAATGTCGATAATATAAATATTAAGGAATTAGGATTCATTAAAAATATAGTCTTTGAGTAAGAATTGCTGTCTTAAAGAGTTTCTTTGGTCCTTGAACATGATTTGTACATTTTGAAGAACAAGACTGAACTTTACTGGAGATAAGATGGCAAGTTCTGTAATCTTTGGCTTAATTGGGCATACTAACAAATTATTTGACATGTTTGACATTCTTTATCACTCAAGTAGATAGAATTAGATTTTATATTTCATTTCAAATGTTAATACAAATGCATGATTATCATGTACTAAATAGTGACTTCCCAAAATTCTTATGTTGAAATTCTAATTTCTGGTGACAATTTTGCGAGACAGCAGATAAAAGGGAAATGACATGAACTCAGGTTTGGAAAGTGTGCTCTACTGCAGTATGCCTGCTGCCCTCATGGGGGGATGAAGTCATTGGCAATATACAGTTCAAAGAACTACCATGTAAGGACACAGATAGAAGTAATATTAAGAAGCTGAACCTGCCAAATAATTTTATACTTCAAGCCCCAAGAACTATAAGAAAACTACTATGGCACTTGGTTATTGAATCATGAATAGACTAAAACATTGATTATGTATGTACAAGTTGGAAAACAGAAGTCATAACAACCTCAAATATATAAAATAAGCAATCAAGACTAATTGCAAGCTTTAGTTTGTGCTTTGATATACGCCTGGAAGTTAGCAAATTTGAGCTGTGTATGGTAGCTCTCCTTCAAGCCAACCGCCCAATGATACTTGGATTTTGTTATTCATGTTTTACATAGCTTTCAATTATTTGAGTCCTTTTGGATCACTGACTCTGTGGGAAGCTGGACTCCAGGTTGTACTAGATCTATAGAGAAGTCTACAGTGAAGACCTTGCCAACAGCCAGCACCAACTTACCTGCTACTTGGATGAACTATTATGATAACTTGATGAACTATAATGGCAATGTCTAATTCCATTCAAGCTTTCTGATAACAGCAGATCTGAATAGTGTGTTGATCTGAAACTTACCTGGGATGCAAAGTTAAAGCACACCTAAATGTCTGAGTCACATATGTTGATGTTTTAACTTACCAGTGTGTATGGGAAGATTGTATGTGTTTAGTGCTAGGGACATTTATGCCTTATGGTAATCTACAATTGAAATATACCCAAATTTCTTAATTTAATTTGAGGTAATTTGTTGTACATCAACAGACAGCTAAGAAAAAGCTTGCAATCTTTTTTTTCCCTGAAAATAGCAACTTCTTTGAGTTAATTTTTAAAGCATCTATAAATATATTTATACATGCCCAGTCATTGATATTTATTAGACACATCCCAAAATTATCCTTCAATATGCATATGCATATCCTTCAATATTCAATATTCAATATTCAATATTCAATATGCATATCCAGCCATATGACAATATTAATATGTATAGAATCCCAACATCATCTGATAATCTTGCTTCTTTTGATGAAATGTGAATAATATAAAGTTATTTCCTAAAAGAAACACTTTTTCTAAGGTTGTATATATTATTCTTTGAGAAAATGTTATATATGTATACATTAGCGAACAGTTTCACAAAACTTAAGTTAATTAACTTAAATGAATAATAAATATCTAGCATGTTAAACACTCTGACAGGATAAAGATTCAAATTTTTTTTAAAAAAACAAACAAACAAATAAACAAACAGAAAAGAATTTCAGTCCAAAAGATTAGCATCTGTCTTCTTTAAAAATACATAGTTTAATGTAATTACACTTATATCCTCCAATCATCTTCAAACCTCATCTCATAGTTCTCATTCTTTCTGACTATTCAATCTAATTTTTCCACGTTTTATCCATTCTTCAGCCATTAATACTCATCTCACATTCTATCAGTTGTACGAGGATGATCTGTGGTATTCTGCTATCAGTCACAGTTGTGCATAGTAATTACATCTTTTTCTGACTCTTTCCTGGCTTATAATAGTTTGGTCATAAGTTAGCCTATTTAGTCCTAGGTTTTATGGTCCTATCTTCTTTGATATATAATATTATCCCCCACAAATGGCTTCAGTGTCCAGCAGGATTTCAGTGACTCTCAAATGTGGATCATCACTTGTGTTACCACTTTTCAACCATTTCTTCAAAATGTCCCCTCAGTGTATGGAAAGACCTCTAAAGCAGAGTCTGAAGTACAACCAGTGATTTCTTCCCTAAACCTTCAACTCTCCATAGTTCCCGTGTTAGCAAGGAATGTAATAATACATTTGCATAAAAGCTCTAAGAATATTCTTTAGAAATCTATTTGCTTCAGAATTTTACATCCAGCAACTCAATGCACCACAAGAAGACAAGACAATATTCTATCTTTGCTTTGGGTGACTCATAGTTACAGCTACAATTTATATAATTGTCAGGACTCTTTTAAAGTGATCCACATTGCAAGTTTATCTTTTTCAAGTGAATAGCTCATGAAAGACACTCAATAATTGCTAATTAACTTATGTTCTAAAATACAATCTTATATATACTTCTACTCTACATAGTTCAGAATTTTATGCCAGGAGCCAGCCCCGGCTTGGTGGGAGGAGAAGGTGATCTTCTTTCTTCTCCTCCAGTCAGTCGCTTCTTCTTGAGGCAGCCGAGGGGAATGGGAATTGGAAGAGCATCCGCGGGAGTAAGACTTGGTCTTACGAGATATTTAAGGTTACTGTATAATAAGGTTTACTTCTCTACATTACTAAAGTTTACTTACTAGGCTACTGTAGCTGACCTGCAATATCTTTGATCCTCTGAGGACAGAAACTGCAGTTTCTGGCCACTATCACCTCAGCCCAGGGACAGCAGGGAATTAGGCAAATAACCTTAGTACTCTCTCTGCAGGAGCTACTAGGCTCTAACTTAGGTCTGTTGGTTTGAGGTCACAGGAAGAAAAGACACTTAGAGATGTTATTATAGTTTATTGCTAAGTGTAATAAGTTTCCTATGAAAGCTATCTAAGGGGAAAAGTGGGAAGGTTCTAAGTGGGGAAAAGGAAAAAATTCTAACAAAGGAAAAATTCTAAGTAGACAGATTCTAAGCAGGGAAGAAGGAAGAAGGGAGAGGAGAGGAGAGAGAGAGTTAGTGAGAGAGAGAGGAAGTGAGAGAGAGAGAAAATGAAGTGAAGTGAAGTGAAGTGAAGTGAAGTGAAGTGAAGTGAAGTGAAGTGAAG
>NW_021604578.1:12982666-12982745 GCF_004785775.1 Grammomys surdaster | reverse complement strand
AGTGAAGTGAAGTGAAGTGAAGTGAAGTGAAGTGAAGTGAAGTGAAGCGATGTGACCACTAACAAGGAGAGGAGGGGAG
>NW_021604578.1:12973399-12982566 GCF_004785775.1 Grammomys surdaster | reverse complement strand
AGAGGGGAGGGGAGGGGAGGGGGAGAGAGAGAGAGAAAGTGAAGTGAAGAGAGTGAGAAAGAGAAAGTGAGTCGCTAACGAACGTCCCATTGTCTTATATATCATTCGGAGTACCTGATCACATGTTAGGAAGTTCATCACAAGTTCACACCAAAATTCAAATTGTAAATTGAAATAGAAGTTTACAATCGAGAATGTTTACATGCATATCCATTAGGAGTAATTACCTGACTAAATATCCATCACCTGTCTAGCTCCACAGGTTCACCGAAGGTTTAAAACTATAACTAAGAAATTAGTGTTTTGTATAGATAAACCCAGGCAATATTTTCTCTTCTGTCCTAGCACCCATAATAAATCGTGAGTTCCCTTTTAGTGACCTTTAGTTAATTGTTTTACAACCACCTTGGAATGTGCTCTGAGCAGGAGAGAGTCTGGTTACTATCTAAGTGCTGTTAACTGATGACACTTGGGAGACTGGCAGAGTCTTCATAGCAGTTTTGACTATCAGAAAGGGACGTAATACCAGTCACATTATAAAAAGAGCTAAATAATCATTGATATAATTTTAGGAATTCTTATAGGATCATCATTAAGACTTAAGAAGTTGTCTATTTGTCTATATAGCATCACTACAAGACAGTACATCTTCGTGGGTCTACAGAGATCTGCTCCAAAGGCGAGTGCTATTGCTTAGTGATTGTTACATATGTTTAATAATAATAATAATAATAATAATAATAATAATAATAATAGGAAAAGCATATTAATAGCAGGATCTTTCCTAAAATATGTCCGGCCACAGCCTTGCTGATGGGGCACACTTGTTGCAGATTATATAGTAATCTGAGGCAAGCATTTCAGGATGATCAACTGCTAATTATTAGCTTGTCCTATTGTGGCTCCTGACAATTTTACGAAAAGTTGTGCCAACAAACAAAAGATGAATACTAACAATGATTTGTTTACGCATAAGAAAAATTATTAAATAAAATGTAAAAATACCTAATCCTTTATTTAGTTTTGTTTCCTAAAATTTAATACAGCTCCTTGTTTCTTAAGTTTATATATATATATATGTATATGTTGTAATTATATATAATATATTCATATATATTATTTATGATATATGTAATAGATATTCAAATAAACATATTATTATATATTCTATATTATGTATTATGTACCATATATCATATCTCATAATATATACACTATGTATAAAACATAAAATATATATAATATGTAATATTTAATGTATAATGCATAATATGTGATAGATTGATAGGTGATATATGATATGACATCTTATATATGATATATAATATATATTTTATATAATGAATATAATATATAAATATATATAATTAAATAATTATATATAATATATGACATGCAATATATAACTTATAACTTATAAGGTGCAGTATATACTATGTATTATTAATATTATTCTGTATATGATATAATATTATATTAGCATATATTTCTAATTATATGTTCTATGCTTCCTATGTATTAAATAGCATATACAACATATTGTATGTTATGTATTACATATTGTATGTTACATATTATATGCTATACATTATATATTATGCATTATACATTATATATTACTTACATATTCTACATAATAAGTATAATGTATATAATGCATAATAAATATATAAATTATATAATAAGTAAATGCATGTTATATAATAGTATATAACTTTTATGAAATTATATATTTTATATTATCATATATTAATAATCATATGTTGTATATAGCATATGTTCATGTTATATTGAATTTGATAATAAATTAAGTGTATTCATAATTTGTGATTCATCAAAAATTTTATATACTTATTCCTATAGTATCGTATTTTAATAATATCAAAATAGCATAATTTAAAGCTTAGCTTCTTTATTATTTTAAATTTATTCTAATTCTAATCACAAGATCTAAATGAAGTAAATATAGTAAAGTAAAGATACTTTATCCTCTCTATTTCTTTTCTCTCTCGTTCATCTTTGATAATGGATAAGATTTTGGAAAAACTATGCTGCCTGACATTACCTGCTCTAAGTCTGATCTTTAACTCTTGAGAATGACTGTTGTGTTTCTCTACAGTAGGATTCTGCCTAAGATTTTGGCTGTTAGTTTAGGTCCAGGTCATATTCTATGAGTAGAATTTTCTGTTTGTCTTTGTCTGTTTCTGTGTGTTTGTGTGTGTGTGTGCGTGCGTATATAAGTGAGAGAGAGGGTGGGAAAGAGAGGGAGAGAAAGCAGTAACAAGTCCAAGTGTGTAGTCTCTGCATGAGAGAGAAGCTAGTTGTAGGGTATCCATTTAGGTGACTTACATGGTGACAGTCAGAATGGATAACAGATATCTTATGACATTATGAATTTCATATGTAGGCTCAGAACTATCTTTTATGGCTGAAAGCACTCACCAGTTTTTAGTTCTGCAAGCTCATAAACAAAAAGGCTTTGGTCCCTCTAGGATGCTGACTTTTAGCGCCAAGAAGCTTCCAGCATTGCTGATGTTCCACTTTGTAAAAACAGGTGCATACAGGAAATTAGCAAAGTTCTTTTGAACTGATCTAGAATGAGGAAGTTAGAAAAGATGATGAGTAGAATTTCATGCATAAATGAGAAGAAATGACAAAGAAAGTATATGGTTCTTGATTCTAAAGGATAACACTATTACAAAGAAGGAGTTACACATCTATAAGGGCATGCCATCTCAGCAATTTCCATAGTTTGCCTAAGATTCCCTTTATAAACAAAGAATCATAAAAGGTTTCTTTACATTGACACCAATGTTTTCATTTCCTGATTTTAATTCTTAGCTTTTACTTAATTTTTTCATACAATATATTTTCCTCATATTCCCTTTCCTCTTATAACTCCTCCTGCATCCTCCCTAACCTCCTACTCATCCAACTTCATGTTCTTGTTATCTTTCTCTCTCAAAAAAAAAACACTAGAAGAAATAACAAAATCAAAGTAGAAAACTTAATAAGACAAAATAATATTAAAACAAACCAAAAATCATAGAACATCACAGGGAGTTCACTTGTTATGTACTGGACGAGGGCCCTGCCCTGGAGTGAGATTGCTATACCTAATAATATTCCATTTGAAAAAGATAATTTTCTGTTTCCTAACAGTTATCAATTGCTAACATTGTCATGATTAGGTGTGGGATTTTGTAACCATGTCTCTGTCTCAGTTCTGGAATTTTCTCTGCTTTGAACCTAAGTCAGTCTTGTGAGTCTTGTGTGTGCTTTCACAGTCCCTAGGAGTTCTTCAGTGTATGTAGGCAAATAATTCTCAACAGTGCTATCGATTGATTGCTTTGATTATTTATCACTATCTATATCAGTGTTGTGTTGACACAATTTAAATTATATGAAATTCAAACTCTGACTCCAACTGCTGTGTCAAATCAGAATCACACAGTCTCTGTGAATTGAGACCAGCAGGTCAGTACTCACGTCAGTATCCTTGACCACATACTGAATAAGTTTTATTTATCTTTACATTTTCTAGTTCATTCAGTGTATTATAGTTTTTTGGTTGGCTTTATGTCACACTCTACTCTTGCAGAACAAAGGTACTTATTAGAGTTTCCTCAAGAATGCTAGAATCAGAAGTCTTAGGAATACTAATCGAGCCAAGGGAAAAATTATTAATGTGGAATCACCTCTAGCAAGAGAGACAGATGAATTGGACGAGTGACGAGACTGAATTCCTCACTAACCTCCTTTCTTTCTGACATTCTCAATGCTCCTAGGCAACGTTGGTGTTTCCTTGGTAGCATTTGATGTAAATATTGAACTGAACGTTTCCATACCAAGCTCACATATGTGGCCATCCACATAGAAATCTCTTTGTCAGGAAATGGTCCAATGTAAAGTGACTACATCAACTTCTGGGCTCACTTCTGATGCAGTTCATGACCAGCATCTGATCTTTTCTATTGTGTATGTCCTTGATGGGAGAAATTATACCATCATTGAGAATTTAGCTGCTTATGGCTTCTTTCTTTACAGTCTGCTCATTACATCAGTACTTCTATATTTAAACTGTAGTATTGAATGCACTACAGTATTCATTATACGTAGAAGGCATAACTATTGATCTAGAAGACTGTCTTGGCTGTAACAGTTATGAAGAAATTCAAGAACTGTTAAGTATTAGGAGAAGAAGGAAATAAGGTGCCAAATTAATTTCATGTTAGTTTATATTTTCAATAACGACTAGCACAGTTATAAGCAAGTATTCACTTTATCTCATATGTGCATAGTTAGTGTTCTTTAAAGCTGTCTTATTAGAGAATGTTATCCTAAGATGGTGTGATACGTATAGTTAAGGGCATTTTTGTATAAGACAATATCTGAAAGATATTAAGCTGCATGTAAGGAGATCACTTATGATGGATAGCATATCTGACTAGCATATATTGCCATAGATGGCAAGACCACTTACTCACTCATCAAAATGTGTTTAAATCAGAGGCTGTATTGGAGTGATTATGAAATATTTCTTTCCCCTTTGCCATCTATGGTTTTTATTCTATTTTACCTCGATTCACATATTTTCTATGAATTTGCTGAATAAGCTTGTTTGGCTGTTTTATTCATTATTGCAAAACACAAATAGACAATGCAACAATGAGAAAGATAAAGGGGACAAAGAGAGTCACAGATAAACATAAAGAACTCAACTTGTTTGTGACTTCAACATAAAGCTATGGATTATTCTTTAATTCATTTTTCTCATGGCCTTTTGGCTATGATCAAGAGTATTTTTCAACCTAACAATGAACTGATACTTTAATTTTTTTCTGGACCATTGTGTCTATGGTCTACTAGTTACTAATAGAGAGAAATAGTAATTAATTAACTGATACTTTAGTCTCAAATAGATTGGTTCAGTTAAATAATCTTCTTTATTCCCAAAAGTGTTTGGCATAATGTTATAGTAATGTATAGTAGAGGTGTGTATATGAGTGAAGTTGTATATTGTATATTGATTCTGAAGAAAATTGTTACAGCTGTAGTAAATGAAGAAATTTATACTGAAACTTTAGCTTTCAAGTGCAGTAAAACAAAAATAAAACTCCCTCTCAAATGCAATCCTGGTTTTGGGAAAGGTAGAATTGTTGATATGGTGGATACTGCCTAATGTAACAGGCAAGAATGCAAATAAAACAGAATGTTTTCACTGTTTTCATGCTCCTATTAAAATATAGACACAAGCAAGAAGACAGAATCAAGTACTGATTTCAATAAATTATTTTAAAGAGATGATGATTTAGATCAATTGATGTATCTACAGAAAAGGCATAAATACACAACTATACTTCTGCACACTGGCATCTGTCTCCATTTCTAATTATGACTTGTATTTTGAAAATCACTTAATATTTTTGTCCCTGCTCCAATATTTATAAATGGAAAAATAATCCCTCATAACAAATGCTGGGTAGATAAATGTACTAATCTGTCTGTGCCAATGAAAGCAGTTAGCTTTGTTCTTTCTCACTGAACATCAAGGACAATAGGTATTGTTCCCTGTAAGACAAAGGGGATCATGATTAGCAATCATACAGGATCCTAAAGACTCTCACTGCTTTCCAGATAACTAGCTTGAATAACCAGGCCCATTACAGAGGAAGGATTAACATAGATGAGATAACGAAAAAGAGCCAAAATGGAAAACACATACTTCATCAAACTGCTTTGCAGGCATGGCTACTATATAAAATGATTTTGATAACTGGATAAGAGATCAGAGCTTCAGGAAAGTTTGAGCTTTTCCTATCAGTGCACTGTCCTTCCCATATTCTTATTTTCCTACATACACCACCGTGACGATCAATAAAAGAATCTTTCTTTGTTTTTTATGGTAACAGTGAGCTGTCATAACCAAGTTTGCACCTCTGGACAATATTGTAGAGGTGAGGAGATAAAAGTATCACTATCCAATTTAGTCATCATTACTTAGGTTTCCTGTTATATATAACTGATTTCTAACTTGCACCCACTTGGGAACAAGTCCATCAATGTGCATCTGCTGTAAGCAGACCAGTGACTACTTTGCTTCGAAATATCTTATAGAAATTATTTTATGCTAAATAATGTTGAATACAAATGAAGAAATTCAAGAAAATAACTTTTCTTGAAAAAGAGGCTTTTACTTTTTTCTTTTCAGCTGTTTATTTACAAGAAGTTAATATGTATTTTTAGAATACAATTTCAACATGCCAATTGTCCACTATAAAAGATTCACATTTAATAAAATTGGAGTTCCTTTTCTATGAAAAAAAACCAATTCTATGTACAGAGATTATCTAGAACTATTTATATTATTCTGTAGGGACTAAGGCTGGTAAATATGATGAAAATGTTAAATCCTTGGCAACCAAAACTCATGTGAACAAGCAGCATTTTGTTTCATACCTGAATCTCCTATCTTCACTCAGGTTCATTAAACTCCCAGCAGCTTTGGTTTCCTGCACTAATACTTGCACAAAATGGGGACCTCAACCTTCCATCTTGGATGGGCAAGAAACTCATCAGGCCTCACACTTACCCGAGGATCTATTAGCTTTAATGATTTCTAGGGACAGGGGAGTTACTTTTTCTAGTGGCGTAGCCACTGGTAAATTGGCCATGCTTCAGGAAATAACTTTCTCTCAGGTTCATACAGACAACCTCAATTAAAAACATATGGTCACCAAAAAGAAAAAGACAAGAAAAACAAAGGAGAAAAGAAATCAGGAGTGGTGACATCACTGATCTGTAGAAATCCCTCTTTTCGCTGTCTGAAGTAATCTCCAAAAATTGCAAAAGACTTTATTGGACTTGATTTACCCTTTTACAATAGAAAAGACTGTGTGCAGCTCTTGACTGTGCACGGCCCTTAGAGAAGAACGTTGCTTTTACATAGACAAGACAGGGATGGTTAAAAGGTCAGAGAAGGTCCTGAGAAAAGACAGAGAGAGAGAAAGATGAGTGCTGGTACAAGAACTGGTTTTCAACCTCTCCATCATTGTCAACCCTACTTCCTCCCATCTTGGGACCATTAACTGGGTTATTTTTGCTTACTTCTTTTGGTCCTTGGTCCTTAAATAGGCTGACTAACTGTGTGAAACAACAGATAGATAATTTGGTAGCAAAACCTATTCAGATACATTATCATAAGTTAGCTATGGAGGACCACGAGACTCAAGATGAGGTTGTTACTCTACCCAGGGTGTTCCCAAAACCCATCTCCACCCAACCTAAAAGAGGGGACTTCTGCCCCTAGACCAAGCAGAGAGGGACCACCCAGAACCCCCTCTGAATGGCGATCTGAATGTTTGCTTAGGCTGTGAGGCTAAGCACTGCAATGGAATATAAATAAAAGTTAAAAATATCTCTCTGGGTTCCCTGGGGGACAAGTCTGACTGCATAGGGGTTGATGTCAAAAGTATCCCCTCTTCAGGAAAAAGACGTCGGGATGGGTATGGCTCTCATGTCTCACTGGACAATGACAGGGGGACCAGAGCCATTACAAGGTCCCCTTCATTACTGAAGGTCAGGCCTCTATTCCCACCTTTGCAAGATTAGAATCACCACGGCCCTTCTATACTTGGAGTAGGGAAGAGATGTCAGGGGCAGCCCTGCTTATTATACACTGAAGGCTTAAAATCAGCCATAGGCCTTAAATCTGCAATAGGTCTGACAATACATGTATGCTAACACAAAGTCCTGGGTCTCTGTGGAAAAAAACTGAATCAGATGGCTATACGCTATTGTAAACAGGCAGCTTTTGTGGAAATTTACTAGCCTGAGGAGTCATAGACCTTTTAAATAGGTAGCCTTAGTGGATAGCACCAACTTAGATAAGGACAAGTGAATCATAGGCAGAGTCATAGTGACCTGTCCCCTGAACCTTCACCCAGCCGATACCCTGTTCTGAAAGATATCTGTATTCCCCCAAACACCTAAGCTCTGGTGTCATCCCCTTCCCCACATCCTGCCTTTTTGTGTTTATAGCCCTTGTGTGAATAAGTAAAAATTACAATTTGATTTATATATATATATATGCTTCTAAAAACAAGAAATCAGGAGTGGTATTAATTGGGGATTAAAATGGGAGTCAAAGGAACATCAGAGAAGATAATAGAGCTGGAGATGACAAAATATATTATTTGCTTGTATGAAGTTGTCAATGATGAATTTTAGTTTTGAGGAGTAACTAGGAAGTGGGATATCATTTGAGATGTAAACTACTGGAATGATTAATAAATAAAAGAAATTAGATCTAGACTCTGGCAGATGAGCTTAGCTTGCATACAGAGGGCAGAGAGAGGGATTAGTTAAAGTTATTCAAATAGAAGTCCACGTAGGTACTAAAAAAATAAACAAATAATTCATGTCTCAATGCGAACAGAAAGGTTATTAAAAGTTAACGGTGGTAAAGAATTAAAATAGAAGATTTTAACATGAATTTGAATATGATCAATGGATTGTAAGAAAAAATATTTAACAATTAGTATTATCTGAGAAATGTCTGTAGAATAAGTGCACAGTAACCACACAGAAGCTAGGGTGAAAATATTTTCCAATTGGATAAAGAAATCAGGCTCCATCCTGTGACTTCATCTATATGTCATTCTGGATCTGGCAAAAGCATGGAGATTCAAAAACATCTGTGGGATGTGGTTTAGAGGATCGTGGGCTACACAGGCCCAACAGGGAAGGTTTGAGAGCTGTGGGCCTACTCTCTATGACAGTGTAGCATGGATACATGCCCCACATGTCTGCTAGAGATACAGAGGCTACACTCTCAGCACTGACTCCTGACGCACACTGTGGACTTGGGAGGTTCTGGTGAGTCACCGGAGGATCATCCATTTTTATGAAATGTACTATTCTTATAAGGGATGTTGGTGATGTGTGAAGTTCTGTTTGTGTCCAAGCAGACTGTGAGTGGAAATTATCCATTTCAATTTTGTGGTGAATTTAAAACTGTTCTCAATGTAAAGTCTTTTAAAAATTTTGAGGGTGTGGAGGTGGGAGTAGGGGGGGTTAGGTAGGGGTTACATCCACAGAGAAGAAGGAGGAGGGGTGAGGGGATAGGGGGTTCCTGGGTGGGTGGGGGATGGGGTAAGGGGACAACA
>NW_021604578.1:12947896-12973299 GCF_004785775.1 Grammomys surdaster | reverse complement strand
TTTTTTTTTAGCTGTTTGTTCTCACAATACTGTATGTCAGAATATCATGGAGAAAAAATCATTAATTTTTCTTGTCTAAAGATATAGCCTAATATTTTTTTATATTAGATTGATAAAATATTTTCCCTTTCAGAGCAATAACTATGTATAATAATATAGACAGCTATTAGAAATATTGAAGAATTATTTAGACTATACTTAGAGTTTGCAAACTGTTTACTCTGTAATTAATTTGTGCATTTCTCGGGCCTAACATGTTTTCTTCTGATTGTTATTTCAGTGATGCCTGACCCAGTATCTGGTTCAGCTATTAAAATTCTAATTTGAGGTCTTTCAGGTATCTCTATGAGTAGAGTTGCGTACATTGAAGTCTGAGGACCTGAGTTTTATCCTTGGACCCCACATAGTGGAAGGAGAGAAGTGATTCCTACAAACTTTCCCCTGTCCTTCACACACATGCCAAAGCACATTCACATGGATACATTTACTCACAAAATAAATAAATGCAAACATAAAAACTCAAATAAAATTTTAAAATGGATATACTGTCATTTTTGTATCATTTGAATTATTCAGATATGAAATTTCTAATTAGACTTGCTGTTTTGTAAATAATATAGTGCAAACATACAACAGTTGACACAAGCAAAAGATTTACAAAATTAAAATGTAAGTGAAATTTTAAAGCCTTAAAAAATCACTTGAAACAGTTTAATCATGAAGTATTCATTTTATTCTATTACCCCTTCTTAAAATCAAAATTACTTTTGATATTTAATATAATAGTTCCTTTTTCCATTTGATGAAGACTTTTTGAGGTTCTAAATATATATCAATTCTTCCTGTTATCAATGTGGTCATTGAGAGCAATGTCAGTCCCAGCATCAAAGGTGGAAGAGTGAGGGTTGCTGTTGAAGTCGCAGGAGACAACCTGGTCCTCAGTGTAGCTCAGGATGACCTTTAGTGGACCCTCAGATGCCTGCTTCACCACCTTCTTGATGTCATCATACTTGGCAGGTTTCTCCAGGTGGCATGTCAGATCCACAACAGATATACTGCAGGTAGGAATACAACAGGCCACGCTAGTGAGCTTCCCATTCGGCTCTGGGATGACCTTGCTCACAGCCTTGGCAGCACCAGTGGACACAGGGATGATGTTCTGTGCAACTCCATGGACATCCAGAGACAGTCACATCTTGTGCAGTGCCAGCCTCGTCCTGTAGACAAGATGGTGAATGTCAGTGTGAACAGATTTGGCTGTATTGAGTGACTGGTTACCAGGGCTGCCTTCTGCTTTGCAATTGGGAAAGAGGAGATTGTTGCCATCAATGACCCTTTTATTGATCTCTGGGTTTTTAGTGCAGCAACTTAAGGCTTCTGGGGGGAGCTTTGTTGCCAGTGTAAGTCTTGCTGAAATCATTTGTGTAAATATAGTTAGGAAGCTTACAAGTAGGATTCCATAGGACTTTTTCAATATCCTAAGTGTTAGCTGTCCTGCCACCTTCCAGTCCCTCTCCCAACTTAAACTTCACTTCTCATTATTGCCCTTTATATCATTTGTGTTCTATTATTTACCCATTCTTAATATCTTCCCTCTTTCTTCAGTGTACCCTTCCTAGTGTCCTGGCTTCTATATGTATCCCACATTATTATCCACATAAGAGGGGAAACATGACCATTGTCTTCCTGGTTTAGTATTACCCTATTCAGTAAAATGTTTAACAGTTCCATCCATTTACCTGTAAATCTCATAATTTCAGTTTTCTTTACTGTTGAATATAATTCTGTTGTTCATTAACAACCACATTTTCAGAACAACTGTTGAATTCTTTTCAACTTACTAAAGAGATTATGCTTTAAAGTGTTTCCATGAGTTTATAGCAGTGTAAGATAGGTTTTAATCTCTATTGAATCATTGACAAGTGTATTTATTATATGCAAATATATATGCAAATGATGAGTGATACATACCCATAGGATAGAGGACAGTAAAACATATTTTCATGATTTAATTGGAAAAAGTAAAATGTCTCATAGTTATGCATTTTTAAGCTACTCAAATTTTTAGTAATATTCATAACACAATATCCATTGCCTGTTCCCACAGATAGTAAATATTTCATAGCTGTTGGTTGAGTGTTTTATTTTTCTGATCTTGGACAAAAACATACATCATTATCTATTCATTACTTACCATGCATAGTTAAGTGGACACCAGTAATATGTTTGCCTTATGATTACAGCATGTTTTGGTAAGGTCTCCAATAGTAAATAGATATTAATATCTTCATTAATTCTAATGAGATTAATTTCATGGCATTGAGTTTATGATAATGATTATGATGTGCTCAGGCTGAACTATGAAAAGCATCCTGTTTAGTTATTGATGTGTGTCTTGTGTAAAGAATAGGAGGACATCATTTGTGCCTGAAATATTCCGCTTGGAGTTAGAAATTCCTGTCTATTTCATGCATGGACTAATTCCTCTCTTTCAGAAGTATCTTCTATCTATAACTTTAGCCTTCGACAGATCTTCCTTCTATAATTTTGAGCTTATAATTATAACGTTTCTCCTTTCCCTTTCCTCCCTCCTAACCTTCCCATATAACCCTCAGTGCTCTCCTTCAAATTCATGGTGTCATTTTCCTCAGTACATGTTACAGCATGCATATGTATATACTTACCCATTCCTAAATATAACCTGTTCAGTTTATATTATGCTACTTGGATATATGTTTTGAGGCCTGACTGCTTGGCACTGCACAACCAATTGACTTAAAATTTTCTGAGGGAAGACCACATCTCCCATTCCATGATTTTCTCAATTGCCTGTCTTCTTTATATGACTACTCTACCCAAGGTTAATTTGTATTCTTTCCATCTTGCTGAAATATTCAAATCTGTGTAAACATTAGCTGCTATAGCTCTTTTACAGGAGGTAAAAAAAAAAAACAGCAAAAAAAGAAAGAAAGAAAAGAAAAGTCCCAGGAACCTGCAGGAAGAAAATAAGACAGGTGTGGCAGCTTCGTAGTTCACCAATGCTCAAAATTTTCTTCCAACTCAGCGTTATAAATTCAAAGTAAAAAGAAACAAATAAAGGCTTAACAACCATTTCCTTGCATGTGCTGGAGTCCTCAGTGACTCAAAGAAAGAACATCTGATTACTATCAGATTATATTTATTCAAGTTCAATACCCATTTTATTGTAAATTGTCTAACCATACATGTGACTGTATAGATCACAGTTTTACTCCTTTTGATACAGTTCAATTAGGAGTAGAAAATTTTACATCAGTACTTCATAGCATTTTGGATTTGTGGAGATCTGAAATGCACAATTTAATGCATCCCATATTTCCATTTATCAAGGAGTACAACATACTCCTTGCTTTGTCCAATTCTGGAAATGCAGTAAGCGCCCAAGAACAAACAAATAAGGATACTCTTTAATGAATGGAGCAGCACGGATTTTAGTCATCTAGACCTGCATTTCAAATATGAAAATACATCTTCACTACTCAGAGGAGGAGAGAATGCTTTGACTCCCACTGTCTCTCATCTTTCTCTTACTAGGTTCAGTTACTGTCTGGATTGAAAATAGGTTCTACCTTCTAAGTGCAAGGAAGATACACTTCTTTTTTAGACCTTCGTTGCTAAATCTGAGCTGTAGTGGACTATCATTACAATCCACTAACAATTTCTCTTCTCCACTATCCCATCATGGTTCTATAAATGATAGGTATGTGTTTGCAAACTCCCACTTTTAAATATTAAGTTAATTGATGACAAGAATTATCATTCATTCTTTAAATCACTTTTAGAAAAATAGCGAGAGAGTGTTATTTGTCAATAAACGAGGAGGCAAGAAGCACAGCCATGATCCAATCAGGACTGAGTTAAGTTAGAGACTAAGAAAATATAAATAAAAGAAAGTGAAGTGCTTGTAATAGGCGACTGTGGGAAAGAAGCCACTTGGCTCTCAGACTTTAAAGCAGTTTCCTTCAAACCTTAGTAACAAAGTAAAGGCAGAAGGACAATGCACTTGATATCTGCTTCAGAGTGTCACTTCTGAGAATAAAGTACGGATTTTTCTTATGACCAACCTAATGAAAAATGGATACTGTTTGAACTCTACATTATACACTGATATTCAAAATGATCAAATACTAATTCCAACAGTAAGCACAGAGAAAGATTGAGTTTAAAAATCAAAATGGACCGTGGAGACCATCTAAATCAATTTAGTGATTTTTGTAACTGGTAAACAATGTCCTTACAGGTTTAAATATTTGCCTGAAAAGAGAAATTAATAGCAATCCATTTATAAGAAGTAGACTTACATCCTCATGGAAGCTTTTTTTAAGTTAGATGTTCTTAGAAATGATGGATGAGTTTAACTTTCTAAGAGGAAAAATTATGTTCAACGAGTATCAAAATCATTTAAATACACAGGTGCAAACACTCAGCAATGAACTGAAATATGACTTGAAAAATACTGACTTAGGTTGAAAATGAGAACCAGAGCTCACCCCATGTGACTCCAAGGCAGCGGCTGGGTGGCAGAGGGCAATGTAGGTTCTACCTTGGTTTCTTTGGGACAAGGAGGCTTCTTGTGTGTGAGCAACTACTGAAACTTTTACATGAACTTCAGGGTTTACTAAATATTCTTTATCTCCTGATTTTCTTTCTTCCCTTCCCTTTGCTTCACAATAGCCATAGAGAAATGCTGAGATGTGTGTTTTAGTCTCTATTACATAAATAATTTTAATTACACATCTGAAACATACTTTAATATGTTTCTAATTGAAGTAGAATTACCTCACTTTATTCCTTCCAAGCCTTCCCAGCAACCCTCCATTAAACCATTCCCACCCCTGTTCAAATTGATAGCCTCTTTTTCATTTATTAGTGCTTCTACAGATGTGTGTGTGTGTGTGTGTGTGTGTGTGTGTGTGTGTGCACTTATGTCTGGATGTATATACATATAGATGATATAGATATATATAAATAGACCCTGCTGACTTTGTTTCCTTTTTCTCTCTTTCTCTTTCTCTCTCTCTCTCTCTCTCTCTCTCTCTCTCTCTCTCTCTTTCTCTCTTTCTTTCTTTTTTTGGTGATTTGTATGTAATTCCAAGGCTGAGCACTCGTCACTGGACATCCCATAATGGGACCCATCTCTCGGAGTGGATAGTTTTTCTCATGTCAATTAGTGGCCTGATTCCTTCTTAATTAAAAAAAAAGTGAGAGAAACATTTGTCTGAGATTTTCTTCTCAAGCATCTTTAAGTTAAGGTTGTTTTGACTTTAACATATGTCTATTTTTGTCCTCCTGTGTGTCAGAACACTGGTAGCCAAAATTCTTCAAAAGGCATTTTAAAATGGAGCAGCTATGTGATTAATTGCTTGTTGTTTGTGATTCCTATAAAGTCTAACATCCAGTTTTGTTTCATTTATTGGGACCATGTGATAAACTGGGGACCCTGTGATAAATTGTCTGAAGATACAGGAATCTAGGAGTCACGAATACCGCAGAGATAAGCTAATCCTACGCTCACAGAGCGTGATGGTCTTCCTTTGTGATTGAAGCTTCCACCAGAAATTCTTAGCTTAAAGACTGCAGTGCAATGGAATCTATGGCTTTATCCTTTGAGAAACAAGAAGAATCTCAGTAAAATGACTTCATCACTTCTAACAAGCTAGTTGGCTCGATTGCACTCTTTTCTCCTAGCTTTGTACTCTCTTTGTTAGGGATTAAACATTAAATGAAGTGTAAATTTGTCATTGTTTTTGCTCTTTTTCATTCTACTCTATATCTCAGAAAAACTGTTCCACAGTGAGTCTGTGTTTTCACACTGTGGGTTGAAAGATAGCTTTGTGAATTTTCCCTAGTTGAATTTTAACTGTCAGTTAAATAGTTTTCTAGACTAAATAATGCAAAAGCCAGATTATCCTCTGCCTTCAGTATGGCTTATTACAGGTTTGCATCCCTGCCGGTGCTCATTGCTCACACTATAATTGCATTTCTTGTGAAAGTTATGAGTGTGAATCATGGACGTATACAAAATTATTTACAGAGAAAATGAAGACAAAGGAGGTGAACCTAATCATCTGAACAGAGAAACCAGTAATTAGGCTGGAGAAAATATGGAATTGTTTGCAGAGGAATAAGAACTCAAAAACTATTTATTTTTAAGTTTTCACTTGCTTTAAAAAGAAAGAAGAAACAGTATAGTCAGGAATACTATTTACATATGCATACCCTTTCTATGCTTTGTTTTACAAAGCCCTAATAATGTTTATAGAAGGTGCTTACTTTATTGTTGTAATTGAATTAATCTGTGTAATTAATGACAAAAACATCTCATATTAGGCTTTAGAGTCAGTGAGAGTGAGTGAATGCAACAATGACAGAGACGTATTTTATTTTACATGAAGCACAATCTACCTCTTTTATGAACTATTGTCCATACTGTGAACTTAAGACAAAAGTCACAGTTCTCTGGAGAATGTGTGATGTAGCAAAAATAGTTAAATAAATAAATGGATTATCCATTGTTTCCATAGAACAAAACAAGCAAAGAGTAAAAGCTTTTAGGTCGAACACTTGACGATTTGATAACACAATGGAAAGATGGCCATGCTGATAAAAGAATAAGCAATACAGAGAAATTTGGTAGTTACAGATGAAATCATCAGAAATTGCACTTGGTTCTTAATTAGGAGAATTTAATAACAAGATTTCCTAGACTTGAATAATGCTGAGCCTCTGGGACCACAGGAGAGAGGATTCTCCTCTTTTTTCTGTGGCTTTATGTCATCCTTATGTAGGAGGCAGTTGGGCAGTTGAGCTACACAAAGCCCTGCATTGCCATAACTCCTTACTGATTTACCCTAACCACATTAATATAGAATCCTTGTTATGAAAGAAAAAAAAATGATTGACAGTATCCAGTTGTTTTTTTCCTTTATGTTACCGTCCCTAGTGTGCAATGTTAAGCATTTGTCAGCTTAATGACTGAATCTTCTATGCATTGTAAACTAACAGCATCCTTGCTGCTAAATGGTAACTTATCAGCTGAGCAAATAGATGGGGAGTAGCATGTGGTACACGATAATATTGGCTAAGGACAGAAGAAAGGTGTGAGGGAGTCTTACATTGCAGACCATAAAAGCATTATTGCCTAGAACAGGTCTTTGCTGAAGAAAGGTAGAACAATCCAGCAAAATGAGATTGTGTTAATGGCCTCTGGTACAGCCCCATAAAAAGAGAATACACAGTGGAAGCTATGGAAAGCCAGCCTCTTTGCTGGTGGAACATATTTAAAAATTACTAGAGAGAAGTCATAGGGAGTTTATTCTTGGTAGCCTTTGTTGGAGTGTGGTTTCAAGTGAAGAAAAAGCGCAACTGAGCACCTGTATTCTACATTCCAAAGGGTTTAGTGAAAAAGGGATTCATTCATTGTCAAAATAAGCAATTACTAAATTATTAATTTAAATTATTAATTAAAACAATTAATTGTTGCAAATAAGTAGGTAAAAACTATAACTCTAGTTGTAGATTAATTTTTAGAGGTTTATATACAAAACATATAGTAAATAAAAATATATTTGCTATATATAAAATAAATATAAAATTAATATATAAAACTAATGATTCCTTCATTCCTCTATCTATCTATCTATCTATCTATCTATCGATCATCTATCTATCTATCTATCTATCTATCTATTTGT
The DNA here is from genome assembly GCF_004785775.1 of Grammomys surdaster. Lineage (NCBI taxonomy): Eukaryota > Metazoa > Chordata > Mammalia > Rodentia > Muridae > Grammomys > Grammomys surdaster. The sequence continues at coordinate 12,965,566 of NW_021604578.1, read as the reverse complement.
CTATTATCTATTATGCAGCTATCTACCTACCTATGTGTTTCCTATTGATTTTTTTAAAGGATTAACACATACAATTATGAGGGCTATGTTTAATGATATGCAGTCAGCAATCCAGAGAACTAGGAAGAACATTACATTATTTAAGTTGAAAAGCAGGAAATGGCTCAATCTCAGGAAGAGTAAATGAACACTCCTACTTTTATATCAGCTCCTAATCTAGCCTTCCAGTGGAGCAAGTGAGGCCTATTCTACTTACTTAGTCTATCAATTCAATTACTTTAAGAGAAATAAGCCAGACAGACTAACATGTAGACCTCAAAAAAAATCATCTTGACAATGTGGAGACTAGAGTCTTTTTTTCCCAGAGTCTTGGGAGAATACAGGGGCAAGAAGGACCTGGAAAGCTTTATCAGTGAGTACCAAGTTACATGGAAGCAAAAGTTCAGATGTGCCATTCCAAGTAGGACCATTGTAGATATTAACAATGTGTCAATATGTCAGAAACCTAGAAGGACAATTTGAGAGACTTTCACCAGGGAGAGATGAAATATGTTTGAAGAGATAGAATGGGGGTTGGGGATTTAGCTCAGTGGTAGAGCACTTGTCTAGCAAGCACAAGGCCCTGAGTTCAGTCCTCAGCTCTGAAAAATAAATAAATAAATAAATAAATAAATAAATAAATAAATAAATAAATAAGAAGAGATAGATCAGTTTAACCTGATTTAAAATCAGTAAGCATTGTTCACATGTATCTAATCATGTTACATAATGAATTTGGGGAAAACTTGCCTGTATCAGTTAAAACTAATTTAAGAACATTACTCTTGTCTAAGGAAACTTTCACTGATCAGCAAAAAATAGTATTTAAGCAAATGTCTGAGCATTCTTGGTTCAGGCACATTGACATATAAGTGTAAGCAGTACAACAACTTTATGTGTAAGAATAGAAGGGAATGACTAAGATCCTGTTGAATTATATCTTTTTTTAAAAAAAGAACATAATTTTGCAGTTTTGAAATGGATTTGGATCCTTTAATGCTAGTGAAAAATGATGCTCTAAAACATTGAAATGTACTCAATACTAGCTAAGAAAAGTGTGGTAATGCAGCCAACTAACATTTTTATAGATATAACATCTACAAGAGATGATATTTTATGATTTACCCAGCCTTCAAGAGATGAGAAAGATTTAAACTATTTTCAGTTTATTTAGCAATATAATGCAAAAGTTTATAATAATTAAATTTGTGAAGTTTGTATATCAATGGCTAGCACAGTAAAATGAAATGACTTCATCACTCCAAAGAATCAAGACATATTTTGAAAAGTGTTTCATAACTTAGTTACATTTAGAAGCTATGTTCCCATTCAAAGTAATCCTTTTGGGAAAAAAGTACCCAACTGAACAATTCAATTCTGATATTGTTCCCAGGAAATATTTCCATATATTTAATATTTTTTTCATTTCTATGCCAAGCAAATTTTCTCTGTGTAATTTCTTTTGCTTGTCTTGAGTTTGGTAACTTTTGAATTTTACTTGATCTAAAATTCACCAACACAGATGACTTGTTCTTACTTATATAATATGAAAATAATGGACCAGAACTTTAAAGACAGTTCAAGAGAAGATTGTGAAGACATGATTGAAGAATTAGCATCAGTTAGTTAAATTCTGGACCTTTAACACATCCCTAGCAGCAGGAAGTTGAGGGATGATAAAGGAACACTGCATGGGAATCTGAAAATGCTCCTGCCAAGTGCACCACCTGTTTTCTAGCAGCATAGATGACAACACCCAAACCTCTGCCATGGACAGACCTTTCTTTTGTAATAGTTAGCACTATTGTGGTTTGAGTTGAATTAACATGCCCCTAGCTATAAGAAATACTCAAACTATTTAGATAATTCCAACTTCTCTTGTCAATTATTATCATTTAAAAGACTAGTAACTTATGACTTCTAAGCCAATGAATGACTATACTATTTTGAGGCACTTTAGCTGACCAAACTAAAAAGAGAAACAGTCACTTAAAACATGGGAAAAATGTCCCCAACCTGACTTTATCCTATTTCAAATCTAACTAAGGAGGTGCAATTACCACATTGAGGCTGGTCATGTGGTACAGAGTGAAGAGAAGAAATGTAAGTGGCTATGCATTTCTATCATGGAAAAAATCTACTTTACTTTGCTAAGAATGGTTTTTGTAATGAAAATAAACTGTCTGTTTTGTAGTAAAAAGTGCTGGAGAGGATGTGGGGAAAGTAGACCCATTTCACACACGTTCTCTCTCATATTGAGTTCTTAGACCTGATTTGTTATATATCAAAGCTTAAGTTAGAGAGTCAGTAGAGCCTGGATGCTTGCAGCCAACCATTGGACTAAGCACAGGGACCTCAGTGGAGGAGTTAGGGGGAGGACTTAAGGAGCTGAAGGGGTTTGCACAATTTCAACCAAACAGAACCCCCAGAGCTCCCAAGGACTAACCACCAACCACAGAGTACCATAAAGGGACCCCTGGCTCCAGCTGCATATATAGCAAAGTGTTGGCTCATCTGGTATCAATGGGAGGGAGGCCCTTGGTCCTGTGAAGGCTTGATGCTCCTGCATAGGGGAATGCTAGGATGATGAGGCTGGAGTGGGTGGGTAGGTGGAGGAGCACCCTCATAGATGCACTGGGGAGGGTGATCGGATAGGGAGTTTGTGGAGGGGAAACCAGGATGGAGGATATCAATAAAAAAATTGGGAAAAACATAATGATAATGATAATGATAATGATAATGATAATGATAATAATAATAATAATAAAAGAGAGTGTCAGTAGAAAGTGAAGAGGAAGAAAGAAGCCATGGGAGATAAAAAGAATGAGGCTAAAATATCTGAAGAGGAAAAGGGCTGGTAAATGTACAGGCATGTGGAAATAGGAGTGACGAGTATAGGAAATGGACAGTTTGGAGAGGCATGCACGGAGGAGATACAGGAAAGAAGAGTGAGGATATATCAATCAAACTAAAAGTGAAGAAAAATACCCACATAGGAATCTACAGTTTTATAAGCTAACTAAAATAGAATTTTAAGTAAAGGGGTTCAATTGAAATTCTCAGTATGTTCTCTCAAGTCATAGGTTTTCAAACTAAAATCCTAGTCACAGATGTCAGATACTTAGGTGCTCCCAAAGGCTCCCAGAACAATACGGGATATTGCTACTGCACTTGGAGGCTCACTGGAACTAGATAATAAGACTTTATTGTTAAAGATACTATATACTTGGGATAAAGGACACCTAGAAACCAAGCAGACAGGGCTAGAACTTCCTCTTCCTACTGACTATCATTCACAGTACAAAAAGCTGTTTTGTAGGACGCCAAGCAAGAAAAGTCAGCAATGATTATACCCTAATGTGGTCCCTGAATGTAACAATATCAAAGCATTTTTCCTAGCTATGCTTAGTGGTACAATGATAGCATGAATATGCTGGGATAGCCAACTGATTTAATGACTGGATATGAGGCTTGGTCCATAAGAATCAATCAATACATATTTGGCACTGCAGAACTGGTCAAAAGTTTATGGTTGGTGAGATCCCGGGTATTGTGGGTTCTCTACTTGTATGATATCAAGTGGGTAGATAGTGAAGCTGCAATCTAAATTTATATGTATATAACCATAGACTACTACAACTCTCAGCCTTGGTCAGAGAAGTACTTTTCAACAGTAGGCAGTGGTCAAAGCTTGAACCCTCAACAAGTCAAAGTACTGAGAATATATGACTCTGGGTCCACAAAAGGATATCCATATCACCAGCTCTGAAGTCCATCATAGAAGAAAGCAAGAGAGGACTGTGGAATATGCATGATGGGGAACACTACCTTCTGTGTAGGACATGGTATCATAATCATGAACATAATTCAGACGTGATTGCCTGAATAGACTCTGAAAAGCGCATGAATGTGAAGAGGTACAGGAGAGTATGGAAAGAGCTAACTGGGAAGAAGAAAGAGATCAGCATGACTGGAAGCTGGGAATGCTTTCATAGTGCATTATATACAGTTGTCTTAAACAAGTAAGATAAAATAAATGCCTAAGATAATTAACTTCCGCCCTTCGGCCCCTGCCTGGTCCCTGGGACTGGAGCAGACACAGAGTCGGTCTGCTCCTGTCCTGTGGAGAAACTGAATCCTGAGTCATCCAGGAGCCACTGCACTCAGAGCAGCTGGTAAGAACTCCATCTCACTCCCTAAGCCCCAGAAAAACATCTGGGAGCCAGGGACATCCAGGGCACAGCAGCTACCCAAACCCCGCCCCTCCGGAATTCCACTTCCCTTCGGCCCCTGCCTGGTCCCTTGGACTGGAGCAAACACAGAGTCGGTCTGCTCTTGTCCTGTGGAGAAACTGAATCCTGAGTCATCCAGGAGCCACTGCACTCAGAGCAGCTGGTAAGAACTCCATCTCACTCCCTAAGCCCCAGAGATACATCTGGGAGCCAGGGACATCCAGGGCACAGCAGCTACCCAAACCCCGCCCCTCCGGAATTCCACTTCCCTTCGGCCCCTGCCTGGTCCCTTGGACTGGAGCAGGCACAGAGTCGGTCTGCTCCTGTCCTGTGGAGAAACTGAATCCTGAGTCATCCAGGGGCCACTGCACTCAGAGCAGCTGGTAAGAACTCCATCTCACTCCCTAGGCCCCAGAAATACATCTGGGAGCCAGGGACATCTAGGGCACAGCAGCTACCCAAACCCTGCCCCTCCGGAATTCCACTTCCCTTCGGCCCCTGCCTGGTCCCTGGGACTGGAGCAGACACAGAGTAGGTCTGCTCCTGTCCTGTGGAGAAACTGAATCCTGAGTCATCGAGAAGTCACTACACTCAGAGCAGCTGAAACTGAATTCTGAGTCATCAGGGACCCACTGCACTCAGAGCAGCTGGAGCCACTGCACTCAGAGCAGCTGACACAGAGTTGGTCTGCTCCTGTCCTGTGGAGAAACTGAATCCTGAGTCATCTAGGAGCCACTGCACTCAGAGCAGCTGAAACTGAATCCTGAGTCATCGAGAACCCACTGCACTCAGAGCAGCCGAGGAGCCACTGCACTCAGAACAGAAGGATTACCAGATCCAAGAGGTGGCCTGAGTCCCAGGAGTTCTTCCACCCGGGAGATTAGGGGCATAAGACCACAGAGACCTCTGGACTCCGAGGAGCTCTGCAATAAGCAAGATAACTGGAAATACAGATTCCAATCTTACACAGAGAGGGCAGGTACCACTAGAGTTACCCAGATGGCGAAAGGCACGCGCAAGAACATAAGCAACAGAAACCAAAGTTTCTTGGCATCATCAGTGCCCAGTTCTCCCAATATAGCAAGCCCTGAACACCCCTTCACACCTGAAAAGCAGGATTCAGAATTAAAATCACTTCTCATGATGATGATAGAGGATTATAAGAAGGAATTAAGTAACTCCCTTAAAGAAATACAGGAGAGTACAAGTAAACAGATAGAAGCCCTTAAAGAGGAATCACAGAAATCCCTTAAAGAAATGCAAGAAAACACAAAGAAGGAATTAAACAAAAACATTCAGGATCTGAAACTGGAAATAGAAACAATAAAGAAAGTTCAAAGGGTGACAACCATGGAGATAGAAAACCTAAGAAAGAGATCAGGAGTCACAGACGCAAGCATCACCAACCGAATACAAGAGATAGAAGAGAGAATCTCAAATGCAGAAGATACGGTGGAAAATATTGACACAGTTGTCAAAGAAAATGAAAAAAGCAAAAAACTCCTAACTCAAAACATCCAGGAAATTCAGGACACAATGAGAAGACCAAACCTAAGGATAATAGGTATAGATGAGAATGAAGATTCCCAACTTAAAGGGCCAGTAAATATCTTCAACAAAATCATTGAGGAAAATTTCCCTAACCTAAAGAACAAGATGCCCATAAACATACAAGAAGCCTACAGAACACCAAATAGACTAGACCAGAAAAGAAATACCTCCCGTCACATAATAATCAAAACATCAGATGCACAAAACAAAGAAAAAATACTAAAAGCAGTAAGGGAAAAAGGTCAAGTAACATATAAAGGCAGACCTATAAGAATTACACCAGACTTCTCACCAGAGACTATAAAAGCCAGAAGAGCCTGGACGGACATCATACAGACCCTAAGAGAACACAATTGCCAGCCCAGATTACTATACCCAGCAAAACTCTCAATCAATATAGATGGTGAAACCAAGATATTCCATGACAAAACCAAATTTGCACAATATCTTCCCACAAACCCAGCACTTCAAAGGATAATGGATGGAAAACGCCAACACAAGGAGGGAAACTACAACCTAGAAAAAGCAAGGAAGTAATCTTCCAACAACCCCAAAAGAAGATAACTATACAAACATAACTTTACCTCTAATAACAAAAATAACAGGAAGCCACAATCATTTTTCCTTAATATCTCTTAACATCAATGGTCTCAATTCCCCAATAAAAAGACGCAGACTAGCAGACTGGATACACAAACAAGACCCAGAATTTTGCTGCATACAAGAAACACACCTCAGTGACAAAGACAGACACTACCTCAGAATAAAAGGGTGGAAAACAATTTTCCAAGCCAATGGTCCCAAGAAACAAGCTGGAGTAGCCATTCTAATATCAAATAAAATCGACTTCCATCCAAAATTAATCAAAAAAGATAAGGAAGGACACTTCATACTCATCAAAGGAAAAAGCTACCAAGGTGAACTCTCAATTCTGAACATCTATGCCCCAAATGCAAGGGCACCTACATACATAAAAGAAACTTTACTAAAGCTCAAAACACACATTACACCTCACACAATAATAGTGGGGGATTTCAACACCCCACTCTCAGCAATGGACAGATCATGGAAACAGAAACTAAACCGAGACACTTTGACATTAACAGAAGTTATGAACCGAATGGACTTAACAGACATCTATAGAACATTTCATCCTAAAACAAAAGAATATACCTTTTTCTCAGCACCTCATGGTACCTTCTCCAAAATAGACCATATAATTGGTCACAAAACAAGCCTCTACAGATACAAAAAGATTGAAATAATCCCTTGCCTCTTATCAGATCACCATGGAATAAGACTGGTCTTTAATAATGACAAAACCAATGGAAAACCCATGTGCACATGGAAACTGAACAACTCTCTACTCAATGATGACTTGGTCAAGGAAGAAATAAAGAAAGAAATTAAAGACTTTTTAGATTTCAATGAAAATGAGGACACATCATACCAAAACTTGTGGGACTCCATGAAGGCAGTGCTAAGAGGAAAGCTCATAGCTCTAAGTGCCTACAAAAAGAAACTGGAAAGAGCACACACTAACAAGTTGACTGCACAACTAAAAGCCCTAGAACAAAAAGAAGCAAATACACCCAGGAGGAGTAGAAGGCAGGAAATAATCAAACTCAGGGCTGAAATCAACCAAATAGAAACAGAAAGAACAATACAAAATATCAATAAAACCAGGAGTTGGTTCTTTGAGAAAATCAACAAGATAGATAAACCCTTAGCCAGATTAACCAGAGGGCACAGAGACAATATCCAAATTAATAAAATCAGAACTGAAAAGGGAGACATAACAACAGAAACTGAAGAAATTCAAAAAATCATCAGATCCTACTACAAAGGCCTATACTCAACAAAACTGGAAAACCTGGATGAAATGGACAATTTCCTAGACAGATACCAGGTACCGAAGTTAAACCAGGAGCAGATAAACCATCTAAATAGTCCCATAACCCCTCAGGAAATAGCAGCAGTCATCAAAAGCCTCCCCACTAAAAAAAGCCCAGGACCAGATGGTTTTAGTGCTGAATTCTATCAGACCTTCAAGGAAGACCTAATACCAATTCTCTTCAAACTATTCCACAAAATAGAGACAGAAGGAACACTACCCAATTCGTTCTATGAAGCTACAATTACACTCATTCCCAAACCCCACAAGGACCCAACAAAGAAAGAGAACTTCAGACCAATCTCCCTTATGAACATCGATGCAAAAATACTCAATAAAATTCTAGCAAACCGAATCCAAGACCACATCAAAACAATCATCCATCATGATCAAGTAGGTTTTATCCCAGGAATGCAGGGATGGTTCAATATTCGGAAATCCATCAATGTAATCCACTATATAAACAAACTTAAAGAAAAAAACCATATGATTATCTCACTAGATGCTGAGAAAGCATTTGACAAAATTCAACATCCCTTCATGATAAAAGTCTTGGAAAGATCAGGAATTCAAGGCCCCTACCTAAACATAGTAAAAGCAATTTACAGCAAACCAGTAGCCAACATCAAGCTAAATGGAGAGAAACTTGAAGCAATCCCACTAAGATCAGGGACTAGACAAGGCTGCCCACTCTCCCCCTACCTATTCAATATAGTACTGGAAGTCTTAGCCAGAGCAATTAGACAACAAAAAGAAGTCAAAGGGATACAAATAGGAAAGGAAGAAGTCAAAATATCGCTATTTGCAGATGATATGATAGTATACTTAAGTGACCCCCAAACTTCCACCAGAGAACTCCTAAACCTGATAAACAACTTCAGCAAAGTGGCTGGTTATAAAATCAACTCAAACAAATCAGTAGCCTTCCTCTACATGAAAGATAAACAGACTGAAAAAGAAATTAGGGAAATGACACCCTTCACAATAGTTGCAAATAATATAAAATACCTTGGTGTGAATCTAACCAAGCAAGTGAAAGACCTGTATGACAAGAACTTCAAGTCTCTGAAGAAAGAAATTGAAGAAGATCTCAGAAGATGGAAAGATCTCCCATGCTCATGGATTGGCAGGATTAATATAATAAAAATGGCCATCTTGCCAAAAGCAATCTACAGATTCAATGCAATCCCCATTAAAATCCCAACTCAATTCTTCACAGAGTTAGAAAAGGAAATTCTCAAATTCATATGGAATAACAAAAAACCTAGGATAGCGAAAACTATTCTCAACAATAAAAGAACTTCGGGAGGAATCACCATCCCTGACCTCAAGCTGTACTACAGAGCAATAGTGATAAAAACTACCTGGTATTGGTACAGAGACAGGCAGGAAGATCAATGGAATAGAATTGAAGACCCAGAAATGAACCCACACTCCTATGGTCACTTGATCTTTGACAAAGGAGCTAAAACTGTCCAGTGGAAAAAGGACAGCATTTTCAACAAATGGTGCTGGTTCAGCTGGAGGACAACATGTAGAAGAATGAAAATTGATCCATTCTTATCCCCTTGTACAAAGCTCAAATCTAAGTGGATAAAGGACCTCCACATAAAACCAGATACACTGAAACTAATAGAAGAGAAGGTGGGGAAAAGCCTCGAATACTTGGGCACAGGGGAAAAGTTCCTGAACAGAACTCCAATGGCATATGCTCTAAGATCGAGAATTGACAAATGGGACTTCATAAAATTGCAAAGTTTCTGTAAGGCAAAGGACACTGTCAATAGGACAAAACGACAACCAACAAATTGGGAAAAGATCTTAATCTATTGGCATTTTTAATGTTGGGAATTCCAACCTCCTACACAAAGGTAGCCAAGCCAAGTATGAGGGTGTAATCTTGGTTGTTGACTCATCTACATCTAAAATCAACTAAAACTCAAGCATCTAGGCATGCCAGTGAGGGATGATCATCTGAGGTGGGAAGACTCACCCTAGAGCTGGGCCAAACTTTCTCATGACAGCGCACATAATTTAGGAATATATATATATACATAAGTGTGTGGCAACAGTGAATGAAAAATAGGTCATGAATTTGATGAGAATAAGGAGGAACATATGCGAGAATTTAGAAAGGAATGAGGGAAATTAACATACTTATATTATAATCTCAAAAAATAAAAGAAATTTAATTAAACCAATCTTGATCAACGTAAAGGAAGTGACATGAAAAAAGATGGAAGAAGGATGCTTTTCTCTTTTGCCCTCTTGCCCATGCTCACACTAGCAAGTCCATCTATCTGTTACTGAGGCATTCCTTTGTCAGCATTAGAACCTACTTCTTTGGGATTCAAATGTATATAGAAGGCTAGCAGCTCTACGGGAATTATTCAGGAGGACTCCAACACTGGATTGGGACAATTAATACATCCAATCTTGGACACAGAACTACCAGATTCTTGAGCAGTTACAAGACAGCCATTGTTTGACAATCTGGATCACAGTCTGAAATCCACTCTAATAGCTACTCTTATACACATGTATATTCATGTGTATCTAATTATATATATATATATATATATATATATATATATATATATATATATATATATATAGAAACTGAACTTTGCTAGACTTGTTTTAAGATAAAGTGATAAATATTCACTAACAAGCTAAAGTACTGTTGCAATTTGTGTTCCAATAATGGGTTCTATTTTGATACCATTAAATATTAACTGGAAATATATACAATGCCATCAAAAAAGAATATGCATTGTATCTATACTATGCAAGTGTCCTACTTATGTTATTCTAGTATCCCAATTTTTAGGTTATTTTTGTAAACAAATAAAATAGCATTAATAAAGTAGATATTCTGTATGTTTTCCTGCACAGGAGTTATTTTAGTCCTTCTCTCAAAATAGATATCATTAACTTTATAATATGTGTACTATTCATATTTTAATGTTGAAAATATAATTTTAATTGGTAATTCTTCATGTACTTTTGAAACTTCCACATTCTTTATAATCTTCAGAAGTTATGAATAAAGTGAGGAAAATATTGAGGGTCTATATTATATGTTACCTGCCTAGGTCTTGCTCAACATTTTTTGTATCCAGGGGATGCAGTGAGGATTTGTGTCAGTGGTTGGAACCAAAAGCTGCTGACTTGTGGCAATTTAACTCTTTCTTGCTATTTGGGGTATAAAGCTGTTGACCGCTGATAGCAACAGGAGAAAAGAAACTTACTTACTTGGGTTTTTCCTCTTTGACTCAAGTACCTCTCATTTTCCAGGTAAGTTCATCAACTCAGAGTTTATTAACTCTCTGTGAGCCATAGGGAAAAGAAAAGAGAGAAAATGGAGAAAGAAAATGAGTTAGGCACACTCAATAAAGCTGAAGAAGGGTGCACCACCACATTACTGTTCTTAGTTTTTATTCCTTCTCAGGATAATTGATCACATGGTTTTCTAAGCATTTTTACATTTCCTAAGTTCATAGTAAGTTTAGGGTAATAGTTCATGTTATAGGTCAATAAGACTGAAGCAGTTACAGCAAAATTGTTTACGTGTCATTCCATCAAGACCAGTACCTCACTTAAATTCCATTGTCTGTTTCTAGCTCCTTATGTTCATTATAAGTTTAAAGCAATAGTTCTTATGTCATATATTTACACTGTTTTACCAAGAGACAAATAATCTGCCTTGTGCATTATTACTTTGAAGTGTTGCATAGATCAACTAGTCCATCATTTATTTTCTGTCCTCAGACATACAATTACAATAAATTGCCCATTGCCAGATTAATACCTTTAGTTACCAGATAGTGGCCATATTCCTAACCCAGAAGGATTGTTTTCCATGATCATAAATTTGTTTCAAGCATGATTTCTCTTCCTAGTCCAATCATCCTGAGGCACATGAAGGATTATAGACCTCTGTTTGCAGCTTTTATTCTATAGGGGGCTTGAGGTTACTTATATCAGTTTAGTAATTCTATAAAATCATTATCAGTATTTATGAAATCATCAATTCCCTTTCACATCATTACTAGATGAAAGTACATTTTCATATTGATTCTGTAGGAAAACTACCCAATAAGGTGGGCTGATGCCTAGGAATCATTAGGCTATATAATAGGGGCAGGAAAGACATATTAGCAGTGAGAAGCAATCCTCAGATGAAGTCTCTAAGGACCCTGCACCATGGAACTCACCCATCACAGCCATGCAAAACAGCGGGCCATTTCCAGAAAACTCACTTGCTTGCCAAAGACTTTCCAAGATGGCTTCTGACAGTTAACTTTATACAGCCACAAACAAAGCAGCTAGTGTTTACATACTTATAAATGGCAAAGTTTCTGGCTTAAAAATAACCAGAAATTTAGTCTTAAAACAAGTGGGGAAAGATGGTTTTTCCAGGGAAGAAAATATTTGCATTTACATATCTATGAAAAAATACTGTTATTTACTCTGCTTTTGATGGATTATTACTTTATTTTGTAGATTAATCCAATTATATTCATTTGTGTATTAAACATCACATTTTAAAATTAATCAATAAATCATTTTAAACTGGTGATTCTTATTTTTCTCAAAATATTTTTCTTTTATATTGTGTGTGCATGTGTGTGTAGGGTGTGTGTATGTGTGAATGTGTGTGAGTGTGTAAGTATATGATACCCCAATATCTTCATATTATGACATAGTTAAAATCCTTCCTCTTTTACTGCTAAGTTTTTGAATTGTCTCCATTTTCCTGTTATAACCAATGCTCGTGATGCTCTTATATAAATATTTTACATGGATGTGTGAGATATTTTGCATGTGTGAGTATGATTAATAATGGAACTGCTGAACTATAAAATATGTTTATAAACAGCTTTACAGGTTTTTCCTTGAAAGCTGAGTACTCACATTTTTGCAGGTTAGACAATCCCATGCCCTCTTAGTAGTTGACAGTCATATCTTTTACCAATGCAATGGTTTAAAATGATTTTTCATTTTATGTTGCATTTAGTAACTAATGTATCTTGTTCTAAGACTTATTTGCATAATTGTTACATCCTTGAATTACCAGCCCACAACCTTTGTCAAGTGTCTACTGGATAGTTCATACTAATTGACTTATAATAAGTTGAATGTTTTTTATTATGCGTTTTATTTATTAACTTTATTTTTTAGATATTCTTTGCTAATGCAGTCAGTTTAAATATGTACAACTTAAGTATTATTTTGGAGTTACTATTTGTTTTTCTTCAAGAAAAAGCACTTGTGCAATTTATACTAATGTATTTTAAATATAGTTTTAGTTTTTTCTTTGTTCATGTTTAGTTAATGTTATATGCATAGAAATTTTGTGTATGGTTTTAATAATGGGAATATATTTTCTAATGCCATTTATTATTTAAAAATATTTTAGTATTTGGATCTAGAGATCTGCACTTGCATACTCACACCTGCATGGCAGACACTACACACTGAGACATCTCCTCAGATTCTTTCTTACTTTTAATATCCTCTGTAGCATGTATGAAGATTTTAGAAATTATTTAGTTTCTACTTGAATGAACAGCTTTTTCTGTTTGTCTGTATTTCCATGAACCAATATTATAAATTTTACTACTATAACTTTATAACTTGTCTTTATAAACATTAAAATTGGTTGAAAATTCACAAGATGCCTTGATTATAATTGTATTAAATTTTGTGATTAATTTGATAGGAATTTAAGGGTTTTTGTTGCTTTTTGTTTTTGTTTTGTTTTAGAAGAAGGATTTATTTTGAATCATACTTTTTGCAGTTCAGTCCATCTTGATGAGTGGGTGTGGCAGAGTAAAGAAGTTTAGTAAAGAACTTCAGAGCATGCATCCAGAAATCAGAAATGGAGTGCTTGTCCTGAGAATTTGAATATGAAATAAACCATTTAACTTATGAGAATTTCCCCATCCATGGTGATATGTCAGTTGGTGGTATCATTTTTAGATCTTGTTCAGGCAGCCATATTGCTGAGATTTCCTAGGTTCAAATATATATATATATATGTATATATATAAAACGGTATTATCAGCAACACATATCTTATTGTGGTCTTCAGGCTCTTGCAATCTTTCTGTCCTCTTCTTCAGTGTTTTGTGAGCCTTAGGTGTATGCTGTTGTTTGCAGTTGCTGCCTTCACTTTAACACATATGATTTAAGCTATTGCAATATGTGCAATCATCTTATATTGATCTAAATTTATATTCATTTATTAATGAATAATAATGCTGAACATTTTTGTGACCAAGTTTGCATATTATTCTTTGCTTTCTTCTGTAATTGGTGAAGTGTAATTTTAGTATGTATCCATTTTAATTTGTTTTTTAAATTGATATGATATAGAAATTATCTACTCTATGATTGTTATTATTATGAAAGGTATCTCCCTTACTACAGTTTTTGGATTGTTTCTTTGTGGCATATTAAGCATACATTTTTGGAAGCTGATTTACCTAGCAAAATTTTGCTGAGTTCTTATTGCATTAACAGTTTGATGAGCCTTCCTTGAAATATCTAGATAGCTAATCACAGAATCTTTGTAAGTGGTCTGTCCATCTCCATTTTCTAGAATTATATGCCATTTCATTACTTTATTTCATTATAACAATATTACATTTTCAGAAAATACTGGTGCAAAGTAGCAGCATTGAGTCCCCTAACCTTTATGCTCAGTTTTTTTTAAAGTTTTACTCTCATGAGAAGAGTTTGCACCTTTCAGCTTCATTTACCCTTCATTTATGTTTTAGCATCATCAGTTGGTCAGATTTAAGAGTCTTTTTCTCATTCCTGATTTTCTAAAAGGTTCATAAATATTCACAAACTGGTACTGTTACTGAGTGGGCTTTTTAATACTAGAATTTTTGATTAATTATAATAGTTTTAAAGATTGAAGTATTGTTTTCCAGTTCATAATGTAAATTGGAGACAAATTATTACAATCTTTGGGTGGGTGGGCACAGGACCTTATTATGCAATTCAGAATGCCCTTGAATTTAAGGTCTGGCACATGTTGGTGCAAAATCATGGTGATCTCCTCATTTCAGCCTCCCAAGTATTACAGGAATGTGCTACCACACTATCACTGGCCTTGATTATTACTTTTGGACACCCATTCAATCTCTTAATAAATGGTTCTTTTGTCTGTGTTCATAAATCAGATTGCTGTTGCTGTATAGATTTATTTTAAAAATATTTCTTGATTAAATTGAATGACATATTTGTGATCAGTTTAGAAAATGATAGAACATCCTTCCTTTTAAAAAAGATATTGCAGAAAGAGAAAATAATTTGGAGTGACTATGCATGTGTCTGTGTATGTATGTGCGTGTGTGTGTGTGTGTGTGTAAGACACACACATACATACATACAAAGAGAGAGAGAGAGACAGAGACAGAGACAGAAACAGAGATTTTATATATAGTGGTTTTACTTTGGTTTTAGTTTTATTGAATAGGGTTTGTGGGAAATTCACATCTTTTGGCCCTTTTGGTGTGACTAGGTCAGCTGGAAGTCAGACTGACTAAAGGAAGCCAACAAACCAAACTATGAGCTACTGCCTGTGCTATAGTAACATTAGGTGGGAGCTCATGTTGAAGAGGTTTTCTTATGATACCTTGTTTTCAACTCTCGAAAAGTGGAACCTAAGACAGACTTGTGACCAGGTTGTTTAACTGACCTGGATTGGAGAGTAAGTGAAGGAATGAGGAAGTCCAAAATGTTGTCCTGCTGACATTGCTGGTTTAGGCAAAGCGGGTCACTCAGATTGCCTTAAGAATGACCTATATGATAAGACGATGCCCATTTATTCACTGATACAGAATCCCGTTGCTTGAGGATTTTTTCTAGTGCTGATTACTGCCTAGTGTACCCAGATTGTCCTCTTTGTAGACTTGGACAACCATCGCTAAAAATGTTCTGAAAAAAAAAAATAAAGATACCAGCCATATTTAGTATTTAATACATTATTTCCTGGATTCTCCTGGAAATGTTTCTTATTTTTACACCAAATAATGTCAACTATTAGAAAACATTCTATCTTTTAACTTCTTCCATGTAAGTAGATGTAGGATTGTAGCTCACGTGTGGGTGTGGGTCCTGTTGGGCTGAGTTGTGGATCCCGAGTATCTGCCACCCCAGGCAGCTGGAACCCCGGCTTAGGGAGTCAGAAGCACAGGCATTTCGACTGAGTTCACTCAACATGGCACCAGGCTAGAGGAAGCCACTGAGTTCCACTCCAGGAGTGGGAGATCCATTCTGAGAACCACAGGTTTGGAGCTCTTGGGTTGAAGGTCTCCGGGATGAGGCAGCTGGCCAGAGACCGGCTGGTCTCAGCCCTTGGGCTCCCAGGCACAGCTGAGAAGACACAGAAGGACTAAGACAGGAGGTTTTGGGGGAGCATATGGGCTGGACCAGCTCACTACCAAAATGGGGCTAGGGAGAGAGCCTCAAGAGGTGCCCCACAGTAAAATGAAACTCTTGGTCATGGTGACTTCCTTGGCTGGGTCATGGCTGGCTCGGATAGCTTGCTTGAGTTGGCACACCTTAGTGGCTGAAATGTAGAGAAGTCCTCTGTGGGGCTGTAGCTTGTGCGTGGGTGTGGGTTCTGTTGGACTGAGTATTGGATCCCATGTGTCTGTCCCCCAGATGGTTGGAATCGTGGCTCAGGGAACAGAGGCACAAGAATTTGACTGAATTTATTCCACGTGGGGCTGAGCAGATGCTGGGCTATGCGAAGCCACTGAGCTTCGCCCAGGCATGGAGAGATCTCAGCCTGAGACCCTGGGGCCAGAGCTCTTGGGTGGGGACCGCAGGGCAAGAAGGCATGTGAGAATCGACTGATCTCAGACTCCTGGGATATTGAGTCTGTTTTGGATGGCTGAGGAAGAAAAACCTCATGTTAATTATGTACCTGGGATAGGCAGTAATTGTTTGTCTGTAAAAGCAAACTAGTTGTTAATTAGGGGCTGAAAAATGGTGATCAGCATAGTTGATTTGACCTGTGGAAGTAGATTAGATGACTTTTGAACCTTAAAGAAATCTCAAAAGGTTGAAAAATTTTTAGACATATATCACTAATGTAAGAGAGAAAAGGAAACATTTAAATAAAAAGTAAAAAATTTTGGGTTGAAAAGCACGAACATTGTTTCAGGTATTCCTGTTAGGGAGAACAAGCGTTAAAAACTTGAGTTAAGGATGTAGTTTTTTTTTGTTGTTGTTGTCCTTGGTGGGTTTTGAAGCAGTTGGGGAGGAGCCTGCTCTCCCATGTGGTGGCTGTTCTGCCACTTGATGGTAGGATGCTCTAGCATAGAGGACTCCTGTATTCCCTGTTTGTTTTTCTTAGCAAGTAAATCCTAAATATAGAGAAGGAGAAGGAAGGCCAACCTTGAAGAAAAGCTTAAAAGAAGAAGCATAGAGGCTTGGTAGGACAGTGAGAAGACAGAAGGATTGAAAGGCTGTGGAAAAGACTGACCTACAACGGAGACATGTGGAAGCTGGGTTGGAGCAGGCAGCTCCTGAGAGCATTTCTTCTAGGCCCGGCCTGGAGTTCTCAGCCTCAAAAAAAACCAATAAACAAAACAAAACAAAAACAAAAACAAACAAACAAAAACAAACAAACAAACAAAACAACTTTCCAAACGAAAGGGGAATATCTCACTCAAGGGGTAAGGTCCTAGAACAAAGGTCTAAGGAATACAGTCCCGAATGGAGCAAGCAGGGTCCTGGATCCACTGTTTCAGGCAAACCCGCTGAACTAAGTGGCAGTAGCTGGCCCCCAGTGTGAGAAGCCTACGCTAGCAGGCAGTGCACTAAAGACTGACCCTTCGGGGAAAACATGCTGGGGACTATAGCTTGGAGCCAGTGTTTGAATGAGAGAGAGAGAGAGAGAGAGAGAGAGAGAGAGAGAGAGAGAGAGAG
>NW_021604578.1:12937382-12947886 GCF_004785775.1 Grammomys surdaster | reverse complement strand
AGAGAGAGAGAGAGAGAGAGAGAGAGAGAGAGAGAGAGAGAGAGAGAACAGTCTGTCCAGGCCCGGCCTGGGATTCTCGGCCCTGAGAAGGAAACTGTCTCAAAAGGAAAGGGAATGTCTCACCCAAGGGAAAGAGTCTTAGAATGAGGGTCATGGCAGGTGCTGTGGCCTGAAAGGCAGCTGTTAGCTATGAAAGAGCCCTCTCTTTTGGGACTGGGGGATGGGCAGAGAGTGGAAGCTAGGGGATCGCCACCATCTTGTCCTTGAGTTGGAGGCTGTAGCTAAAGTTCGAAGAGAAGAAGCTGTCCAGGAACACACGGAGAAAGAGAGAGGGAGAGAGAGAGAGAGAGAGAGAGAGAGAGAGAGAGAGAGAGAGAGAGCGCTAGTCTTTTGAACTAGGCAGGAGTTAGGGTGTAGCTAAGAGTAAAAGTGAAGAAGTTTGCAAGGAACACTTGGAGAGTGAGAGAGAGAGTGGACAGATTGAGGTCTAGTCTTTTGGACTAGGCTGGGAGTTACTCACTGTCTTTGAGTTCCATGGAGTGGTTCTTCATGAGTGCCAGCGAGGGTACACTTGGAGCTGACTTTGCCTACATCCTCCACCAGTTGTCATCCCTTGTAGGGATACCCACTGGGTCTCTGGCCATCTCTAGCCAGTGCTCGACCAGAAACCAGGCTATCCTTTCATGGTCCCACAGTCCTCAAGCAGGAGATTAGGTGCCAGCTCAGTAGTTGAAAACCTTTTCCACAGTATCCCATAGCAGGCCCATAGACTACCAAAAGGTAGTCTGTGGTTTTAAAAGCTTTATTGTCATGGCAGAAATTGGATGAAGCTGTACCCCCTGTTCTCAGGGTGCACCTGAGGGTAAATATATTTTGCAAGAAGAAGGGTCTGTGAAGGAATGCTTAATTGACTACACCCTCTGGCCTTTATATGTCTCATTAATATGGAGATCTATTTAGGCTCTTCGGCCTGTAGTCACACCCTCTACCTATGCTGCATGACACAAACCTCTCTTTGGGAGGGACTGTAGAGGGCTGTCCTGAGTGAAAGGAACCAGGGCCCAGGAGCAAGGCTGAATACTATCCCTTTAGGGATATACTTCCTATATATTATAATATATTATAATATACCTATATATAATATATATTTATATATAATATATATATATATACCTATATGTAATATATATACCTGTATATTATAATATACCTATATTGAGGACTGTGCTCGACCAAGTACCCAGCTGCCTCTCACAGCCCACCACCCCACAAGTAGATTTTACTAGACAGTATCAATTGTCACTTCCTATAGCTATCTTATTGGGATCCTCGAAACATCAAAATCAAAACATTTCTGGGTAGGTGAATTATTTAATTAAAAGGACTTTAAAAGATAAAACATAAAGAGAAGAAACCTTCTTTTAGAGTTGATTATATACCAAAAATGTTAAAAATATATAAAAGATAAATATTTTTCAAGAACCACCTAAATACTAAAAGACTTCAGTGAAAAGCTTTTATCAATACTTTAGCCAGTGTTCTTTAGACTTAGATGTTGAAATGAGTTCATTTGTCATGGTGGTAAAAGGGATATCTTTAGGAAAGCCACCATGTTCTCTCCATGACTTCCTTACTCTTTAATGACTAACTTTTACAGAACCAGTTTTTTTTTTTTTTTTGACTGAAGGTCAACATTATTTGAGGATGATGGCAGAGTTCAGGCTATGTCCTACTCTAACTTACTGCACGTTGTTTAAAACAGTGGATTTCAGGCTGTTACTTGCTTTGGCAATTTCATTTTATAAACAGCATTTAGAGTCATTTTGATTGCAAATGCAGGATGACTTTGGACCTTATTGTTTATATAGATACCACCATGTCAGCAGCACCATCTATGAGGTATAGACTTATAAATAACTTACTTCTAAACATAAACAGGAAAATGCTACCTATAAACTTTTGGAAGTATATTCCAAACATAGGGGTCAATGGATATAAAACTATATTAGAAAAATCAGATTCAAGGTTTTACCAAATAAAACAGATCAATAAACTGTTTCCTGCTCTCCTCTGGACTACACAAGGAGGAAGGTCAGTAACACTATGATGCCAATAGTCTCAGCAAACTTTTTTTTAATTTGATATTTTATTTATTTACGTTTCAGATGTTATCCCCTTTCCCCATCCCCCCAATTAACTCCCTATCCCATCCCTCCTCCTCCTTTTTGTGCTTTTATACCATTTAATTACATGTAAGTATTAAGGTCCGTTCAAGGTTGAGGAACTAGAAATACAATAGATGCAAATAGTCAAGGAACAAGCAAGACAATAAACACAAATAGTCAATGAACAAGAAAGGCAATGAACAAAATTCCATGAACACTCCCATGATCACTGTTTCTAAGGGCTTATCAAGATGAACAAAATATCTGAGCCTACTTGCCTGTCCTAGGCCAAAATCATTTTCACGTCTGAAGCTTACTTCCTTGTTCTAGCCAAGATTTAGATTTCTGGCTGAAATTACTTCTTTGTTCTAGCATAATGTCAGATTCCTGCCTGAATCCCACTTCCTTGTCCTTGGCCAATATCAGATTCCTTCCAAGCAGCCCATTTCCTGTCCTTGGCCAATGTCAGATTCCTGTCAGGCAGCCTCAAAAGCTCTCCAGATCTCTCCTGTTTTTGTTTTTTGGGTTTTTTTTGTTTGTTTGTTTGTTTTATTGTATAAACCAGACTGAGCCTGTCTTAGGGTGTTCTGCCAAGAATGCCTTCCTTACCTGTCATGGAATATTCATTATCAAAAGCAATGCACTTATGTCTTAGGTTGGTAAGACTTTGTGCAGAATCTTACCTGTCCTTGGCTTGCCAACCTGTTAAATTAATAACTCTGTCTGGGGGTCCATTTACAGTTTCAAGTCATGTACTTTGGCTGCCAACATTTTGATGTTGTCAAAGTGTGGGTTCTTTGGTCCTTCTTAGAAGGAGTAACAAAATACTCATGGGAGCAAGTACAGAGACAAAATGTGGAGCAGAGACTGGAGGAGGGACTGTCTGAAAAGGCCCCACTTGGGGATTCATCCTATGTGCAGTCACCAAATGTAGACACTTGTAGATACTAGGAATTACATGCTGACAGGAACTAGATATACCTGTCTCCTGAGAGGCTCTACCAGTACCTGACATAAACCGAGGCAGATACTCACAGCTAACCATTGAACTGATCACAGGGTCCCCAGTGGAGGAGTTAGAAAGAAGACTGAAGGAGCTGAAGGGGCTGGTAGCCCCATGGGGAGAGTGACAATACTAATCAACTAGAGTTCCCAGGGTCTAAACCTCCAGCCTGGGGACACAAAGGAAGGGACCCATGGTTCCATAGGTATAGGTAGTTGATGATGGGCTTTTCAGCCATCAGTGGAAGAGGAGGGCTTTGGTCACTGGAAATCTGAATGCCTTATTGTTGAGGAATACAAGAGCAGGAGGCAGGAATGGGTGGGTGGGTGGGGGCACAACCTCATAGAATTATGAGGAGAGAAATGGGATAAGGGATTTTGGGGGGAATAGGGAAAGGGGATAACATATGAATGGTAAATAAATAAAATATCCAATAAAAAAAACCCAGATAATGGAACTAACAATTGTAGCTGAGAAGTTGAGACTTTTTGTCAACAATTTATTATGAGGAGTGCTTATAATCCTCAAAGACAAGGTATTATGGAAGGGGTTCATGGAACTTTAAAACAATATTTTCATAAAATAAAAAGGGGAGGTATATCTCCTTAACAAACTTTTATCTGATCACCTAATGTTTGTATCACAGGACAGACAGAGAGTACCTGATATCTTGGAGTTTTTGAGCTTAACTCTGTCCCCAGTTAAAGTGTCTTCATCCATCCCAACTATTCAATCACCTACTATCTATCTATCTATCTATCTATCTATCTATCTATCTATCTATCTCTCCCTTTGGTCCTGCATCTCACCTTTATTTCTTTGCTCCTTTATTGTATCAATTCTGTAGGTTCAATTTTTCTACCCTGTACACCCTAAATGAGTCTGGCCAATTGCACTAACCAATATCTTATTTAACCAAATTTGCTTACTCTGTTTTAATCTATATCTGTTCTCTACCTGCAGAAATACCTCTTTGAACTCTGCTTTGGGCTCTTTAACTCATTTATAGCGATTCTTCTCTAACATACACAAATAGACAAAATCACTATGTGATGTTTAAGGTGTGATCTGAAGAGCTAGCATTCATTAGTAATCAATATTACCATAAAAGAACTTGTTTGACAATGGCTAACTATCAAGGCAAATTTGGATGCTTAGCAATTTATAGCTCTTAAACTATTTTAAATTGTGAATTCATTTTTATCCAGTAAATTAAGATATCCATAAAAATATGCAATTGTTTTCATATGTGGTTTTGGAGTAAATGGGCTCAGGAAATGCCTTCTGCTTTTCACAGATATTCTATTCCATTTGTCTGTAAGTCCTCATTGCCCCCATACTGTATCCAGTCAGACGTGGACAGGCTAAGAGAGCAGCTTCTGCCATAACTATTTCTCTCAGTGTGAACTTCTAGTTACTGTTCCAGAGAACTGATTTCCTATAATAACTGAGAGTTTTGTTTCTTTTCTCAAGCAGCCCTAGTTGTTCAACCAGAGTTGTTGGAGCAGTTACTAACTGATTATATCCCTGAGCACAATGATAAAACTGTATTCTCAACTCAGAGGGAGATAACCTATGTCAAATTGATTCTATTTTAATACATTTGACTTTCTCTTTTCATCCATGACCTCCTACAGAAATCCAATTGAATTTTTGTATTCACCTTAAAAGCAAGAGAACACAAAAATAGAAAGAATAACACTTGGGCACTCATCAAAGAAAACTGAACAAAATATATAGCACATTTTCAGCTCAGCATATTGTATTTTTATGAAATAAAAGCCAGTTGTAATTGTCTTTTTCTAATACCCATGGTGGGCACAGAGTAGTGCTTAACATGTATTCTTTCTAACCTTTATAGCCACCTCCCTCTGTTCTGACTATATTCTATTTTATTCATGTGAATACTCAAGGTTCCTACCACCTAGAGAATTATGCAAATGTTATTTAATTTTTCTGAATGTAACACTTCACACTGATTTTACTAAATAAACATTAAGACCTAATGCACAATTGTACCTTAAAGATCCATATGAAGTTTGAAGAAGCATCTCCTAGAGCAGTGTTTTTTAACCTGTTGGTCATGACCCATTGCATGTCAGATATTTACATTATAATCCATAACAATAGCAGAATTACAGTTATGAAGTAGCAACAAAAATAATTTTATCATTAAGGGTCACCATAACATGAGGCATTGTGCTAATGGGTCACAGCATTAGGAACTGCTGAGAGCTGCTGAAAACCACAGTTGAGAACTGCTGGTCTAGAGAATTACGAATTATGTTTGTACACTCCTGGGACTGTTTTTGAATCTGAAAATGGATAAAACTGAGTTGATATTTCAGATCTATAGTTGCTTCAAGAAAAATAGCTTTATTTTAACTGTCTTTAAATATCAAGGTTTCATATAAGATTAATTTTAAAAATCTGAAAGTTAATCCCTTTTATTGTTTTGGAGGAATTAAGAGGGAATATCAAAAACCTATGACCATTTTTTCTTAAAACTGCCTCCATCTCATTGGTTCCCAAACACCAAACTACCTCTTCCACATACAGATCCTGCTTATTTTGTGAATTACAGAATTAGATAGTCATTAATCAAATGGGAGATAGCAAACCCATAGATTGTACTAGAATCTTGGTCATAAAAGAAATGAACTTTTGATATGTTTGTTAACTATGCAATCCTGGGAGGTTTAATCTCTTCTATGAGCCTCGAGTCTCTTTAGTGTGCAATAGAAATGACAGTGCTACTTTTGTCCAAGGGCTGCTTTAAGGACTAGATAAGCATGAAAGAGATGATTCTCAGTCATGCTAAGTAACTGATAATTGTTCTTTACAATGACTGACTATTTGCCTCTGTCACTTAACTTTTGGTGTCATCTTCAATATTGCTGAATTCCTCCTCTAAGACATGAAGGGAAGGCATCCTCAATAAACTTCATCATATCTGTTTCAGATATTACACTTAGTATCTTTACCCTCTAGTCAAATGATGTGTGGCTTAATGTGCATCATTTAGAAGTGTTATTTGCTTTTTCTGTTAGTGAGTATGTTTTGTAGTTAGTGACTCCTCTTTGACTTCATAATATATTAGTAAGTATTATATAGACATATAGACAGCAGAGTCTTCAAGTTACACCCAACTTGCCGTGCAGTGGGCATATGACCCTGAAATGCAGTTGGTGTGCTGGCATTGTAAAAAACAGCTTGCTTCCTTTTTGCAATTATTCTCAGTTACTTTTTCTAGGTACATTCTTCTCTTGGGAATGTGGGCCTCCAAACAGATTTTGTTAGGAATGAGTCAGAGTTCTGCAAATCTATCAACAATTTAGTGAAAATTCTCTACACAAGAGAACAGCCCATTGATGTCTTAGTCAACCACAGGAGGGCTTTCACCATGGAAAGGAATGAAGACTCCTTTTTTTTTTTAACGTTTTGGTCTTTTCACCAGCATTCTTGTATGTGCCAGATGTGTTATGATGGACTTCTGTTTTAAAAAATGATAAGCTTTGTAGAATCACACCTTTTATTTTTTGATCCAAATATTTGATCAAATTGATGAAAACAAATTATGATATCATTTCACAAACCAGGCTACCTAAGTTTTCATCCATATCAAATCATCAGAAAAACAAGGATTGTTTTCCCTGATGGGAGAGTATGTATCCTAGGTTTACCTCAATCTCATTGGATACCTAAGAATGGGTTTCATTTGCCTGATGCACCTGCCTCTACCTTTAAAGTGCCAGGGTTATAGGCATGCAAATAATCCAAAATGAAATTTTGTCAAGAAAATATTTATGCTCACTAAATTTGAGAATTAAAATAACCAATTTGTATCTGGAAATTATTGAATTAATATGATATCTCTTATTATTTCATTATAGTTCTTTTGATTTACCTTAATATATACATGCTTTTGCTATCATTAATAATATTATTTTGGGATGTAATTGCTGTTTTATATATAACACTACTGGCTTCCATTTATGTGGACACTTTTCCCCTGAATCTTTCATGTATATACAGAATGTTGTTGGTATGGTAAGCTGTCAATACTATAATTATATATCTTCCCTTATGAGTAATATTGTTATACACTAGAACATTTATTACAAACAGTAATGGAAACGTCAAAAGAACAGAGTACATTGCCTCCTGTACACCTGGAACAGAACACATTCTTAATCAAGAAATTGAATATAGCATGCTATTGAGACAAAGCACAGATGGAAAAAGAAAAAATGTTTAGCATGAATGTAAGAGAAAACCAATAATAGAATGTGTCACATAGTACATGGTTTCACGTATGCCAGGACATTTCAAAAGCTACAATCCATGAAAATAACTGAAATTGGACAACAGAACACGATTACCTAGCAGGAGTCACTTGTTTCGGTCTGTTCTGAAAGACAGATCATTATAGTATGTATAGTGGGGTTTTGTTTCCTTAGGGACATTTCAATTTGCTTTTTGCTGACTTTGGTGGTATTAACTGGCCATGTCTTAAGAGTAACACTTAATACAGAGTGCTATCTTTTCCTACTTATTTTGGAATTGTAACTCTTGCTTTGCCCTTCATTAATCTATCATTAACCAATCATCTTCAAAAATGAGAACATTTATCCACATAATGAGGGAGGTTTATTCTTTACAATGTTACAACACAAACAAAGCTTCACATCATTTTTTTCTGACCTTAAAACTGCTTCTGTGAAGCAGTGGATGTAGATGCCCATGTAGATCATTGGCTGCATTACTCTCATTTCAAAATCAGTCACTGGCCATTTTCTCTCTCACTGAGGGCAGAAAAGGCAACCTAGTTAGAAGGAGATTTATTTTGACATTACCAGGTTTACACTGGAAAGAGATTTCATAATTGCATAATAGCAACTTTAATGAATAATATGAAATACTTAGAGAACTTGTATATTACCAGATTGACAATCTATTTTCAATACAATGACTGAAGACAAATACATTGAATGCTTTAGCAAACTTGACAAAATTCAGTGAAATCATTTTACAAGTTCTACCATCTGCAGGTATTGCAGTGCCTTTGAACATTTGAATCTCGTACTGTTTTTTTTTTTTCCCAAAATTGAGTAACTGCTGAGACAGAAGCTTTGAGTTAAATCTCCTACCTCTGAAATTAATGTCACAATTTTTTTAGAAGAGAACTAAGATAAACACAAATTAAAAGATATAGCTTTGAAATAGATTAGGGAATAGCACAAAGAGATTATTTGTATTGGACTTTCTGTCTTCCAGGAGAGAGTATACTTATGTAAGCATTGTTTATTCATGAGATTATTAAATTATTACATGTCTATGTATTTCTAGGCTTTCTATGGGATACTGGGAATACAAGAAGTGATTGCTATACTCAATGGAGTTAAATTACATAACACGTTGATAATAGAATTATTTTCTTTCTTTTTTTGTTTTTTGTTTTTGTTTATTTGTTTGTTTTTTATTTTTCGAGACAGAGTTTCTCTGTAGCCCTGGCTGTCCTGGAATTCACTCTGTAGACCAGGCTGGCCTCGAACTCAGAAATCCACCTGCCTCTGCCTCCCAAGTGCTGGGATTAAAGGCGTGCGCCACCACTGTCCTTCTAGAATTAATTTCATATTGGATTATAGATATGAAATAGTTACAATAGAAATCATATCTAATCTTGTCTGGTGTGTGTCTCTTTTATGTTATTATAACAAAGTATTTTAGATTGGGTATTAGAAATGATAGAACTGAGTAATAATCCATATTTTCTGTGTACATTCCTCTGTTGAAGGACATCTGGGTTCTTTCCAGCTCCTGGATATTATAAATAAGGCTGCTATGAACATAGTGGAGCATATGTCCTTGTTATATGTTGGAGCATCTTCTGGGTATATGCCCAGGAGTGGTATAGCTGGGTCCTCAAGTAATGCTATGTCCAATTTTCTGAGGAACCGCCAGATTACTCAGCTATTAAAAACAATGAATTTGTGAAATTCTTAGTCAAATGGACGGAACTAGAAAATATCATCCTGAGTTAGGTAACCCAATCACAAAAGAACACACATGGTATGAACTCACTGATAATTGGATATTAGCCCAAAAGCTCGCAATATCCAAGATAAAACTCACAGACCACATGACACTCATGAAGAAGGAAGACCAACGTGTGGGTACTTCAGTCCTTCTTAGGAGTAACAAAATACTCATGGAAGCAAATATGGAGACAAAGTGTGGGACAGAAACTGAAGGAGGGACACATGGGTATCCATCCCATGTGCAGTCACCAAAGGTAGATGCTGATGTGGATACCAGGATGTGTATGATGACAGGAGCCAAATATACCTGTCTCCTGAGAGGTCTGCCAGAGTCTGACATATACAGAGGCAGATGCTCACAGCTAACCATTGAACTGATCATGGGGCTCCCAATGGAGGAGTGAGAGAGAAGACTGAAGGAGTTGAAAGGGTTTGCGGCCCCATGTGGAGAGCAACAATACCAACCAATCAGAGCTCCCAGGGTCTAAACAGCGAGCCTGGGAGCTCATAGAGAGGGACCCACGGCTCCAGGTGTACATGTAGGAGAGGATGGCTTTGTCAGGCATAGGTGGGAGAGAAGATCCTTGGTTCCATGAAGGATGGATGCCCCAGTATGAGGGAATTCGAGGGTGGGGAGGTGGGAGTGGGTGGTTGGGGTCACATCCTCATAGAAGCAGGAGGAGGAGGGATGGGATAGCGGGTTCCTGGTTGGGGGAGAAATGAGGAAAGGGGATAACATCTGAAATATAATTAAAATATCCAATAAAAAAGAAATTATAGAGCTGGTTATTTATTATTATTATTGTTATTATTATTATTATAGAATTTAGAAAGATGGGAAGTACACAGTTGAGGGACCCTCATATGGTGAGCACATGCTTGCTACTTCAACCCATTATGGCAAGAGAAGACCACAGATGCCAAGGTGGTCAAGAGAGGGCTGAATTCATTTGTAATTTTACTATAACAAACTCACTTCTTGGGTAACAACATTAATCTATTGCTAGGTGTAGAACACTCAAGAACTCATCACAAAATGCTACAGATTTTAGCACTCAACATTTAACCAGGGACTAAGTTTCCAATGTATGCTTTGTAGACACATTCAAGCCTTGGTAGATGAGATAGGGTAGCCCATCCTCTGAGATGAGAAAGTGGATAGAGAGCTTAGTTGTAAAGAATGAATAGGATCATCTACAAATATGCAGGGTTGCATGTATGATGATATTCTAGAAGGATAATCACTTACACAGGAAAAGCTAGATAGAAGGTAGATACGCTGGAAAAATCCACAA
>NW_021604578.1:12929034-12936982 GCF_004785775.1 Grammomys surdaster | reverse complement strand
GTGTGTGTGTGTGTGTGTGTATACATATATATGTATATATATATGTATATATGTGTATATATATATGTATATATATGTGTATATATATATATATTTAAAGTGTCAGAGGTAGGGTTGAGGAGGATAAAGTATTCTTTCTTTTATAAGCAAATTTTTTCAACTTGAACTTGAACATGAGGGTAATGGAAGGGCAAAGTACATTTCTGATCTGGCATTTTACAGAATTCTGACTGATTTTATGAAAGAATCTAAGACAGTGTGTAACAAAGGGATAGTTGCTGCAGGAGGGCTGCTAAACTCATCCTGATGAGAGAGGAAAGGAGGAAGAAGGAAGCAGGAAGAGGAGATGAGGTCTTAGTGTCAAAAAGATTTGAAGATCAATTTATATGTATGCTAATGTCGTGAAAAAGCCAAGGATGACATAGAAGTCTCCTACCTAATTGGCCACATGACTTGGTATGATATTTACTGAACTAACAAATATACAGAGATACTCAAATTTAGAAAAAACTGCGAAATTTGTTTTGCTTATGCTCTTTTTCAAATGGATGGAACTTTTTAGCTTTATTTCATATATATATGTTGTTGTGTGTATGTATTGTGTGTACACACCATGTGCATGTAGGTATCTTTGTCAATTAACAATTTTCCAGCCCCACCATAGATTATGATTATAATGAGAACTTACAATCTAGAGATATTAGTAGACTGTATTTTACATATAGCAGGTGGTTACCAGCTGCCATGTATCTTGGTACCACATTTCCAGAACACTCTTTAATGGAAAATTTTCACAAATGGTAATATTTTCTTATAAGTCCTAAGCATGAAGAATGAAAAAGGTGTTAATGTTCTTTACTGTTCTATACAGTGAGTGAAGGCTATGAAATTTTATATTAACTAGGAAAAACTCACTTATATTAATGTGACATTACATTTTATTTTCTAATTTCTCATGTCTTTCAGGTGAGTCTTCACTAAGAAATAAATGTTTCTGTATGGAAAAAAATGAAGAAATTATCTTCCTAAATAATTTAGGAGAAATGTCTATAGCATCAGAAATTCTGAGTTGATATGCATCAGACAATATATAAGTGAATTTTAAATTGTTTTAATATCATTTTCAAAATGTATTAAAGTCTTCTGCAGCCCATGGGAAGGCCACAAAAAATGTATGATCTAGTATTGTGGAAAATGGTGTTTTTCAGTCCTGGAATATTTCATGGCTTTAGAATCTCACTTAAATATTTTTGGATGTGTTTATATGTATGCCATATACATGTCTTCACATATGTATGCATGCATGGATATGAGTCAATCTACATGAACATGTATGTATAGTTGATGTCAGGTGCCTTTCTACATTGTTGTCCACTTTAGTTAGTGAAGCCATTTTTATTTATCTCTTGTGAACATATAGCTTAGCAGCTCCGGTTTGTCCCAGATGTCCTTTATCTGTCTCTTATGTGCTAGGAGTATAGACAGACACCATGCCTGCTCTGTTTCACTGTGGGTTTGTGGTTTCTGAGAGTTCAGTCTCCATCTCTCTCAATGGTACCTCAAGAGTTTTGTCCACTAAGCCATCTTCCAAGCCCTCACTTGAAAATTAACTATTAGAACTCACGAGTAGTTTTGCTAAAGTATAAACCAGCCTTACATTTTCAATTCTTTTCTGCTTGAAATTAAAAAGGATTTTTATGGAAGGTACCAATGACAGGAGTATAAAAATAGACATTACATATTTGTTTTTTTCACAAAGGAACTTAAAACAGCGTGCATAATAACAATAACAAAAAATACTCAGAATTAAAACAGCAACAAAAGGAGTAACCATTCCATGGAAATGTGCAAAGACTTAATGAAAAGGGGCAGTATTTATAACAAAACTGGGGGAGTTTGAAGGCTAAAGGTTGGGACCAAAACAGATTTTAGTTTCTGAGCAGAATCTTTACAACTGAGTAGCACCTAGTTTCCATGTCAGATGGTTTATACAAAACATAAATCACATCGTATGACTGTTCTATAAAGCCAGGGAGAAATGATGGATACAAGGATAGTTAATCATTCATTGAGCAAGTTTTTGATGTAGCTCACAGATAAAATTTCATTTTTGTTTTCAAATGAACAAAAATAAGCGTGGAAACTGGTGAGATGAATTAGTCTCTTTTTTACTTTAAGTTAATATTTTCTTACATAAAAGACTAATAATATAAAAGCCAGTGAAAAGTAAGGCTATTATATATTTCCTTTAAGTTTGCATCTATCAATCTTCACATTAGAGTAATATCTGACATATCAATAAATTATTTATGAAACTCTAAAAATTCTAACTTTGAGATGAACGGTCCTATGGCTTCAATAACTTTGAGAAAGATCTTGTAAAATAATGTGCGTTAAAATGTATTTACTAATAAGTTTAAGTAATAAACTAGAAGCCAAATTTATCTTCAAACCTGAAAAAACAAAAATATCATACCACATGAAGAGATTTTTCTTAAATATTATGGATGTTATTCTCTTCCAAACCACAGTAATTATATGAAACTTATAGTCCCGGGACTCTCTTCATTGAAAATTTTCTTGACAGGCTGTGAATCATGAAAGAGTTTGAAAATATTCAGTAACCTCATGTGTTTGTGCCAACCACAAAATTTGCAATCTGAATACACATACTAACACATACATGTGAATTCATAGATGTGAATCTCCAAGTCTTGGGCAAGGATTAAAATTTGTGAATAACCTATACATGATCTATAGTGTGCAGATCTTGTGGCTTTGAACTAAGGATCAGAACAATTTGAGGGAAATTAGCATTCAGTGATGTTCCTTTGTCCATTAAAATATGCATATGGCATAGTTCCTTCATGTACTGTTAGAAAGTAGAATAATACTGTGATAAAATTTTCCTCAGAAGATTTTGATTCAATTACTTCTTTACTTTAATATATGTGGAGAGCCGCATAGTGCTGCACCTTTAAGATGGCACTGGTCTCTGCCTTCCACCACCTGCTGGCGAGGACTCTTAGGAGTAAACAACTCCTTATATGGCAGTGGCAGTTGATCTGGCTTGTCTCCGTGTGTGTGGACCTATCTGCTGTTGCCATGTGGCAGACAGGGGTTGGCTAGCCCTAGAGTACTTAAGCCTGGGAGAGGCTTCCCTCAAGGTCGTCAGTTAGAAGGTGGTCAGTTAGAAGGTCATCAGTTAGAAGATTGTTCAAGGGTCCTGATTAAACTGCTTGGAGAAGAGCTCCTGCATTGCGTCTTCCTTGCTGGTCGAGGGTGGATGCGACAACTGGTGGCCCGTACGGGGAAACAGCGAAGCTCAGAACTTCAAGCAGTCAGGGTGGTGCACCGGTAAGTTCCCAGGTTAAGTTGGGACAAGAGAAGGCCCTCGGTAAAAGAGGCAATAAAGTTTCCGGGTAGGAACAATAAAGCTCCCAGGTTATTGGGACAAGACAAAGCTCCCAGGTTATTGGGACAAGACAAAGTTCCCAGGTTATTGGGACAAGACAGACAAAGCTCCCAGTTTATTGGGACAAGGCAAAGTTCCCAGGTAAATGGGACGAGGGAAAGTTGTGGAATAAGGGAAAGTTTCCGAGCAGATTGGAACAATAAAGTCTGCGGAACGGAGCCTAGCCATTTCACTCTTTGCTGCAGACAAAGAGAGAGCAGAAAAGTCTACATTGTTGCAGACCCAAAGTGAAAGGCACAGTGTATCGAAAGTATGGGCGCTTCTCAGTCGCACCCAATTTTTTTTTTTGGCTCTTCAGGAGCTGCTGTTATCTAAAAATTTGAAACTCAAGAAAAGCACCCTTGAAAGGAGGAATTCCCATTACTTGGAAAACGGGGGATCCAGTTTGGGTTCCTCAGTGGCCACTCTCCTCTGAGAAATTAAAGGCTGTCAAAGAGCTGGTGGCTGAACAACAGTCCTTAGGGCATGTAAAGTCCTCCACGTCTCCCTGGAACACTCCCATCTTTGTAATAAAAAAGAAGTCTGGAAAGTGGAGATTGTTACATGATCTACGTGCTATTAATGAACAAATGCAGATCATGGGCCCAGTACAACGAGGATTGCCACTTTTATCATCTTTGCCAGCCTCCTGGCCTATCATAGTAATAGATATAAAGGACTGTTTTTTCTCCGTCCCCTTGTGTGCCAAAGATAGTGAAAGGTTTGCATTCACCATTCCCTCATGCAATCATGAGGAGCCTGATCAGAGGTTTGAATGGGTAGTCTTACCTCAGGGCATGGCAAATAGCCCTACTATGTGTCAGCTCTATGTGGGCAAGGCCATTGCCCCTTTGAGAAGAAAGTTCCCAGCTTTGAGATGTGTTCACTATATAGATGACATCTTGTTAACAGCTAACAGTGAACAAGTTTTAGATCTAGCCTACGGGGAGCTGATTAAGTTACTGGAGAGGAAAAGATTGTTTGTTGCCCCCGAAAAGGTTCAAAAGGAGAGCATAATCAATTACTTAGGAACACGCATTGGGCCTGTAAATATATCTCCTCAAAAGATTGAGTTAAGAAAGGATAATTTGAAGACCTTGAATGATTTTCAGAAGTTATTAGGAGATATTAATTGGATAAGAAGCTATTTAAAGTTGCCAAATTATGAATTAAAGCCCCTATATAATATTTTGATGGGTGACTCAGCACTTGATTCCCCTAGGAAATTGACAGCAGAGGCTAGAGTAGCTTTGCAAAAGGTTGAGGAGAGACTTCAGAATGTCTTTCTACAACGATGGCAAGACCATCGGCCTATTCTTTTATGCATCTTTGCCACTGCCTATCAACCTACAGGATTCTCTGAGTGGAGAAAAGGCTTGCAATGTTGTCACACATTGCTTGGAAGCTTGGGCTGGGTGGGGAAAACCACGCCAACTTAAAACCGACAATGGGCCAGCCTATACGGCCAATTCATTCACCTCCTTTTGTGAACAAATGGAGATAAACCTAAACCATGGCTTACCATATAACCCTCAAGGCCAGGGTATTGTGGAACGTGCTCATCGCACATTAAAAGAATGCCTACAAAAACAAAAAGGGGGAGTAGGCCAAGGCCATGCCCCCAAGGAGAGAATATCGTTAGCCTTATTTACCCTAAATTTTTTAAATTTGGATATCCACGGCCGCTCAGCTGCGGACAGACATCAGAATTCTCATGGCCCCTCTAGAGGCATGGTAAAATGGAAAGATGTCCTAATAGGCTCCTGGCGAGGGCCTGATCCCGTGCTGACACGGGCACGAGGTTCTGTTTGTGTTTTTCCTCAGGACCAGCAAGAGACAGTGTGGGTGCCAGAGCACCTGGTGCGGAAGGTTCACTATGAAGACCCTCCTGAGGCTCGAGATGATGATAACAGTGACACCAGAGTTAGAGACTGAGGGAGCCGAAGGCATCTAGAGAACCCCTGTTTCGTGACATCTTCCTCTCAACCAAGTGGGCGGGTTTGGGATCCTTGGCGATACTCATGGTGCTAGCCTCCTCTATCTGCCTGTGGTTTATTTGCGAGGTTAGGGTTACACAAAAACGGAATGCAGCCATGATTATCCAAGCCTTTACTGCCTTTGAGGCCGGAGAGTTCCCCCAAGCTTGGCTGGCATCCATCAAGCCTTGAGTCATCACGTTCAGGTTGCGAGGCTAAGCACTGCACTTGAGGTATGCTGTCAGCTACTCGCAGCCTCAAGGGGAGCAAGTCTGATTGATGCGGGTTAGTGCCATCCTTTCCCCCAACTGATCCCAATGTTGTTCCCGCCTCAGCAAAAATCGGCACTGGACGGGTCTGACACTGCCTGGGCAGGGATGCTCAGGGAGGGTTAGTACAATGTCCATTGTTCTTTCTGAGATCAGACCTCTACTCTCACCTGTTTCGTATAAAAACAAAAAGGGGGAACTGTGGAGAGCCGCATAGTGCTGCACCTTTAAGATGGCACTGGTCTCTGCCTTCCACCACCTGCTGGTGAGGACTCTTAGGAGTAAACAACTCCTTATATGGCAGTGGCAGTTGATCTGGCTTGCCTCCATGTGTGTGGACCTATCTGCTGTTGCCACGTGGCAGACGGGGGTTGGCTAGCCCTAGAGTACTTAAGCCTGGGAGAGGCTTCCCTCGAGGTCGTCAGTTAGAAGGTGGTCAGTTAGAAGGTCATCAGTTAGAAGATTGTTCAAGGGTCCTGATTAAACTGCTTGGAGAAGAGCTCCTGCATTGCGTCTTCCTTGCTGGTCGAGGGTGGACACGACAAATATATACTGCTTTTAGAATAGATTTTCAGATTACAGCAAAATTGAATGGAAAGTAAGACATTTATCACGTATTTTCTATCTGACCCCCATGCAAAGTTTATCTCATTATCAGTGTCTGACCCAGAAGAGCATGTTGATTTTAATTGGCGAACCTACAGTGAGGTATCAATATTATCCAAAGTATATTAGTCACAGGAGTATTTTGTACTCTATGGGTTTGCACAAAAACAAAGACTGGTTTACTTCTGTCAGAATATTCCATGATCCATTTACTAATTCTTTCATCCATAAAGCCTAACAACTATGGATGTACTTTTATTTTCTGTATTGTTTCAGCTTTTTCAGTGTCATATACTAGAATTGAATAGTATAGAGTCTTTTTATATTGCTTCCTTTCACTTAATAATATGAATCTGACTTTCTTTCCTTTGAATACCAATTTTATGCTCTAATATTCTATTATCTGGGTGGTCTAATTTAGTTACATACCTAATAAGGGCATATTTGTCTCATTTGAATGGTCTTTTGTGATTATAAATTAATTACAAAATTTCTCCATTCCTTGCCTCCTTTGAAACCTTCCCATACACCACTCCCAGCTTTCTTTAAATTTGTACCTTCATTTTTACTGGGTAACAGCGATATTAACACATATACAGGTAAGTGGAAATATATTTTCGTCTGCTTTGGGGGAGTACCAAAGACTGTAATAGCTAGATAGCTTGGTAAAAGTATATTCCAACATGGCCATACAACTTTTCATTTCCATCAGCAATGAATGAGGTCTCTTACCTCAAACCCTTGTGAACATTTGTTACCTATCTTTATTATCTTTCTGTTTTTTTCAGGTTTTATACTTTCTTGATTGGATCACATCCTTGTGGGATCCTTACAACCTTGTTTCCTTCTTGAAGCTGTTCTTCCCACATTCCTTACTGTTTTCCTTGGAAGTGCATTCTTACATTCTTAGTATAACATTTGTCTCTCCGATTGCTTTTATCTCCCACAACATTCCCTCTTGGGAAATCAACTAGGAAAACTAAAGGGTGAGAAATATAAACATGTTTTCCATCAGCACACACTGCATCCATGTTATGAGGCCTTACTACTCATCATAACATTTTTGATTATTCAGATGTTTCATGCACTTTTCTGCTTAAAGACCTAGCCTGTGTTGACTTTTATACTTTGCAGCAAATTTACTTAACTTCTCTGAGTCTGTTTGTTCATCTGTCTACTGAATGATCATACCAGTTTCCTGGACTGTTTGCTTTGTAATTTGTTATATCTATTTTTTTCTATAAGATTTGTCATATTTTCTCATTTGCTCATTTTAAGCCTTCCCTCCTTTCCTTCTTTCCTCCCTTCCTCCATCCCTCCCTCTATCCTTCCCTTCCTTCCTTCCTTTCATCCTTACTGGATGTAGTGACCTTCACTGGCTGGTGTATTGAAAAGAGGAGGACTCTTTTAGCCTTCCCCTTCCCCTGAGTGTTTGGGAAGGACACAGTAAGAAAGATGCTTTGTGTGGTGGCTGAATCAGTGCTAACACTCCCCACAGCCTAAGGGTCTTTCTCATATTTTGGGTGTTCTTGATAGGATGACTGCTCCAGCCTTCCTACCCCTTGGAAGCCATTGCTGGTGCCAAATGTGTTCTTTTTCTTCTTCTTCTTCTTCTTCTTCTTCTTCTTCTTCTTCTTCTTCTT
>NW_021604578.1:12892707-12929024 GCF_004785775.1 Grammomys surdaster | reverse complement strand
TTCTTCTTCTTCTTCTTCTTCTTCTTCTTCTTCTTCTTCTTCTTCTTCTTCTTCTTCTTCTTTTTATGGATATTCTACTTAATTACATTTCAGATGTTATCCCTTTTCCTCATCACCTCCCAAAAACCCCTTCTCCAGTCCCTTCTGTTACTTCTATGAGGATGTGCCCCCACTCATCGACCCACTCACCCAACCCTTCCTCACATTCCCCCACTTTGGGGTATCCAGCCTTCACCAGACCAAGGACCTCCACTCCCACCAATCTCTAACAAGGCCCTCCTCCACTGAATATACAGCTGGAGTCATGTGCCCATCCATACGTTTTCCCAGGTTGGCAGTTTAGACCTTGGGAGCTCTGGTTGGTTGGTATTGTCGCTCTTCCCATGGGGCCACAAGACCCTTCAGCTCCTTCAGTCTTCTCTCTACCTCCTCCTTTGGGGACATCATGATCAGTTCAATGGTTAGCTGTGTGCATCCAGCTCTGTATATGTCAGATTCTGGGAGAGCCTCTCAAGAGACAGGTATATCAGGCTCCTGTCATCCCATGTGCAGTAAACAAATGCAGACACTGTTGTGGATGCCAAGAAGCACTTGCCAAATGTGTTCTTATCTGAGAAAATGAACATGACAAAATGGTCATTGAGGACAATACTGACAATACTAGTGCCAGCATCAACAGTGAAAGAATCAGTGTTTCTTTTAAAGTTGCAGGAGAAAATCTGGTCCTTATTGTACTCAGGACACTGTAATACATGCTCTGCCACCTTACTGAGACTTTATTTGGCACCTTTCTTCAGGCCACAAGTCAGATCCACTAGAGACACATTATGGACAGGATTGTCCTAGTCCATCCCAATGAGCCTTCAGTTCAGCTCTAGCATGACCTTGCCCAAAACTATGGCCTCCCAAGTGATTTCTCAATGGGCTATCTATAGTTTTCTGGGTGGGGTTATCATCTTTTAATATTAATAGAAGAAAAAATCTTATAACTGAGATTTGCAATTGAAATTAAACTAAGCAATATTTCAAAGGCTTATAAGAAAAATTTCATGTGTACTCAGAGTTTTTAAAAGTGTAAAAAATTACAGATTTTTGTTCACATTTCATTACTCAAATCATATTGTCCAGAGGTACCATATGAAAAAATATACTACAACAAATATTTCAGAAGATTAAATAGTTTAATACTAACAATAAATTTAAAAGAATACCTTAAAATAAATATTTTGCAGACCACACACCATTAACGTCTTTTACTGAGGTTAGAATTTCCGAAAGAAAACATGTTTTATTTTAAAAGTTCATTCGGCTGCAGTCCTGCATCCCAGTAGAGAACCTGACTGTCATTCAGAAGATCCTGGATCCCTCCCTGTGCCACAAACAAATAAATGTCACTTAAAAAATTCTGTGGCTTAACTATAACTTTGCCCGTAAAAATTAGAATCTACTCATTCCTATAAACATTTCCCCAACCCTTTGATTGGTATAGCAGTTAATTTCTCAAGTTTTAATACACTAGTCCCTATAAAATTGACCTCCTGAGACTTTGATTTCTTGTATTATCACAAAAGGACTCAGACTTCTCTAGCATACTGTGTACCACCATTCTTTAGAGATAGGCACAGTACAGTGTGTGAGAGGGCACACCAGAATCAAGGACTGTGATTCAGTTGAGTGACGTTAGTGAAATCGAATATATATACCCTTTGTTTTCTCATGTGTAAGAACAGATCAATCATTATTTCTCTACAAAGTTCCTGTAAGTGTCAAGAGATAAGGCTAAAAGTTGTCATTTCTATTTGTCAGAATTGAAGTTTTGAAGGACATTGCAAATATGACTTTTAACAACATATCACTAACACTGCATCATCCT
Organism: Grammomys surdaster; assembly: GCF_004785775.1. Lineage (NCBI taxonomy): Eukaryota > Metazoa > Chordata > Mammalia > Rodentia > Muridae > Grammomys > Grammomys surdaster. The sequence continues at coordinate 12,927,151 of NW_021604578.1, read as the reverse complement.
GTAGAGTCTTTACATTTGTTGATTTTGACTTAAATATTTTTGACAGTAATTGATTATTGAATATATATAATTACTAATATATAAAAATTGTCACATGTAAATATTTATATTAGTAAATATATTACTATATGCATACATAAATTTTAAAGAATGATTATTTAAAACTTACCTGTGGCATTTTAATAGGCTTATAATGCTGTTTAAAGTGTGAAGCAGTTAAGGAATGTAGTAGCAAAGAGAATATCTCTTTGTGACATTATTTACTGTTCCCATTGACAGAATGGCCAATGAATGCCTGGGGTTTATCGGTGATGTTTCTACAGCAGAAAGCAATTTCTAATGCCCTACTCCTCCTGGGAATGCATAAGGAAAGAAAAATCTCCTTTTGCACAGGTTTTTCTTTTATTCATTCACATGCCCATTTGTGTAACCCTTAATGCTATTTAAGTAAGAATCAGAAAGAGAGTCAAAACAATATGAAGCTTATCCATTGATTGATACTTTCTGTGGTAGGAATTTTTTTCTTTTGTTTGTTTGTTTGCCTTTTGTATCCTATTTTGTATTTCCTATAGAATGCTATTGATATCTGATACCTCAATTTTGAAGCTATCCCCTGCTGACACTATAATTTGTTTGTATGTTGTATAAACCACACACATATGGACATATGAATATATATATATATATATATATGAATGAATATGCATCTCCAATGTTTATGTAATGTATTCATCATAATACATATCTTGCTTATTCTGAAAAATAATTTTTCAAGTAATAAAAAAATTAATTTTATAGATGTCTAGATTATGAGAGATGTTTAGATAATAGTCTAGCCAGCTGAAAAAAAAGATTGAATTTGATATTTTCTTGGTAGAATATATAAACAAATATACATATATTTTCTATGTATTTATTCATATATTCTCTCTATATATTTTTACTATGTATTCATTTCTCAATGTCCACTTTCTTTAAACCTATATTTATAAAACTATTCAATAGTATTCAAACTTATTTATCAATTTCATAAATTTTGAGCATCTGTTCTAACCAAGGAAGATCCTCTGTTAAATATTGAAATTGAACCTGCAGAAATAGAAACAGTGCTCATCATTTAGGTGTTGTGTGACACCTTCTAGAATTATGGTATATTTAAACATCTATTTTCTAGAATCACAAAAAACGAGTTAACCTTAACTTGGGCTACTGTTTTAATGAGTCCTTTTTGAACATTTATCCCTTTATGACTTCTTATGTTTAGAGAACCTCTAATGATGTATTTCTTAATTAACTTGCAATTATATTAATTCATGATCCTGGAAAGGTTTTGTACTAACTACCAAGACTAAAAATGAAATAATTTACCTTTTCCATTCTTCAAACACTACTGAATTCAAAACAAAATGTGGTTGTAGTGGATAAACTATGCTGTTGTATTGTTTTCCACTCTTTGTAAATGGTCTCTGATGAGCTGTAGATCAGAACATGGTTTATTGGGTGTTTATGAGACATATACTCATATTTTGTTAAGGAAACAATGGGGTCATAATGGATTAGAATAAAGAATTTGAAACACACAGAGATAATTTCTAAACATTTCTGAATAGGTTATAAAGTGAGAAGCTATTAGAGATAGCAATGAGGAGTTTGAAAAATGACAAGTCCAATAAGCTATATGGTAAGCAAGTCAGCATGATCCTTCCTGGCCTGGTATGAATTTTCCGAGACTTTTTGCAAAGCTTCTTTGACCTTGTTTATGCTTTAATAACAGTATTGCTAATAAAATATTTTAAAGTGTGAACCAAAAATACCAGATAAGTCCCTTCTCCATGCACACACGCACACGCATACACACACACACACACACACACACACACACACACATACACACACACAGAGCATGATGCAAGGTTGTAAGATCTGAAGTTAGCATAAGGAAGTGGGTGTATGTGACTACATTGAAATTTACTTGTGACTTGAGGGTCAATAAAGCATGAACTTGTGTACTGATTTTACCCCTTATCTGTCTCTAGTCTTTTTGGTTGAAATCTCTAAGCCTTTGTTGCTCCATTTACTCACGACAGTGTAACATCATTTCACTATATATTGTCTCATGATGTTACTGTAAGATCAAAGGGAGAAATTGAATATGATCACATTCTGGGAAACTTTACATAACCAATAATTATATCTACGTTCAAGAAGCTTTGCAATAATTAGAGAGTAAAAGCAGACACAGCAGTTCAAAGAATAGAAATATTTTGTCCTTCTAAAATTCATATATTACAGTTGCTCATTTCAAATTAGGGACCAAGAGTTCTTCAAAATACAAAGGCTAACTGAGACGTAAGAAATCCAGTCAGAAATAAAGTATCAGTTCTCAGGGCAAATGTCTTGAGCCAACAGCAGCATGACCAAGTAAGTAGCAGTTAGAAACATTTCTGTTAGTTCTGAAAATGATTAACATTTTATAATACGAATGTAGATATTAAAAGCATACAGTACTTTTAGAACTTATTGGCATTGAAGAAAGGAGAAAGTATAACAACACAAATCTTTAGAATAATAGCTCTGTTCCTAATACAATTGCCTGCTGCTGCTTGACTGACTGATGTCTGTAAGCAACTAGTCATGACACTTGACCCGAGGTTTCAAGTTAAGGGCTGCATACAGACTTAGGAATACAGAACTGTCTTTATGTAGTTTTCGTTGATTTGGTCCAAAGTAGTTAGCTAAAATTTCTCATTTCTTTTACCTATAATGAAAAGTAAGATATCATAGAACTTTTTCCTTTTCCCCCGTTTTGTTTTTAGGCAGCATCTCACTATGTTTCCCAGGCTTCCTTAAAAGTGCAACCTTCCTTATTCTGCCTCCTGAGTGTTGAGATAATAGTTAAGAACCCTTATACTCTGCTTCAGAACCTTTCTTACCAAAATCCTAAATGCCAGTATTTCAAAATGGAACCTGATTTTCAAATAAGTTATTTTACATCCAATTAATTATGATGAGATTGACTGGAGTGTTGTGGGTCTTATTCAATATGACAATTGTTTTCAAAAGAAGACATTTGACAAAGAGATAAACACCTACAGAGGAGAAACATTATGAGAAGACATTGTAGAATATGACCATCTTTCACTACTTTGCAAGCTAAGGAAGAAGTCTTAGGACATGCCATACTCAGAGTGTGCAGAAGGAATCAATCATACCAGTTTTTTAGGGTTTATCTTCCAAAACTGAGAGATAATAAATGTCTTGTGTAAACTATTCTATTTGTAGTGCTTTGTAATGACAACCGAAGGAACTAAGAGAGACCGAGTCTAAGTATAGGCTAAGAAAGTAACCAAGGGACTGGAGATATTGAAGAAGCATTATGGTGTGTGTGTGTGTGTGTGTGTGTGTGTGTGTGTGTGTGTGTGTCTTTGTGTGTCTTTGTATCCAGTATGTTCTGATAGATCAGATTCCTTAAGCAGTTGGAAGAAAAATACAGTGACCTGCCAGACATTAAGTAGAGAGAGACCTTGGAGCACAGATGTAAATGAGACAATTTCATCAAATTCATATCCTTCAGAGGTCAGGAAATACTGTAGAAGGGCAGACAGTAGGTATGAGGAGACAGAAAGCCTGGAGAACACCAGAAGAATAAGACCCTATAGAACAACTGAGCAAAGCCAATATGAACTCACAGAGACTGAAGCAGCAAGTACAAAGCCTACATAGGTCTGTACTACAGCTTTCAATTATGCACTTTTATGAGACTCCTCATTGTATAAATGAACAGGTCTCTGCTTTTGTGCCTTCTCTTTGGGCTCTTTTATTTTTCTATTGCATCGTCTTCTCCAAACTTGATATATATGCACTCTAGGTTTTCTTGTACCTTATATTTTATTTTGTTATATTTTGTTATCTCATAGATGCCCATATTTTTCCTAGTGAGACATAGAAAGTGAGTGGATATGGGTGAGAGAGGAGTTGGGAGAAGAACCAGAAAGAGTAGACGGAGAAAAAGAAACTGCATTTAGATATTTAGATTATATTGTATGATAACATTGTCTGTAGTTAATGGAAGGGAAAAAATAAAATGAGAGCTTAAAGATTTTATCCTCATCAATTTTACATATATATATATATATATATATATATATATATATATATATATGTATGTATAGTGATAATATTTACCAGTTCCCCTCTAAATACCTTTCAATGCATTCCCCTCACAAACTCATGTCCTTTAAAAAAAATAACCAATTAAATACAATAGATGTATGGATGTGAATCCATCCACTAAAGCATGAGAAACCTACTAGTGGCAGCATGTTAAAAATAAAAAGAGATTTTTCCAACTTCACTATAGCTCTCCACAACTATGAATTACCAATAGGTCCTCCATCCTGAGTAGGGCAAATGAGTGGTTTGATCTTGTGTGAATCTTGTTTCGATAACCATGGCTGCTCTGACTTTATGAGAATGATAGACATCTCCAGATTGTACTATTGCATGGCACTCCTCCCTACCTGCCAGCTCTTACTCCCTTTCTTCCTCCTCTTTTGTAATGTTGCCCAGGCCTCAGTAGTGGTGGAGAATGTATATCATATGGTTGTTCTCACTAGGGCTGTCCTCAAGCTCTGCTGCTCAGCACTTTGATCAGTTAGTTTTCTCACTGTTAACTGCTTCACATTATAAGTCGCCATCATGACCAAGGTAGTCAGCAGCACAGGTCTATATAAACAAAAATATATAAGAGGTATATTGATTGAATTATAATCTAGTAAATTAACAATAGCACTTTCTACCCCTTAGGGCTATGACTTCCCAATACAAGGACTTTTGACCAGAAATTTAGTACTATGCATATGATTCTTTCTTTTGGGTCTGGTCTCAACGCTAATTAGGAAATGATAAGTTACCAAATAATAATCAAGTGTATTATTAGAGATATTTATATACCTTATAAGAGAAAAGTTTCTTCTTCAAATTTAAGTTGAGGAAATAGAAGAGCAAATCATTATGAGGTAGTCAAAACTACAACTCCACTCCTCCATTCTTCTGCTATCTCTTTTAAATGATGAATCTTCTGAGAATGTTTTTAAACTTTATTTCATTCTCTTATCATTTTCATTTCCACATGGTGCCCAAATAAGAGGGCATGATGATTAATTTTTACTAAATAAAGTATTTTAAATATGACAACAATGAAAGAAATTTAGTGTAAATATAGTATATAATACCTGTGTTCAAATCCAAAAGTAACAAGAAGAAATGGTTATATTGTAATAAAATTAATATAAGATGAATTCACAAATATGAATAATTTTAAGTTTTATATACATTTATATAGTTTATAGAAAAATAAAGACAATGTTATGAGAAATCTTTTCTGTCTAGTATTAATTCATTTGTCCAACTAGTATACAATGTTTTCCATGTTCCTTGTTTGTTTCTACATCTGTTCTCCTTTTATTGCTCTATGCACTTAATTATTTACTTCTGTGTTATTGGGAATTGAAAACCATGTCTTGTGCATACGGGGCCATCACTAATGAGTGCTGAGCTGCAGAGAATTGGTTGAGTTCCTTTCGCCTTCTCATTACTTTCTTTTACAGACAAGTTCATGTTAGATTTTAAAGACTGGTTTTGAATTCACTTTGTAATGCAGGCTTGCTTGAATCCTGTAATCCTCCTGTTTCAATTTCCTGAGTATCTGGAAGTATATACCTATATCATCAGAGAAAATACTGTATATGTATCTATGTGTATGTGTACATGTGTGTATAAGTCTCTGTGTATGTGCATATATATATACATATACATATATATATATATATATATATCCAACACATTATTATTAATTTTACTTCTAGTAGGAGCACAGAGCTAGCTACAGTTAACTAGTGTTTGCTGGTTCATTCAAATTTATTTTTTATGAATAGTAATAAACAGAGTCACAAGTGTCATCTTTTTTCTATGAGAACATTCACTGCACTGATTAGAGGCTCATCTCAATACTTTCTGACTGTCATCAGTAATGAAAAGTAACTGTGCTGGTTGTGTACAGCAATTTCAACCTAAGGAGTCTATTGGAACATGCATTTGCTTCCCATCAAGGCAGCTGGCACAGCACTTCAGGAAGTTAGAGCGGGTTATTCCCTCATAGATCAAAGTCTGCTTGCCAGTGTTATATATATTGACCTGTCCAACTCCCTTTGTGTAATTGATCACTTTGCCACCCAGAGGATTTCCTTGCTGCTCTAGCCTAGCAAAGTTCTCCATGAGGCTTTAGATAATGAAATGTTCTCCTTACTTTTTGCCTGGGAAATTCATAATTTTCCAGGAAGATAGAAGGCCCTGCACTTTGGCAGTAGTTATTTTTGCTAAAGTATGTTGATTTTTCCCTTTATTATCAAAGGAAGCCCCTATATTGCAGATGATTGGAATATGCCTACCTGTACATTATGTAATTTTGCAGATTGACTGACAATGACAATATCAGAAGTGCTCTGTTGACTGGAGCATATGGAGAACTGTTTGTCTTTCTGTTTTCAAAAGATGGGACAAATCATTCATCATTGCCTGCCATGAGGTGTGCTAACATCCTGCCATAGTGTGAGTAGGAAGAAGAAAGGGCCCATAAAGCTTCCCGATGCCTATATCCCAGTGGCACTTTTAGGAGCCAAATTACCGATAAGTACAATTATTATCCAAAGCCAAATATGAGTTTTTAAAATAGAGTTGTTCTCAGCATTTTGGCTTACTGTTTAAAAAACATTAATACAATACTAAAATGCTTGATAAATCCAGATTGTAGGTTCAACCATTCTGGAATAGGTTTGTAATGGTGTTTTTATCAGGATGGGCAGTGACTTTTTCTATTAGTCAATTTTAATATTAATATATTTTGATGCACATTTTATGACCTTTGTATTGTTGAAAACTTTATGGATGAGTAAAGAAGTGAGATTTATTCTTTCATTCCTTTTGTGCTTTAACATGTCACAGAAATCTTTATGACGCTGATATTTTTAGGGCAGCTCTCTTTCTTTTTTAAAATTAGTTAATTATTTTTTTAAATCAAATTGTAATTTTTACATATTCACACAGGTTTTGACATCAACCCCTATGTAGTCAGGCTGGTCCCTCAGGAACCCAGAGAGATATTTTTATTCCCTTGCAGTGCTTAGCCTCACAGCCTAAGCAAGAATCCAGTCGGGGGGTGGGGGGTCTGGGTGGCCCTCTCTGCTTGGTCTAGGGGCAGAAGTCCCCTCTTTTAGGTTAGGTGGAGATGGATTTGGAGAACACCCTGGATAGAGTAACAACCTCATCTTGAGTCTCGTGGTCCTCCATAGCTAACTTATGATAATGTGTCTAAATAGGTTTTGTTACCAAATTATTTATCCGTTGTTTCACAAAGTTAATTAGCCTATTTAAGGCCCAGGGACCAGCAGAAATAAGCAAAAATAACCCAATTAATGGTCCCAAGATGGCAGGAAGTAGGGTTGACAACCATGGAGAGGCTGAAAACCAATTCTTGTACCAGCACTCATCTTTCTCTTTCTCTCTCTGTCTTTTCTCAGGGCCTTCTCTGACCTTTTTCATGCTCTCTTTAACCATCCCTGTCTTGTCTATGTAAAGGCAACATTCTGCTTTAAGGGCTGTACACATTCAAGAGCTGTACACAGTCTTTTCTATTGTAAAAGAATAAATCAAGTCCAATAAAGTACTTTGCAAGTTTTGGAGGTCTCTTCAGACAGTGAAATGGGGGATTTCTTCAGATTAGTGATGTCAATCTCTAGCTGTTTGATGTTCTTGGCAATTGCCTGTCGAAGGTCTGAGTAGTATAAGTTTGGAGACCAGCATCTGGATTAGAACTTCTAACAGCAGACATCATGGGTGATTCATTTTTACCTGAGATACTGCCCGGGTTAGAGCTCCTGGGAGGCCTTCTTCCTCTGGGTTTTGTGTGGTTGGGTACAGAGCTGCTGTCTGGGATCTGCTGTGTGCTCAGACCCAGACCAGAAGTCGGGTATCTCTCTTTCAATATTATACTTATTCAGTGAGTTTGTTGGGGCCATGTAGAGCCCAACTTTTTCTTGCAATAACTGAATCCTCAGTGAAGTCCATCTTAATGAATTCCAGATAGTCAAGGGAAAAGACTGTAGGGACCATAAAAGAGAAAAACCAAACCGTAGACCAATGGCTTTCCTAGTTTTGAGGGATGAAGTGAATTACTCTCAGAAACACACTTATTTATTATTGAATTGCATCATTAAAGGCAAATGTAGTTTTAGCATGGATCATTCAAGTCTGTGGATCATTAAGTGTCTCAATATAATTCAGGAATGATCACATTCATGAAATTTTTAAAAGAATTGTGAGAAAATGATTTCTATTTTACTTAAAGAGAATAATGCACCTAAAAGATACTAGAAAATCATAGGTGTATTAATGATGAAGAAACACATACAAAGAAATAATTCAGACTTGTTGTATGACCATCTCCTGGAACTGATACTTTCAGGAATAAATGATCACATGCAAACCGTAAGCACTTGAAGTCTTAATTAGTATTGACAGCTACAGGCACCAATAGATACAAGTAAAAGCAACTCAAAAGTAATAAAGTATTTTACGGTGGGAGCATAGAACTATATGATCTACAGTAAAATAATCTGCTGAATCTTTTATGTCTATCTAAAAGTTTTGTTTTATTGTGGCTATTGAACTTGAGGCACACTGTGGAGAAAATTACAAGGCAGGAAAATTTGCATTGTCATTGTTACTTCCTCCTGCATTTGATGCTATAGAATCATTTTCTGACTACACACATATTCAAAGCCTGTGGTTTAATGTATCTAAAACTCATTTCTAATACCTATTTTCATTTCCTTTATTCCCAACTAGGTTAAAAGTCATTAATAGTATTAGGAATACTTGGGTTTAAGAATGACAAAATGGACAGTTAATTAGAATAATGTATTCTAGCAAAGGACACTAAATAGCTCCACTCCATTACAGATTTAAATAATCAGTTTAAAAATGAAAATGATAATAAAGGACAAAGGTATCTTTGCCAGGAAAATTATACAATACTAAACTTTGAGATATATAAAGACAGATTTTACTTGATGTCCAAGTGAATACTTATCACCAGTCCCATGTATTAACTATTGCGTTGCAAACTGCCGTCTGATGAAGATATTTTAAGTGAAAAAGCTTCTTAAGATTCTATGTTATACCCTTGTATATGTGATTTATAAATTGTCACATGGTTGTCAGTTGGAGACTGGGCTGCATGTCAAAGGGGGTCACTAACAGTGCTACTAATGGATGCTGGCTGCACACTGGGAGCCCAGGTGGGTTGTTGAATGAAGAACTTGCATGTGCCCTCTCTGTTTGTCAATTTCCTTAGCAGGGTGCCTTAACTTCTGATGATAGATCATAAGAATGAATATTACAGGAAATTGAAAGTTGTACAACTTCTCAGGACCTCACCCTGGGAGCCACTGAGTTACACTTCTGTCACATTCTACTGATCCAGTAGCTGATATACAAGACAGGACATTAGAATCTATCTTGTGATATTGAGGTAGAAAAATGACTGGAAAAATAACATTGGAGGAGCTATATTTTAGGCCACATGATAATCAAAACTTCTACAAATTTTAAATTTCAGGGTATGCAAGCTATTATTCAAAGCAGACATGTAGTAGCACATGATTCTAAAGGTTATTATACTTCTTAGTATAATGAATACAAAATTCAAAAGCTTTCCTATGGATGACAGTTTGGGAGTTCAATTACAGACAGAAAAATAATGACCAAAAATCTTTGCTAGTTTTTGCACAGCATTGGAAGAGGGTAATTCATCCAACTTTTGAGTGCTCAATAGTTAATATTTTATCATGCAAGGCCTAAACATCAATACTCAAATTGCCATGTGACCACATTCCTGTAAGGTGATTATTAATCTCACTCTAATTAAGTTGAGAATCATTAACATAGACATGAATATCATTCTCTTTTCAGTTAACAAAGCAAAACACAGGAGGATCAGGTACATAAGCTTCAAATGACTCAGCAGTAACAGATGCACTCAACAGAGACAACATAGCCAGGAAGAATTCTACGGTCACACCCTTCTCCTGAGAGCTCACTAATTCTTTTCTCTCAATCACTGATTTCTTTATATGAGTCATTGTTGGTAGAGGGACTCTGCTCTTCTTGATTCAATGACTCCATCACTTTGTTCTTTTCCATTGCTTCAGGTGTATCCTCTGTAGAATGCTTTTGAATCCATCTTCAATAGGTTGGGTCAGGCTTTCAGGTATCCACTGGCTTTTTAGCACCTGGAGTAAAAACACACCCATAGCCTAGCCTCCAGTGAAATACTGAATCCAGGCAGTCTGTCATAGTTATAATTTTATGTTGTGTACAGACACCATGACCAAGGCAACTTTTATAAAGGACAACATTCAATTGTGGCTGACCCATAGGTTCAGAGGGTCAGTCCATTATCATCAAGGTGGGAGCATGGCAGCATCCTTGAAGGCATGGTGCCAGAAAAGTTGAGATCTACATCTTGTTCCAAAGGCAAACAGGAAAAAATTGGCTCTCACTTGACTAGGAGGAGGGTCCCAAAGCCCATCACAGTGACACACTTCCTCCATCAAAGCCACACCTATTCCACCAAGGCCACACCTCCTAGTTGTGCCACTCCCTGGTCTAAGCATATTCAAACCACCACACTCTCCAAATGACCTGTTATAACATCTCTCAAAAGACCATGACTTAGAATTTTTTGGAGGGGCTCAAAGATGTTCTGCTGGCGTAAGGCAATTCTTGCCAAATTTTATATATTTCAAGTATATAAAACAGAAGATGAAATAGTATGAGGAGTAGCTGTATTGCCCTTCTCACTCTCCCTTACTTTTAAATAACATTTAAGTGATCCATTAGCTCTTTCCAAAAATGATTGACCTTGGGGGTTATATAGAATACCTGTGATGTTGGTTACAGCATACTCTTGGAAAAACTCCTGAAAAGGCTTGGTAGAGTGTGTTGGACCATTATAAGTTTTTAATATTTCATAGCAACCCCAAATAACAAAGGTTCTGAGGGGGTTAAAAAAAGGTGATAACATTGTTATCTATTTCTCCTAGTAGAGGAACTGTGAAAATGAGCAACAAATAGGTATCCACAATGACATGGACATTTAGTAACTTCCCATAGCTTGGGACATAGTAACATCCATGTGTAAATGTGATTTGGCAATAATCCTCTGGGAGTTATAGCATAAGAAGGAAGGGATATTATATTAAGTTTTACACATGAATAGCATTCCTTAACTTTCAAGTTTAGAGGCTAAAAGTTGCAAGATGTTGCAAGGTGAATGTAGATCATGCATAATCCCATCTATTGCCCATCCATTTGGTTATAGATGAGTAAAAATCAGTGAAGCATCTCTAGAAACCTTAAAAACATTTCTGGCATCTACAAAAACTACTTTTGCAGAGGATATTTGCAGAAGCCTAGTACTTTTTAGGAAATGGAATAGCATGTTTTAATAAAAAAATCACTAAGCTTATTGGAAGGAATGAGTTTATCAATTTGAAAGGTGTGTACAGCAAAAACCATTGCTAACTCATCAAAGTAACAAATATTACAACCATTTTTTGTCATATACAATGCAAATTTTTATTGGCTGTTGTCTGAATGACTACTTTGTGTAAGACCTGCCTTCAATTATCAATTCAGCAAGAATAAGCCAATATGAAAAGATAAACTTTTTTTTAACTGATAGATTTGTCTAATCTACTGACCCCTCAACTCAAAGAAATTTTGTGGAAATGTTGGAAGAAGCGATAACTAACAATACAGGAACAGAATGGTGATTTGGAATACTCTGAACTGGGTTATAAGAACATTTTCCATTCGCTATAATGCTATGTGTGCAGGCTCAGTCCATTCTCTGAAAGAAGACGGAGGAGGAGGAAGAGGAGAAGGAAAAGGATCAGGATTCCTTATAAAGAAATCAACTAAAGGTTGCAGGAATTTTTAGTTGTTGTGGGAATTTTTAACATAGCATTGACATAGCATAGTCTGATCCAATTTCTGTCCCCTAGCAGCTTCTGAAGGTCATTTATTCTTTAAGGCATAGTCCCTAATTTCCACCTTTGAAGAAATAATTGTTGAAGGCTTTATCAACTTTCCTAAAAATATGATTAGAATGGCACATCATACTTTTTAAAGAAGCTATAACCATTCCACAATGGGTTATTCCAATTTTTCCCTCAGCAAACAAATCTTCCAGCATTCTATTATTTTCACCAGAAAGGAAACTATCATTCATATAATGTACAATAAAAGTGAGAGCAAATAGTTCTCTAGTTTCACTTAAAGAAGTAGCAGTGAATTTTTGACCCAAATTGGGGCTATTTGCCACTTCTTGCGAAACTTTCAAATGATATATTTTCATGTAAGCCCAGGTAAGTAAAGAGAAAGTACACTGAAAGCAAATATCTTACAACTTTTAGGATGCTAAGGTATAGTATAGAAACAGTCCTTTATATATAGCACTATAATAGACCACTCCTTAGGTGAGAAACTACTTTAATAACATCAGTAGGAAAGGACATAAAGTAGTGGAGAACCATCCCCATGGTGTCAAATCTCCACACACTTGCTGGATGGGTGTTAGGAATGGAGGGAATCAGAGCAACTGGCAAGGTGGGGCAAAATCAGCACAAGGACAAGAAAAACAGCCAACTTCACACAGAGAGTCACTAGATAAAATATCTTCATGTTCTCACTATTCTCCTATGCCTAGTGTTCTGATTTTTTCTGATCACTTTTACTTTTTAACTGTGTCACTTTTATCGATTACTGTTTTCATTTCTTTCTAAAGCTGAAAAGCATCATTGGGATTTTTTTCAGGTCCTCAAGAGGATCACCTTTATAGATTCCAGGAAGTTTCCACTGCACTTGGTTTCCACATCATCTCCAAATGCTTCCACCTCCAATTCCAGCCATCTCTCCCCGCACTGTCTCTCTTCACCCCATTTAACACCCTTCCCTGATCCTGTTCTCATCTGCCTGAAATCCACCCAAAAAATAGAATTATTTTCCTCTCCCAGGGAAATCCATCCATTCCCCTAAACTCCTTCTGAAATGCCTCTGAGTCTACAGATTGTAGCTTGGTTATCAAGTGAGGGTGAGATGGGGTGGAGGGATAGAGTGTAGGGAGAGATAGCTGTAATTGTAAGGGGGTGGTGTGGCATGGAAACATTATGTAGTATAAACTTTCTATAGAATCAATAAAGGTGGTACTAATGAGGCCTCCTAGTAATAGGAGATACTGAGTTTAAGCTGGTCATCTGTTGTAGCCAGATGAGTCTTCCACTGTGAGACTAGGGTGCATACAATTGAGTGTTATCCAAGGGGTTCCCATGAAAATCCTGAAGCTACTCAGGCTGTTGCTAAGACAAAGGGTTACTCACTGCAAATTGACAGTGGGGCACAACTCCCAACAACAACACCTACACAAGTAATAATTTATTTAGAGGTTTTGGAAGGAATTTGAGTGTTTTATCTCCTTTTACACATGAAAATCTTCACTGTAGGTACAGGGTATATCTTTCCTATGTGATCAATAATCTAGACAAGTTTTGCCACTCTTTAGCCAACCCTCTGTCTAAAAAGTTTTATTTATCCTCAAAAAAACAGAGCACTTCCTATATTAGAAAAAGAATCATTTTGGTAAAAGACAAAATTGTAAAGAAAATGCTCACTTAAAATTAATATTATCTACCTTCAATGAGTTTTAAAGATAGTTTATTTTCCTTGCCTTGCCATTTCTTTTATAATTGTTATTGAAACTATATTTTTACATGTATTTTATTTGTGTGCGTGTGTGTGTGATTTTAGTGTGTGTGTGTGTGTGTGTGTGTGTGTGTGTGTGTGTGAAAATGTGCCACATACATCACACATATAACAGTCAGGAGAACTTGAGTGAGTCAGTTCTCTTTCCACAGTGTGGGTTCTGGAGACTGAACATCAGACTTGGTGGTGAATTTCTTTAACTACTGAGCCATTTCATAGTCACTTAAGATGGTTATTAAACCGAATGCATGGATTTCCTTTATTAGGACATAGGTAATAATATAGTTAGTTATACAACCTCCAGGCATACTCTTTTATATTTTTTAATAATTATCTATCTATCTATCTATCTATCTATCTATCTATCTATCTATCATCTATATCCTAAATGGTGCTCCCTCTCAGTCCTGTCTCAGAGAGTCCCTCCCCCATACACACTCCCACTATCCTCTAGGAGGAGAGCCTCCCCATAGTCTCCCATCCTAGTGCATCAAGTCTCTGGAGAATTAGATGCATCCTCTCCCACTGAGGCCAGACATGGCAGCCCTCTGCTACATATGTGCCAGAGGCCTCAAACAATCCATGTATGCCTTTGGTTGGAGGCTCGGTCTCTGAGACCTCCTAGGAATCCTGGTTAATTGCCACTGCTTGTCTTCCTGTGGAGCTGTAATCTCCTTGAGGGCTTTCAATCTTTCCACTAACTCTTCCATACGTTTCCTCAACTTCTGCCCAATGTTCTTTTGACTCAGTCAGCTGCTAGGTAAAACCTCTGAGAAGGTGCTAGGCTAGGTTCCTGTGTGTAAGCACAACATAGCATCATTAATAGTATGAGAGATTAGTTTCTGCCCATGGGAAGGGTCTCAAAATGGCTAGAGTTCACATTATGATTACAAATTGAATTTTTAATTCAGTGTGTCAAAACCACAAAAAAACTGTATATCAATGTTTAAAAATACTCATAATAATTGCCATAAATCCGAGGCAGTTGAACAGTGACTTGACAATTGTCTTACTTACTGACTTCACTGTCTGGAATTTTAATTATAGTCTATGAATTAATCACCTATGCCCTCTTATAGAAGTTAGTCTGGTGATTTTCTTGTGCTATTGTTAAAAGAAAAATATCATATCCCTATCCAATTCAAGTGGTGAGGACAGCTCAGCTCAGTACTGGGCAATGAAGCGGGGAACGTTCTCTGTAACTGCAGCAGTGGGGATGCTTGTGTTTCACAAAGCTAAAAGAATAGCAGCAAGAATAAAGCATCATGCCGCTTTATTACCCACCATTCCCAGCATCAGCGATAATGCTAAGCATTTTCTTGCCAATTATTCTCAGGCAGGAACTGAGGATTCAGCTTTCATTTTTGATAGGACAGAGATTCATATTTTATCCATTTATATCCTCTAACATCTACTCACAAAATAAATGGTCTTGAAATGTCAAATGGCAGTTTCAAGCATGAAAGACACAAAAGATCCAGGAAAAATAAAATTATGGCTTTTGGATATGCAGTTTTCTATTGGTATCAGTGGGGAGAGTGCTTCTAGCAGCCCATGTGGGCAGCATCATCTGTGGATACATATTTCCTTATGCAAAATGCATCACATTTATCTATAACATATTCATCCACTTGAAGATTTTTCAACCACCTCTAAATTACTTATAATACATAGTTAAATATGTATTTGTGAACTTTTCTATAGTGTATAGAATAGGAAATAATGACAAGGAAGAAAGGTCATACTGTTCAGTACACATGGATTCTTTTTCAAATACTTTTGATTTAGGCTTGTTTGAATTCTCACATAAGGAATGATAACTGAGCTTTTTGTAATACTGCAGGCACCTTAGGAAATAACTAGTTTCTATTCCTGAGAGCCACTCTGAAGCATGGGACTCATTCCATATGTATATTATTCTTCCAAAGCTGAATATTTACCCAAACTTTGAATGACTATAAATTATAGAAACATCTGAAAATGATGGCAGAAATTGATATTCCCTCATAATTAGAGTGTTCTGTGAGCAGTATTACAAAATACTATACTACCAAAGTGAAATGTCATAGGAACAAAGCCATTTCACATTCTTCTGGGACAACAGAATTCAATATAGTTATGTTTTTAAACGAACCTCCAGGTTGCCTCAGCAAGATGCAAATATTGAAGCTGTAGTTGCTTGGAGTTACATTTGTTTAGTTACATAATCAAGCAAATAAATACATTTTAAAAGTGGATGGCAATCCTGGCATATGTTTAAGCTATCTTATTTGTTAAGTAAAAGGAAATTTTGTCTTGAGATTTCTAAATATTACTGAATTTAATGGAACAAAACAGTGATTTGGAATGAGGAAACAGGTAAAATTCAAGTGAGAACTTTAACTGAGGTGGTTAGAGGGAAGTCAATTCAGAAGAGTAGGGAAAAAAGATGGTAGTATAACACTAATTACAACACACACATATCCATATGTATATATAGTTCAAATGAAGTTTTCCCACTTGGTGCTGACAAAAAACACTTCCAAGAATTGTCTAATAAAATCATTACCAGGCATGAAAAACAACCATTCGAGCTGTTGGTCATGGAGGACCAAGAGACTCTCCAAACAATATAGGCTATTACTCTTGATCTTGGATGCCTCCTAAAATTTGAAAGTAAGTCTGTATTGAATCCATTATGAAGTTTGGACACAAGACCCAGGGGATTTGACCTGGAAGCTTCTCTGCTAAGAGCTATCTTCTATAACACTAGAAGATGTTCTGCAAGCTTTCAAGTAGGCAACCAATAGTCCTACCCAACTGTAAACTCTATGAACCACAATGATGATCAGCAGGGCACATTAACCTTAAGGGTATAACAGTGGCACTCATACACTCATTATGGCACTCATAATGTGTGGTTGAAACATACACATTATGGCAGTAGATGGTATATAGTTCTTTTCTGAGAAGTCTGAGAGTCAAATGAATTTTTATTTTCTGGATTTATTGAAACTATTGTAGTCAAAAATATCTGAGAGGACAAGAAGGATAAAACAGAATTTTAGGATAATACTTACAGCTTTATAATTCAACTCTTGTTGAGGATATTCTTTCAAACCTGCATATTGGTGTTTGGCCAAGATAAAACTCCCAGTGGCATATGTGGGTGTTTACAAACTCAGTTTCTGGATGCATTTTCAAAAGGTGGCTATAAACATTATGGCTGTATTGTTAAAAAGCAGTCTAAAAACCACTCTGAAAACAATGTAAATAATGCTAGGTGGAGTAGAGTTTTAAGGTTCACTTACATAATATATGACACCTTGAGGGAAAGTGACAATATTGAATATTTAAAGTAAAAGTCTCTTGGGCTGGAGATGTAGATTAGGCATAAAATATGTGACTCACATGTGGTGGCCTTGAGCTCAAACTAGAAAGGTAAAGAAAAACTATTACTCGCCCATCCCCACAAAATATGGTTGAAAATATTAAACCTTTAGCATTATATATAAATAAAACTTCTTTTTAAAAAATTTCACACATGGAACTTTTTGAAATTATATTCTCTTTCTATACTTCTTTCTCATGAATTCTAATTATGCCAGTGAATTCTGTGGAACCAGTTCACAATTTACCCTGTCTCCTAAAAATGTAGAATTTCTCAAGGTAGAGGGAAAGAAATCTAGTCAAAGGAGAGAAATAAATATAGAAGACAATTAGGGCAAAGTTATAGTTATAGGTTTCTCATTCTGTTTCTTTCCAGAATTGAAAGGGAAGGAAGACAAAGTCAAATTATGCTTGAAATATGGTTATAATTAGCTATGACTTCAATGTGCAAACTTTAAAATAAAGTGAATTTATTTAAACGCTAACAGGTATATATGCCTCTCCACAAGGAGAAAATATGATTAAATTCTAGAACTAAATTTGATTCTCAGAACTGGGTTGAGAACATGTCTCTTTAGTAGCCTAACTGGGAGGCAGGTAAGATCAGTTATTCTGGATATATACCTGTTTTTTTCCCAGCAGAATTGAGGTAGGGTAGGATACAAACTTTGAATGTTGAGAGAGAAAAACAGTTTTCATTTCAATGCCACTAAAATATTTTGACATCTGAGTCAAGTGACTTTTGTTCATAAGATTTAAATGAGAGAGTTCTTTGTTAAATATATAGTTTTAAAAGCATGCACTTCTTTCACATTAGACGGTTCCTGAGAATGTAAGTCAGTATAAGTCTGGGTTTATAACAAGTATGGATGCATTCAGGAAGCCCTCCTCTCCACTGTTTCCTCACAAGAATAATGATGTTGGCTTAAAGGGCCAGTGAAATTCTGGTACTAAAGTTTGCACCTGCCGGCAAGTCTCAGTATTTCAATTATTGCTTTGGTTATTATTATTACCTCTCCTTTAATATAGCATAAATAACATGATTATGAAGAAATAAATACTCACTCAATATTAAATTATTATTTCCAAGTCTTGAGGAAACCTTTATTACCAGAATATTGATGAGCCTTACATTTTTCATGAGAAACTAGCCTTTAAATCATGTCATAACACTTCAGCTAATATCTTACTGAATCCTGGTGTTAGAAACTGGGTAGACGAGCCTAGGTGTGTAGTTTGGGGATAGAACATGTCTCTTACATGTATGTGCAATGCTCTGTGTTCATTTTTCACACTTGCAGTTGTGGCTTCCATTTTAACTTGGAATATTACCTTATCCTCCTAAACTTTATCAAATGTATCTAAAATACAATTTCTATAAGTGCTTTGATTTTTGAACAGGCATTTTGCATAATTTGAGTGGATTTTGTTGTCCTCACCTTCCTTTCATTCAGAAATATATAATATAGAAGACCCAAAGATATGCATCAGGATGTCACAGAAAGATAGGGACTGGACGTGAAATCTCATTTGTGTTCCACCTGTTTCATTTTCTTGTTGTATGGATTTTTTCATTTTCTTTTGTATGGATTCAATGACAGACTCCAACACAACATGGATGTGAAGACCAGGTATCATTATACCACAGACATGTTTCATACTTCCTCACTATGAGCTGATACTGTCTTTGTTGTAGATTCTACTTTAGTGAATAAAGCCACACATCCACTCAACTAACTTCTTCAGATTCCCAATTTTTTTGCAATGTGCAAATTTTTTTAGCATGTGTTTTTGATGAAGGCTTCCATTGATAACCCATTTAAAACTACACGCTACTTGCCTTTATTTGGAGACTGTTTTTCAGACTAAAAAACTACATTTAAAAAGTTGTGGAACCCTTGTCTTATGCTGATTATGTTTTATTTCCTCATCTGAAATATCAGTTCTACAATGACAGAACTATTGTCTATTTTGTGCCCTATTATGCTTGACTCATATTAAGTGCTTATGTGGAAGGAGTACTGAACAAACCCAACAATCCATTTAAAGAAGAAATATCAGATAAAATGCCCAACATATCAAACTATTGTTATCACTTATTAATCAACCATAGAAAGATTTCCAAATTCAAATGGTAAATGACCAAAGGAACAAAATTTACATTTAGAATGCATATATTTTAGTTATCTTCTATTTATTTTTTTGACCTTCTTATTTTAAGTAACTTTGTTAAGGATCTACTCAATCTCCATACATAAAAAACTGGTAGAGAAGAGAGTTTGGAGGGAGGAATGCATATTTCTTTAAGCCAGATACTGTTTGAAGTCTTAATAAGTTGACCATAGGGTAGATTCATGTACACTGCCTGTTGTGGGTTTATAATGTTATTCCTTTGACTGGGATATTCATTGATTTATTATTATCATTGAAGTTCTTGTTCTGTTCAGCACACAGCCTGAGGACATTCGTTATGCAAGCAAAATAATTTAGAGATGGAAGTCTCCTTGTTACAGAATTAATTCTTTACAGCTTTACATTTTAGAGCTCCAAACCACTTGGTAAATGACCTAACCTTTAAGTGGCAAGAAGTGATGCTTATTTTGCTTTAGGTGGATATTTTCCAGGAGAAAAATCACATAAAGAAGAGGTGGCTATCAACCTTCAGACTTGTAATGTGACTTTTGGATTATTGGCTTTAGTTTAGTCATTCAAAGTCATGATTTTGTTGCAGGAAAAATAACAAAGTGATTAACGTACTCAAGATAGGAATCTAGATTGAAGAGGGAGAAAAGGACCTGCTCATGTATTTAATTTATTATTATGTTGAGCAAAACTTATGTAAGTGAAAGGGGTACATTCTGTCACCTGCTTGTAGCTTTCTTAAGGACCGAATATGGTATTAACCATAATGAAGACAAAACGATAGTATTCTCAAAGTCAAATAAATGAAATAATTAAGGCAGCAAGTGTAAGACCCTGGACTGTTAGTGGCCAGGGATATCTGAATAATACATTCCAAGAGAATGATCCTAACACTCATGAACACTGGTGTTTTGGTTAAGCTTATTTATGCTCTATGGTTTACCTCTGTTTTTTTGATAAAGTGAGATCAACAGAGTTTCCTGATTCATGATAAAGGATTTTTCTACCTCAAAAGAAGATGTTTATTTTCCTCTTCTCTAGGATATAGACATGTAGGAAACTGCCTCAGCTTCCTTTCTGAATCTAAGTTTATGTTCTTAGATCATACATGGGACTGTTACCTTTGATATAGTTGGCAGTTCTTCAGATACGTTTCTTTCCTCTGTGTGCTGCTGTTCGTTGACACTTCTGATGTTCATCTCCCATCAGACTTTAGAAGCATGATATACCTGAATGTGTACTACTCCGACTAAGCAATCATGCTTCTGTCGCCAAAATGCTCAAAGTGTGGCTCACGGAAGTGTAGATCTCAATGAAACCACAGCTCTCCTGACTAAATGCATTATTTCTGTGACATTCCCATTGACCTTTAAACTCACTATTATACATTCGACTTGCATTTTACACAATAATTTTATCATTTTGTGAGATTTTTTTTTTATTTTGCCTCCCTCATATGCTAATAGGTAGAATCTAATACCTTTTCCAGACTTGGTCCTACATGGCAGTTAATACCAGGAGTAAATAAAACAGAACAAGCAGAAGTACAATAACACTATTTAGTACAATTAACTTTCCTATGAGAACTATACCTGGTCAAAGGTTGACCCCTTAGTTATTAAGGAATCTATTGAGAAAAAGAAAAGTCACATGAAACACAACTGGTAAGCATCTGACTAAATCTGCTAAGGTTCTGCTAGGGCACAACTTATGTTCATCACTGCTTTTCAGTATTGATGCCAAAACCATAGCTCTCATCTTAAAGACAATAAGGGATAGTTTATTCTGGACTCATTTTAGTAACCATGGCCTGGGAAGACAGATTTAGGTGATTCAAAATTTCATGTTCCAACAAATAAACAGTTTCATAGTTTTAAAGAACAAAGTAATAAATCAAGGCAAGTTTAAAATACATTGGTGGCAGATAACCGAATCAAAAATAGGATACAGAACTAAACAGAGAATTCTCAACAGAGAAACCTCTAATGGTCAAGAAGCACTTAAATGTTCAGCATCCTAGTCTTCAGGGTAATGCAAATTTTAATGACCTTGAGATTCCACCTCACACCCATCAAAATTACTAAGACCAAAAACTCTAGTGACAGTACATGCTGGCAAGGATGTGAATCAAGGCAAATACTCCTCCATTGTTGATGAGAGTGCAAACTTGTACAACCACTAAGGAAATCAATCTGGCACTTTCTCACAAAATTGGAATTAGTTCTGCCTGAAGATCCAGCTATACTGTTCCTGGGCAAAATATGCTCCACCACACCCCAAGGACACATGCTACACTGTGTTTATAACAGCTTTATTCATAATATCTAGAGACTGGAAACAACCCAGATGTCCCTCAGCTGAAGAATGATACAGAAAATGTGGTGTACTTACACAATGAGATACCACTCAGCTATTAAAAACAAGGGCATCATGAAGTTCATAGGCATATGGATAGAACAAGAAAATGTCATCCTGACTGGGGTAATCAAGACCCAAAAGGACATGCATGGTATGTACTCACTGATAAAAGATATTAGCAAAAAAATAAAATCTGTATACCCATGATGCAACCCACAAAAGTAAGGCCCAAGTGAGGATGCTTGAATCCCACTGAAAAGGGGGAACAAAACAGTCATGGTGGTTAAAGGAAGGGATCTCAGTGGGTGAGGGGAAAGTTAGGAGAATAGGTGGATATGATCAGGCATGGGGAGAAACAGAAGAGAGGCCAGGTGGCCAGGTTAATGAATGGATATATGCAGCTGCTGGGAGTCAGGGGTGGGGGAATTCTCTAGGAAGTGCCAAAGATCCAGGATGAGGCAGTCTCCCAGGAATCAATGCAGGGACTGAATGGCCGACTAGTGACAGACCCATCTTGAGAACCATCCCATGGGCAGGAACTATGAATGATGCTGTGTTGTGCTTTCAGACAGGAGCCTAGCATAGCAGCCTTCTGAGAGGCTCTACCAGCAGCTGACTGAGACAGATGCAGATACCCACAGACAAACATTAAACAGAGGTTGAGAACCCCTATAGGTGAGCTAGGGGAAGGATTGAAGGCACCCAAGGAGATGGCAACCCTAACAGTGTCAACTAACCTGGATGCACGGGAGCTCTCAGAGATTGAGCCACTAACCAAAATCACACATGGGCTAGTCTGAGGCTCCAGCACATATGTAGCAGAGGTCCGCCATAACTGGCCTTAATGGGAGAGAATGCATCTTATCCTGTAGAGACATGGTGCCCCAGGTTTTGGGGGAGCTAGGGGTGCCTTCTCAGAGGTGGAGGGGAAGAAGGATGCTGGAAGAACTCTACAAGAGGGGATTGGGAGGGGGAGCAGTATTTGAGATGTAATTAATTAGTTAAAAGTTAAAATGTCATTATTTAGTAACTTAAAAAACACACTGATGGCTACGGCAAAGAAATGCAGGTACATCAAGATAGGAAAGGTTTTTCTGTAGGTCCAAGACGCTATCTGAACTTTTGGGTAGGAGGAAGCAAGTTGTTTGCTAAGATAATAAATACCTATTAGTATGTTAGTTCTGCCACAGAGGTTGGCAAGGAATGGTTATTTCTGAGGGGGTAGAACTAGCCCAAGATAAGTTTACTAGCTTTCGACCTGCAACCTTCTAAATTCTCTGCAGTAGTGAAATTCTAATCAGTTGCTCAGTCTCTGATGAGACGATTTCTTTTCAGGAGTTTTCATTTACAAAAGAGACTTCAATACCAAGAGAAAACATCCAAAATGATACTTTCAAATTCAACAATTTAGAGATATACTTTTTTGTATATATTAGTATACAACTGTATGCATTTATTAAATTAAATGTGACCGTTTGAATATTGAGTGTAAATGATATTTAATTTCATGATATAATTATGCATTTTGTTAATTCTTATTTGGTATTCACATAATACTTTCAGATCTTAAACTTGTCTTGGTCTTCTCTTCCCCTTCTGGACAACAGAACTTTTACATAAAAGAACTTCTTACTATTTAATCAAAGCAAAGTACAACTATGGGTTAACACATGCAATAAACATTCTGTTTAGTCTCGGCAGTCCAAGACAGGCATTGTGTATTTTATGGTTTTATTCTGTTGTCTTGCACTTTGTGTCCTAGATTAGAGGCTTCACTCTTCACCTGCCTGTCTTTTCATCCTACTCCCAACCCATGCCCCACTTCCCCATGCAGATCCTTCCTGTGTTTCTTGTCTTGCCAACACTGGCAACCTAAATTTGTCCTTGACAGAAATGCTATTGCTAGAATGGGAAGAACATGTACCATGGCATACAATTTCTAGTTTAGCTTTATAAGTAGTAAGTAATAATGACATTTTGATATCCATATGTCATTTTCAAGTGTCTAGTTGTCCACTGGGTCCACATAAAACTATGGGATGGAGAAATGGAACCATTACTCCAAAATTTCAATGTTAATATGTTACAGCCCTGGGTTCAGAGGAGTACTACTGAGGATGGAAGCCCCAAGATTGTTTTCTGGTACTTGAGGGTCCACTGCCAAGATATGTTGTCTTACTCCTTCAGTGTTTTCCCTTCCAAACTGTCTTTTTCTCTCATTACCAGTCATAGAGATGGGCCTGATTATGAGTTAGAGAATGAGGAAGAATGGGAACTATCACAGTGGTGTGCATTTAAATGGCAGTAAAGTGACTATAAGAATGTGTTTAATTATACAATAATTATAGGATTGCATTCCTCTGAGATATTTGGTACTTTAAAAATGGATTATAAAACTTTTGATATAGGTAACAATTACCTCATCTTAAAAAACATTATCATATAGCCTCTAAGTATGGAGAAAATCTTTTTTATGAGTAAATTACAACGCAATGAACATGGGAGGTCTATTTGTCATTTGTTCATCTATAAAATGACACTAAGGCATGTTATCCCATTTAATTAACTAATCAAATACATAAATCACTGTGGAGTACATTCACTCATTCTGGGTTACTAAGTTGCTGTACTTTTTTCAGTACTGGCCATATATAATATTTTAGAGCCTGGGTTTTTCTCTTAGGGGGAGAAGCTAACATTAGTGTCTAGAGGCAAGAGCCAGGAGATCCTTTCTCACTCAAGCTGGACTCAAGAATCAGGTGTTATAACATTAAAAAATAAATAAATAAATAAATAATAAATAAATAAATAAATAAAACAAAACAAGGAAAATACCAAATCAAACCAACATCACCACAGTATAACTTCCTATAACAGAATTTTTGGCTTCACTGTTTCAACCTATGGCACACTTTATTCCTTTCTTCCTCAAAGTAAAAGAAACTAATAGTTTCGACAATGGACTTAAGCCACAGTTAAAAAAAAAAATTCTTTAGAATAATCTGCTTATTTGTGCTACTTTAAATATACCAGGAATTTCATGAAATTAGACAGAAAGATCACCTCCACTTACCACCCAGATTCCTCCAACAGTCCTTTCTTCCCCTGTCCTGCCCCTGTCCCTCATTTCCCCATCAAGGTCCTTCCTGTGTTTCTTGTTTTGCTACTAATAACCTAAACTACTAACCTAAATTTTCTCTTGACAGGGAAAATAATATTGCCAGAATTGGAAGAAAATGCACCATCTCCTACAATTTCTAATTTAGATTTGTAAGTAGTAGTAATGACATTTTGATATCCATATGTCAACTGTCTAGTTGTCTACTGTGTCCCAACTCCCACCCCTGTCCTTTCCTCAGCCCCAACTTCCCCATCAAGGTCATACCTGTGTTTTTTGTTTTATCAACTCTCCCAACCTAAATTTTCCCTTGACAGGGAAATACCATTGGCAAAGTTGGAAGGAACTTTGTAGCTGATTTTACCATGTAATTTTAACTCATATAATAAATTAAATCATAATGATACTTAGTAGCTAAAGATGAATACATTTTGTGTAATAGTGTAGAATTCTGACTGAACTTAAAAAAATGCAAGCAAGCAAGCAAACAAACAAACAAAAAAGCCAACCCAAAAATAAACTAACAAATTACAATGACAAACCCAGTGCCTCTGTTTTTACATTTTAGACTGGAACTATCTACTTTCTAGATGCTCTCTGTATCCTCAACAGCTACCAATTTTATATATTGCTTGCTTATTATATATTATTTGCTTATAACCATTCCTCTTGAAACTCCTTTGGAAAAACTCAAATCCTCCTTTAGCATATTTGTACTCCAAACTATGTCTTGTCACTCACCCACCAGAAAGCACTCCATCCCTGCCTCTGTTCAATTTAAGCCTGGATGCCTCAGGACCCCATAACACCTGTAAATGGTGGACAATCAGAGTCCAGAGACATGCAAACCAACATTTCCAAAGTAGAATAGTGTCATTAGATGAAAGAGAATGAAATTATGGAGTACCAAAAGAATGAGGCTTTATTGTCAACCATACATTTTTCTCTGGACCACATAGTCTACTAGCTACCTGATGCTTCCACCTGAAGACTTAACTTATCTGGAGCTTCTTTCTGGATCCAGTTCTTTTAGAGTTTTTATGTCAGTAACATGTTCCATAAAGAGGCCTGTTGTTAACAGAACATCCTGGAAATAATCCTTAATTCATCTCTGTACTTCAAAGCACCATTATCCTGCCCCATCAAATTCACCTACCCAGCTGACTATGCCCTCAAAATATAACTTTAAGCTACTTAACATCAAAGCCAAACCACCAGGATGTCACAGCTTGAATACTCCATCAAATTCCTAAGTAACTTGTGAATTTGTCTCTTAGGATTCATTCTATATAATATTTTCTAGACAGCAGTTCTAAAAGGCATAAATCACAGCTTAAAACACTTTATGCAATTTAGCACATGCTGGTCTCTGCCTTACTATTTTAAAAGTTTGTTTATACTTACTTATGCTCTGCTTCATTATTCCTGTTTTACAAAAGCACCAGTATTATTTTTGTCTTGAAAATGTTTTCTTGATTCTTCTCTACTTGCTTATTAGATGGGATCACATATCAACTTTTAGTCCCCAAGACTTCATTATAGAAGCTTTTCCTCATCACACTAGATACAGTGGTACCCTCCCTTCATCTATGCCACTTTCGAATCATCCACTCTTCTGTTCTTTTACTTCGCATATCATCATAACACATTGTTGAATTTAAGGGATATCTATATCTCACTGGTAGAATGTAGACTTCAAGAGATCTGAGACTTGATATTTGTTTACTTTTGAACTGTATAAATATAAAACATTGTTGAAAACATCATCCATGCTCTTCAAATATCTCTGTAACATAAATTAAAGAAGGTATTTTAAACAATATTTGAATTTGGAAAACACTATGCCAGCCTTATATAATTTCTGCAATGTTTAGTTACTTTAAAGAATTTGATAATAATCAGCACTGTAATTACATATTCATTTAAAATAATAACACACCAGATTTTCTACCTTCAACTGTGATATAAAAACAAGATAATTTTGACATTTTTAACTGGGAGAAATAAATAATCAAAGAAACTATATAAAGATGATGATTTCTCAGACATTAGAGAGCAATCAGACTAAGACAGTGACAGTCAGAAGAAGGAAATCTACTGCGGTGATCTCTGAGATGGCTCTTAAAACATTACAAAAAAACAGAGAGGTAAAGAACATTACTAAGCTTATAATATTGGAACCGATATTAATCTAATACAAAAACTGGATAAGGCAACATGAAAGGAGAAAACAATTATTCCCAATCATTATGATGCAAAAATAATCTCAATAATTATCTCGCAAGCAGAATTCAAGGTCACATTATGAGGATCATGCATAATATTGCGTTATCTGTATTAAAAACACTCAAAGTCTGATTCAAGATATACATATGTTCATTGCACCACTATAAACAAATGACAAGAAATGGAAACAGCTGAAATTAAAAGAAACATGTGCATATTACAGTTAGAGGGGACAGCACAGACCATGGACATCAAAATGGCCTGCTGAAAGACTCATTTATCTTTAAAATGATGACCACTGAAAGTTTGACTATGCTCCAGTGAGTATATGGGCAACAAAAATTGGACTTGGCATATTTGAACATTACTGCAAGGGTGATCAGAGTGCATTGTATAAAAATCCCCCAAATTAATAGAAGTATTGTATTATGGAATTTTTTAAAGGGGATTCACTAAATGGGGAGGGAAGGGTCAGGTGGGAGGAATGAGAGGTCAAGAGAAGATGGTCAGAGACAATTGTCAAATTTTTCTGTTGAAAAAGTGGAAATGCTCAGAAGAAATTACCTAAACTTTTAATTTAACAACCAAGAAAAAGAAGCATAGATTAAATCTAAAACAACTACAAATGATCAGTGTAAGAGAAGCAAATTACTCTCAAGGAATGAAGAGTAGCAAAGATGACAAGATAAACAACAGAGAAGATTGATGAAACCAAAAGCTACTTCTCTTGAAGAATCTATACATATGATGATCCTGTATACAGGGCTACTAGGGAAAAAGAAAGTTGTCAATATAGAGATGAGAAAGGATTCCTGTAGATTTTATAGACTTTGTGTTGGTAATAAAGGGATTTTACTACTAAATATTGCAGACGAAACTCTAAATGCTTAAATCATATGGAAAAAGTCCTTGAATGACACAAACTGACAATACTAAGCGGATATATATGTATTATTGACAGATCATTCATTGCAGAACATGCCTATGATGGAAACTTTTGTCACCCAAAGCTTTACTAGAAAATTCAGTGAAACAGTTAAGGTGGGAAATAAATATTACATCACATTGACTACTCTGGCAAACAGAAGAGGATAGAATATTCAATAACTAATTTTGTGAAACCTGTATGAACTTGATAAAAAAATCTGTAAAAACGAACAAACAAACAAAACAAAACAAAAAAACAGTTTTAATGGGGGAAAGGAGATCCAGCGATAGGCCCAAACTGGAATCCAGCTCAAGAGAAGGCTCCAAGGCTTGACACTATTAGTGATGCTATGGTGTACTTACAGACAGGAGCCTAGCATGGCTGCTCTCAGAGAGGCCCAACAAGCTGTTGAAACAGTAAGATACAGATATTTACACCTAACCAATGAATAGAAGCTGGGGATCCCTGTGGCTAAATTAGGGGAAAGCTGGAAGAAGCTGAGGAGGAAGGTGACCCCATATGAAAGCCAGCAGTCTCAACTAACCTAGAACTCCGAGATCTCTCAGGTACTGAGCCACCAACCAGGCAGTATACTCTAGCTGAGATGAGGTTCCTGACACATATACAGTACAGGACTGCCTGATCCAGCCTCAGACAGAGAAGATACATCTAACCCTCTACAGACTTGAGCCCCCATGGAGTGGAGAGTTCTAGTGGAGTGGAGGTGTAGGGTGGGGACATCCTCTTGGAGACAGGGAAGAAGGAATGGGATGAAGAACAGTCAGAGGGCAGACTGGGGGTGGGGGGCATAACGACTGAACTGTAACAAAAGATTAAAGAATAATAATAATAATAAAAGAAGACTAGAACTATTTCTGTTCATGAAGTATTAAATACCAAAAACAACAATTTTTAAGAGTTTTCATGTAGCAATATATAAAAGCATTATGATAAATAACATATTCTAACCAAAATAATTAATCATATCAAAATGTAGTTTGATTAAAATTTTAAAGTAATTCTCTTATAGATTTAAAAAATAAATATCACTTTAACATATTCAGAAAAAAAGGATTTGATATGGACATAGAAAATTTTAATTAATTCATAAAAGCATAATAAAAACACATTTTGAACAAGTATGAAATCAAGATTGCATTATAAATCAATACAATTCCATGTGTGAAGAAAGAAACTAAAAATAATAAAAATAAACTATTCTTGGAGATCTATGCTTGTAGGATAAAGTATTTGGAAGGACTAAATTAAGAAATACAAGAGTTCAAGACTAGTTTGAGTTATATAGCAAAGCTCTTTTGTAAAAGCAAAAGAAAGAAACTAAACTAAAAATACACCAATCTCTATTTCATCCAGTGTAGATTAGTTAGGAATGAACTTGATTGAAATCTTTCAAGACTTAATTGCTGAAAACTACAAAAAAAATGCTTAAAGAATAAAACAAGATGTGATGATCATGAATTAGAAGACTCAAGACTTGTGTTTTATATTTTTCCCATTTTGATTTCTAGATTCAACATAAACTCAGGTATAAGACAGATTGTTCTTACAACTGATATTGACAAACTAATTCTTTTTTTTATTGGATATTTTATTTACATTTCATATGTTGTCCCCTTACCCCATCCCCCACCCACCCAGGAACCCCCAATCCCCTCATCCCTCCTCCTTCTTCTCTGTGGATGTAACCTCTATCTACCCCCCTACTCCCACCTCCCCACCCTCAAAATTCCCACCCCCTGGGGCGTCCAGCCTTCATGAGGTCAAGGTTCTCTTCTTCCACCTATGCCCAGCAGGGCCCTCCACTCTTACATATTCAGCTAAAGCCCTGGATCCCTCCCTAAGTGCTCCCAGGCTGGTGGTTTAGACCCTGGGAGCTGTGGTTGGTTGGTATTGTTGCTCTCCTCATGGTGCCACAAATCTTTCAGCTCCTTCAGTCTTCACTCTAACTCCTCCATTGAGAACACCATGATCAGTTCAATGGCTAGTTGTGAGCATCTGCCTCTGAATATGTCAGACTCTTGAAGACCTCTGAGGAGACATCCATATCAGGCTCTTATCAGCGTGCACTTCCTGACTTCCACATCAGCATCTACCTTTGGTGGCTGCACATGGGATAGATACTCAGGTGGAGTGATCTTCAGACGGCCCCTCCTTCAGTTTCTGTCCCTCACTTTGTCTCCATATTTGCTCCCTTGAGTATTTTGTTGCTCCTTCTAAGAAGGACCGAATCACTCCCACTTGATCTTCCTTCTTTATGAGCTTCATGTGGCCTGTGAGTTGCATCTTGGGCATTTCAAGGTTCTGGGCTAATATCCAATAATCAGTGAGTGAATACCATGTGTGTTCTTTTGTGATTGGCTTACCTCACTCAGGATGATAATTTCTAGTTCCATCCATTTACCTAGGAACCTCTCAGTTCCTGAACAGAACACCAATGGCATATGCTCTAAGATCAAGAATTGACAAATGGGACTTCTTAAAATTGCAAAGTTTCTGTAAGGCAAAGGACACTGTCGATAGGGCAAAACGACAACCAACAAATTTGGAAAAGATCTTTACCAATCCTTCATCTGATAGAGGGCTAATATCCAATATATATAAAGAACTCAAGAAATTAGACTCCAGACAAACTAATTCTAAAATTAGAATATAATATATCTATAATGTCTAAGAATATTTTCATATATTAAATCAAAATTGGCTCTCACAACATGATTTCGAGGCTTACTTACAAGCCTCGATAACTAATATTTCACACTGATATTGACATAATGACAGGTAAATACAAGAGAGTTATTTACACGCATGCATGGCTGAATTATTTTTGCAGAGTCTCTAAGGACAGTCAATAAAAAGTGAGTATTACTTACGTGTGTGTATACATACTTATAACCCACACATACACAAACAAATGCCCATGGTCCTGGAAAAAAAAAAACACAAAGGCAAAGCTAACCAAAGCTTTTTAACTTTCATTTCTGGATGCTTGTTACTTATAATGATTGAAGCACTGGAGACTAAAACATTGAGAATGAACACTAGTAAAGATCTTGGTAGCAATGTGTTTGGAACCATAATCTGTTAGAAAAAAAACACAATATACTTTCAACAGATTAAAATTAGGAATATTGTCTCCACAACATAACTCCACCCCCTCTGTCTAATGAAAATGCAAGGCATAGACTAGAGAAACTATTTCTAAAACACAGTAACAGACTACTCATAGCAAATTATCTCAAAACTCTTTAAACCCAATAATAAATAAACAGTAGAACAAATGTGTGTGAAGATACTAAGCCATGTTGCTACAATGGCTACATGCATAAAGCCTCCTCTCTGAACACTGAGAGACTATGGGTTAACTTTAATTCTTACACATTTCTGAGGAGACTGAACACAGTAAAATCTCTCAGTACTTGGTTACTGTTTATAAAATTAAATCTGCACATACTATAAAGCATACGTATTTACCTCTTCTTTACTTAGCCAATAATAGCAAAAAGTATTTTATTTCATAAAATTCTATGAAACACTAATAATTGTTTTTCTTGTTTGTTTGGTTTTTAAATTTTATTTAATTTTTTTACACTGTAGATTTTATCCCCATTCCAGTCCTCTCTCTGACTGTTCCACTTCCTATACTTTCTCCTTTCCCCTTTGTCTCCACAAGGACATCTGCATACCTACCCCACCAAACCTCCCCACTCCCAGGGGTCTCGAGTCTTTTGAGGGTTGGGTGCATCGTCTCTGATGGAATGCAGACCCAGTAATCCTCTGCTCTATATGTGTTGGGGACCTCATCTAAGCTGGTGTATGCTGCCTGGTTGGTGATCCATTGTCTGAGAGATCTCGGGAGTCCAGGTTAATTGAGACTGCTGGTCAGCCTACAGGGTTGCCCTCCTCCTCAGCTTCTTCCAGCTTTTCCCTAATTCAACCACAGGGGTCAAGAGCTTCTGTCCATTTGTTGGGTGCAAATATCTACATTTGACTCTTAGCTGTTTGTTGTGTCTTTCAGAGGGCAGTCATGACAGGCCCCTTTTTGTGAGTACCCTATAAACTCAGTAATAGTGTCAGGCCTTGGAGCCTCCCTTAAGCTGGATCCCACTTTGGGCCTGTCACTGGACCTTCTTTTCCTCAGTTTCTTCTCCATTTTTATCCCTGTAGTTCTTTTAGATAGGAACAAACTAAATAATTGTGAGACTTAACTGTGGTTGGTACATACTATGCCTTGTCCAAGCAGAATCATATTATAGAGGAGATAAGCAATACCTTTTGAAGTAATTGATATGTGTACTTCCATAATAGGAGTGAGGAGCTAGAGATGAACATATATGCTAAATTCATGGGTTTGATTTGTGTTTTCATTTTATTAATTGCTTACTTAATTTTTATACAATATATTTTTATTTTGCTTCTCTTTTGCCAATTCCTTCCAGACCTTCCCACCTCCCTATACCCAATCTTATATTCTTCTTCTCTGTATTAAAAGCAAAAAAAAAGAAGAAAAAGGGAGAGAAATGAATAAATAAAAAGAGAAAGAAAAAATAAAAGAAAGAAAGTATCAAAGAAAAAGAAAGAAGGAAGGAAGGAAGCAATCAAGCAGAAAGGAAAGAAAGAAAGAGAGAGAGGGAAAGAGAGGGGGAGGGAAGAAGGGAGGGAGGAAAGGAGGGAAGGAGGGAGAGAGAGAGAGAGAGAGAGAGGGGAAGAAAGAAAGAAAGAAAGAAAGAAAGAAAGAAAGAAAGAAAGAAAGAAAGAAAGAAAGAGGGTTCATTGTGTATTGGACAATTATTCCTGGGCATAAGGACAGTCCTGGAATGGGATTCATATACCCAATGACATTCAATTTGATAAAATAATTTCCCTTTGCCTATAGGTTTTAGTTGTGGACATTTGGATGAGCTAGATCTCCACAGGCTTACGTATTTTGATACTTGTTCTCTAATTGGTGGAAGTATTTGGCTATTTTGATGAAATGTTTGATTTTGATGGAAGTGTGCAATTGTGGGTAGGCTCTGAGGTTTCAAAAGTCACTCATACCATTCTCAATTAGCTCTGCGTCTCTGTGGATAAAAATGTAAGCTCTCCACTACTGTTCCAACACCATTCCTGCCTACCTACTATCATATTCCTCTACATGATGGCCATGGATTCACCTGTAACTCTCAGCCTTCCATATATCTCTTTTTCTATAAATTTCTCCGTCATAGTGTCACTTCAGAGCAATGGAAAAGCAACTGACACATATTACATGTATCATTTTGGTAAGGGGTGGAACCCATATCTCATTCACTTTTCAGTGCTAGGACCTCATCTGACTTAAATCTGTGTGGGTCTGGTGTGTGTTTGCACAGTCTCTGTGAATTCATATGTGCATTAGCCCTGCTTTCTATGGAAGAAATTTTTTCCTTAAAGTCATGCATAAGCTGTGGTAGATTGTTTCCTTACATGTTGGTATCAGCCTTTTAAACATTCAATATGTTGTACTATAATCTGAACTTTACATTATATATAATACCTATTTATATGATATATACTGTTTTTCCTTTGCCAAATAAAGGTCTTCAATGTTGTAAACAATGGACACATATTTGAAACAAATAGTCTTGCTCTTACATTTCATATTTTTCAAATAGTTTTGTCATCAGGTAACCAAAGACAAGAAATATTATGTCTAATTATCATTCTGTGAGCTCTTAGCGAATTTCCAAAGCTGTTTATATACTTTTGATAGAATAGGTCTTTACAAACTAATAAGGTAAATTCTATCATTAATATGTTACATGTTACTAATAAACTTGATAATCAAGCTTACCATTGTTTATAAGAATCTGTTCAAAACCACGGATATGATTGGAAAATAATTTAGCATGTAATACAGGCACCTGAAATATAAGCGCACTCCTCAAAAGCTGTATTTTACTGCTTTGGATAGAGAAGAAAGTACTAGGCTCCAAATGATGTATTGGTGAAGACAGCATGCCACAAACTAGCTGTCATATCAGAATCTTTTCAAAGAGCAGAAGACAATGATTCTGTTGAAAGGGAAAAAAATGATTTCTTTATAATGATGACAGTTCTAGAGCCATGCAAAGGCAAGGGCCAGATTCTGTACTTTGTCAGTAAGAAATGATGAACAAGCAAAGCTGACTCTTTTTAGAGATTGCTAATAGAGACCCAGTTGTTGATATGAGGTCTTTCCTGTCAATCATTATGTTAGTGCAGTTCAGAGAAGGAAACAAAATGAAACAGGGCAAAGTTTGTCATCTGAAGATAAGTTCTGGCAAACATTGCATTTGTTCAAGTGCTACAGTCTACTTCTTATTACCTGAAAAGGTGTCAAGGAAGGCAGTAATTGGGAATAGATCTAACCTTCCTTTAATTGAACTCATGTTTGCTGTTAA
>NW_021604578.1:12892193-12892697 GCF_004785775.1 Grammomys surdaster | reverse complement strand
GGGAATAGATCTAACCTTCCTTTAATTGAACTCATGTTTGCTGTTAAGTTGTAATTCTGTAATTTTAAGAAAAGTCAAAGTTCATGCATTTGTTACTACCATCTGTTTAAGATGAGGTATGGTTATACCGTCTATAGTCAGGTAAAACTCTATGAAAATATTTGCTTCTAATGGCACTGCCTTCAAGGCGATTTGAACTCAATCTATTTTGAAGATGATGGACTTCTCTGTGATTTATTAGATGAAATGTTCAACATCAAGTGTGTACAGGTGTCACCAAACCTCAGTAGTCTAATGTGTTGACCACAGAATGAGCATGGGGATCAACATTCCATTTGCTTTGTTAATATCACACTTCATTTTTTCAGAGAATTTCAATATCTGTTAATTATATTTACTCAAAGTCTTCTCAGACCCACAATGTATACCTTCTCACTTTGTGCTTTAGTTTAGTTTAGTTTAGTTTAGTTTAGTTTAGTTTAGTTTAGTTTAGTTTAGTTTAGT
>NW_021604578.1:12874904-12892183 GCF_004785775.1 Grammomys surdaster | reverse complement strand
GTTTAGTTTAGTTTAGTTTAGTTTAGTTTAGTTTAGTTTAGTTTAGTGGAAAAGACTGTCTTCCTGCAGTTCTATGCCTCTAACAATCTTTCTAACTCCTCTCTTGCAATGTTTCTTAAGGAGTAGGAGTTGTATTATAAATGTTTTAATTGAAGACAAGAACCCCTTGCTTAGAGATTACCTCTGAATTTTACTCAGTTGTGGTTTATTTTTAAAGTAACTTTATCCCATTACCCTGTTTTAAGCAGACTCACATTAGAAAGACAGGTGAATTATCAGCACTCAGCACAGACTACTATGACTTCAAAGTATCAGACGTTTCAGCTGTTCAGTGGTTTGAAAGCATGAAGACCAGAAATCACTTACATGGGTGTCAACATTCATTAGGTCTAGGTGGACAGATGCTCCCTTTGTCAATCTTTCTCTGTTTTCTAGATCATGTGTCCTCAGTGCTTAAATTCAGGACTCACAAATCACAAAGTAAACACACATACACACACACACACACACACACAGAGTGGGGGTACAGACAGACAGAGGGACAGAGGAAGGGAAAGAGTCTGACCAATAGCACCAGTCTTGCTGGTTGGGACTACTTTCGAGGACAACAAAAATAATTTTAACTGTTCAGTTTTGAAATACTAGCATTCTTCTGCCTTAAGATACTTAGTATTAGAGAAGCCAAAGAAAGTCTGAGAGGTGTGGGAAACATGGATTTGAGATTGCGTGTCATTGACAGCTAAGTACCTCAGCAAAGTGTCACTGCAAGACAGCCCATTGATGAATGGAGTAGTGGCATTTTCTCAAATATTCTTCAACTTCTATTTGTTTTTGCTTGCTATTAGCTTCCTTTGCAATTTTGCTCATGATCTTTATTTGCCCATTTTCAAATTTTGCTGATGATTAATACTTCAATTGCTTCTCAACAATGAGGAATGCATACCCCGATGGGTGCTATTTATATTCCTTAATGGTGTTGTCATCTGCTTCACAGCTTTCTAGCTCCACGAAGCTGGAAGAACACTTGACCAAGACAAGCTCAGTCTCAGTGAGGCATTGGGTGAAGCCATCCTGGACCATCAGCTCTGTGATGCAGCCATAGCTCTCCAGGATATCCAAGCACTTAAGACAGAGTAGCAGTAGTCTTTGTGATTGAGTTGCTGGGCCAGAAGTATCAATGGACAACTGTAGCCTCAGCCTTCCATCTACTTGTATGCAAATGCACATATTAAGACTTCCAATAGTTTCCTTCACTTCAGCATACTGAAACGTTGACATATATCTGTAATCCTTTGTCAGTAGCTCACTAAGCAGTAATGCTCAATAGTAAGGACTTGACAATACATACATTGGTGCCGACATCATGTAGGCAAATTACAGTATAGTAAGAGAACTTCTACAGGTCTCAAGTGACTTGATGGTATTAGCTTTTGGGTTGGTAGAAGTCTGTAATCTCTTAAGCTAAAATATTCCCAAAAGATTGAAGTAACCATCATAGTCAGAGACAGAAGTTGCCAACAAATGGCTAGTAAAGGGCTAAGGATAAGGGAAAATAGTTTGGTTTTGGATCTGCAACATTCAAATCCTCCCAAATCACTGAAGTACCAACAAGTCAGCTTTTCCAGATTGCTCAGTGCAGGTGTGGCTTCTCCATGGGAAATTTAGCTCCCTCAGTTTAGATGTTCCAGAGGCAGGATTCACTGACCCTTGGAAACCTGAAGAGCTCATTCAAATCTTAGGAAAGTGGAGGAGGGAGAGCTAGTGTATTTTTATTTTTAAAAAAGCATTCTTGTGCTATCTATCATCTAGAAACTATAAACTCAAATATTCTTAGTATACCCATAAGTTTTGTGAACATTACCACCAATTTTAGACATTTTAATCTATCAAAGCTGAATGATACCCCTTAAGAGTCACCCCAAATAATATCTATCAATCTATAGCAACCAATCGTGTACTTTTTTACTTTTATGATTTTATCATTTCTATAAATAGAAATCAAATAATATATGATTTTTATGTTCAACTCTGTCAGAATAATATATTTTAGTTTCATTTATAGTCTAGCATGTATCAGTGCATGTGAAGTATTAATTTATATGAATGAATAATACTGTACTTGTGAATACTGTAATATTTTCATTCAGTCTTGAATGAATGTTTGTATTTTCTCTATTGAGGTGTTATATAAATGGTACTGCCATAACCATGAAGTGCAATATTTACTATATACATATGGTTTCATTGCTATGAGTTGTGTACCAAAGAATTAAATACTGGGTCATAGTATAGCTCTGTGTTTAATGGTTTGAGAGACTTATCATTTTCAAGGTAGCCTTATAATTCCCAAGCTCTATCAGTGTATGAGTCTAACAATCTCGTTTCAGCCTCACTAACATGACAGTAGTCCCGGTCTTGTGGATGACTAGCATCTCCATGAGGGTGCAGGTACATGTCAGTATAAGGTTTGAATTGCATTTTCTTTAGTGACTAATGTGTTTGAATATCTTTTACTTTTTGGAGTAATTGCCCATATATATTCATTTGTGAGAATACCCCAAATCTTGGTTTCTTTTTTCTTTTGATTTCATGACTTTAATATTCCTTAATGTACAATAATTGATTTCAGCTTCTTTCATGGTGATTCTCACACTGTGATTGAATGGCCACTGCTGGGGGGGGAGGTGTCTCTGAGTTTCCTTCAGGAAATCAAATCGACGAAATTATCTTCACTATTCCAGGTGTATAGTGAGTTTTTCCATTATTATAATACATATGCATGATAGCAGAACAAATTAAATGCAGATGCAGACATGAGAATCCTTTGAGTTCAGCTTAAGCCCAGCACTAGATACTCCAAAATGAATAAAGGAGAGTATGGTTCCTCTCTCATAAAAAGATTGTGTTGGAAAATGTTGTTGCTTTTCAAAAAACATGTAATGGGTTTGTTACTACGAAATGAAGTAATATGTTTTTAGCTCTGCTATATTTTATGAGATAGTAAGTCTGTTATGCAATCCTCACCCAATAAAATGGTTCCATGCTGTCTCCAGTTTTAAAGTATACCAAAGGGTCCTGAGATCAAAGATTTTTAGGAACAGTGATATATGTGATGATGAACAGAGTACTCACACAGAGAAGCCTCATTTCTGTTTTATACAGTACCTTCATCTAGCACAGAAGAATTAGTTCCAGGTAATCCTTCCAGATATACTCTCTTCCCGGAACATGTCCAGTTAGTAAAAATACACGGAAGAGATAAAGTATTTCTGAAATAGCACATGGACACTTAAAAGGGATCACAATGCCTCTCTAGTGTTGCTCTTTCTATATTTGCTGATATAATGATGGGCTACAACAGTGTCTTTACTAAATTGATATTTCTAGTTTAATGTACCTGAGTTTCTCACATGTGATGACCAATCCTATAGAAGCTATTTCTCCTAAGCATTTGATCTATGGAAATAACTTATATGATTACTTAGTGTTAGTGATGCCTGTTTGACAGCTATATAAACATTTGTTGCACTCTGTTTCTGAGAAATGGTTTGTGTATATTTATGGAGATAGTGGTAAAGAATCTGGACTCCAGAGACAGACTGTAGTGTAAAAATCCCATGTCTGACACGTACTGTATATCATTAGTACATTATTCTTTTTAAAACTTTTTTATTGGTCATTTATTTACATTTCAAATGTTATCCCCCTTCCTGGTTTCCCCTCCGAAAACCTGCTATACCATCCCCTCTGCTTCTATGAGGGTGCTCCCCCACCCACCCACTCCTGCCTCACCTCCCTAGCATTCCACTACACTGGGTCATTGAGCCTTCACAGGACCAAAGGCCTCCCCTCTCATTGATGCCAGAGAAGTCCATCCTCTGCTACATATGCAGCTGGAGCCATGAGTCCCTCCATGTGTAGTGCATTCTTCTTAACCTCCGTGTTTCTTCATTCTTCATCTGTAAAAATGAACATAATGATTATATTAGCATATTCCTATCCACTCAATGGTGTTAAGAAGATTTTTATACATGCACCTAGTTGTATGTATATTTAAGGGCTTGAATATGAAATACTGTGTGTTGACAATTTGGTCAGTTGATGTGATATTCAGAAGTGGGGCTTCTTGTTAATGATTGGCTCAAGGGAGCATTTACCTAATCAAAAGATTATTTTATTGATTAATTTGTAATTTGATGATATTGAGAGATGACAGAAACAAGGAAGAAGTGAGTCACTGGAGTCATTCATTTAAAATAATGTTTGGGTTTCATTCACATTCTAGTAGGCAATAGTAATTATAGTTTGTATTCACTTATACAAACAAGTAACACTGTATGTTAGATATTACATATATTCTTATCTATAAGTTAATGGACAGTTATATTATTTGTTTTTCTTTGGAAGGGGTATTATAAACAATTCTACCATGACCATGGTTATACTCTTGAAAGGAATAGCCTGTCTCTGGCTCCTGACCTCCTCTCCTTCTCCCCTTGCCCCTCTCCTCTCCCCCTCTCCTCTCCCGTCTTCCCTCCCCTTCCCCTCTCCTTCTCTCAGTCCCTTCTCCCTGTCCCCTCCCTCTCTCTTTCCCCTTCCCCCTCCCCTACCCCTCCCCTTCCCCTCTTCCTTTCCCCTCCCCCTCTTCCATTCCCCCCTCTCCCCTCTCCATCTCCCTCCCCCTTTCCCCTCTCTCCCTCTCCCCTTCTCCCCTTCCCTCTCCCTCTCCTTTTCTCTCCTCTCTCTCTCTCTCTCTCTCTCTCTCTCTCTCTCTCTCTGTCTCTCTCTCTCTGCATGTGTTCCACATATGCTAAGATTTTTTCTCTGCTATGTTCTTCGACCATGAAGACCTGCTTGAGGTCGACTGTAATGGCGCTAGCTGTGGACTGAAAGCCCTGAAATAGTGAGCCCTAATAAACCTCCAGTCCTAGATTCTTCTCAAATATTGGGTGCCAGTGAAGAAACGTTCACAGCTTGAACCATTTTTTTCCTATGACTGTGTAGTGTTACAACTGTAGAATAATGCCAGGCACTAAGTATTAGTAAGTCTTCTTTTTTATGAATTTTTATCTCAATTTTCTTAATTCTGTAATGAGGAGCCTAATAGTTTGCACTTCTTCAGAGAATTATAATAGAAAGTGTATTGAAACACACTGAGGTACTCGCTAGAGTATTGTTTATAGAATTACTTCTTGAAAAATGTTAAGTATTGTACTTACCAGTATATACTTGAGAAGGTAATTAATTAATCTGACTTTGCTCTAATGGAAGAAGTCCTCCAAATTAAATCATTGTTTCCTGTAATTCTCATGCTGTAAAGAGTGCTGAAGGGCAACTTATCCAGTCTAGCAATTCACAGTTTAACATTAAATTTGAATCACACTCTACCTGGGTTTTAATAAATAATCATCTCCACAGTTAAGGTTTTAGCATGTGTATGTTCAAAAACCCTGCAGAGATTTCTTGTGTATAGTTCAGTTTATCACCAAGATAGTTTTACATGTTTGTGCCTCCAAAGAAGATACACCTAGAAAACAAAAAGATTGGTTTGGTGAGTCATCTCAAAACTGGGTGAAGAGTATCTAGTTTACATTTGGAACCAATTATAACTTGTCAGACCTTCAGGTTTGTGTGCGAAAGAGCTTTTGAGCCTTCCCTACAATAATATTTTCTGCAGAGAAGACATGGAGATTCTGAAAGCTGTAGCTACAGAAAATATTTCTCTACACAAACCTCCTGCATTTGACTGTTTGCCAAAGGAATAGATGTATCTTGATTGCTGGTCCACACACATACTTTAGGCTTTGTGTGATATGATCAGCATCAATAGAAACTAGTCACATATTCTTAAACTGGAGAGATGTCTTTCACATTGCAGTGTGTAGCATTATAGATCAGTAAGAAAGGCACTTGGTACTAAGTCTTTGAATCACAGTTTACCAGCATAGATTTTGATTTCTGTATTGGTGACTGCTCTGCTTTCATTTTGTTGAAATGATGGAATATCCTGAAGGAAGATGACTTTTTATTTCAATTTACAGTTTCAGGTTACAGCCTGGAATTGCAGGGATTGTAGGGAATTGACTGTAGGGAAGCCAGGCTAGAAATTTTCAAGACCTAGTCTCATCATCCCTGTAGTGGAAAATAGAGAAAGGAATGCATACATACTCAGTTGTTCGCTTGTGTTTAGCTTGATTTGATTTCTTTATTTTTATACCATCAAGAATCCCTACCAAGGGAATGACATTCCTCATGGTGACCTGAATATTCCCACATCAATTAATTTCCTTAAGACAATGTAATGCCTCACAGATATTCTAACAACCCAACACAATATAGAAAATCTCTCACTGTGACTTTCTATCCAGGTCATTCCCAATTGTGTCAGGTTGACAGTTAAACCTAACTGTTACAGTGACTAAGGTAAAATTCCCAACAAAGGTAGACAGATTTGTAAAGAAAAGGATGGAAGCTGTGGCAACTTCTTTACAGAAAAGCTTTTGACCAGCTCTTGAGAATCAAGTGCATGCTGTCTCTCTGGCATCTTTTAGGTTCATATAATCTGTAACTGCACCTGATGCTGTCATTAACATTTGGCAAAGCTAGTACTATTTCTGTCTGATCATACCATATTCATAATTTTTAAGCAACAGTAATAATTCCATAATGTGTAACGTATTTTACAAACACTACCTAACCCAATTATCTAATTACTTTGTTTTAGAGTTGAGCATATTTTCAAAAGTCAAGAAGATGAAGTGATTTGCCATTGCTAATATGTGTTAATTGGCAGACTCAACATATTATTTGCTGTTTCTAAAATAAAACTCTTAAACTTAATTTCAAATCCCTTGCTTTATCCAAATTGTGAAAGTTGTAATCCCGTATTAATTCTACAATATCAACTTTTGAAATTTCTCTTTACGTTCGCATTTCCAGTAAGTGCCCTGTTTTGAGAGCTTTCCCTGAGTAAGTCCTGTAGTTTCATTGTTTGCTTTCATGGATAATTCTCAGCATTTATCACCATTTGGCAATGCATTTCACTTCTTTGCTTACTTAGATACTTTTCCTTTCTTCTACTAAATTCCATGATAATTTGAATCTTTTCCTATCTCTCTCATCACTACATCCCTAGTGCCTACCCCAGTGCAGCTAGTCCTTAAATATTTTCAAATGATTGTAGAGGCCTGAGGATTTTTATAGTTACTGAACAAATTAGACGGCTTCTAACGGGGCAGTGCCAAAAGAGGGAGAGTCTGGACTGAGAAGCATCCTTCATGTCTCTGGAGAATGATGGTGCTTTCAAAGATGCTGTAAAAGGTTGATGATTCTGGTGTGGTTTCTAAGCTCTTTGTCAGCAGTCATACTGATCCTTCAGGCACTTTGACTCACCAGGCCTTGAAATTCAATATTCTGAGCTCTGTCAGATGAAAATTTTTAAATCAAATCACCCCCCAAAACTATCAAATTTAGAATTTTGCCAAGCTATATTATTCCCCACTCAGAAATGTATTCCTAATTGAATTGTATTAGTAATGCTAGGCTTGTGCTTAGAAAGATACATTTGACACATTCTCAGAAAGCATACTTCTTTCTAGAATATACCTCAATAACATGTGGAATATACCAATGTGCTCGAAAAATGAAAAGTTTGTTAATTATACAAGTGCTTATGAGCTTTCCCCCTCTTTTCTTTGAAATTCTCACTTTAGCTCTCATATAATAAATAAGGGTAAAATGTGACACCACTAAATTTAAAAGTAATTGTCTACTCTTACTTTATAACTCATAACACACCCACACACACACACATACGTGCTTGTGCACACACACACACATGTGCTTGTGCATGTGCACATGAGTTCCTGGATTTGGGGCTAAAGATTTTGGGCTGCCTGACACTGATGGCTGCTGTGAGCTGAGCTCCAGTCCTCTACTGTTAGGTAGTCCTCTCCATCTCACTTGAATAATATATATTCATACTTCTGCCTATTTATTTCAAGCTTCTATTAATAAAATTCTGAGCCAACTAGTGTGTTAAAGCACAATTCCTACTCAGTTTTTTATCACAATTTAGTCACTGCTTTTGTTAGCTTTTTGGTAGAAATTGACCATTTCCTCAGAAGTCACAGAATTACCAGAATCTGATCCCTCTTCAGTTAAATTATTGGATGAATCTCAGAAAAGGCTTTGAACTTTGGACTTTTAACATTGTTGAGACTGTTATAGACTATGGGGACTTTTGAAGTTGGACTAAATGCATTTTGCACTATGCTATGTTTAGGTATGACCCACATAGAATCATATGTTTGAACAAGTCTTTGGGGGACCAGGGAATGGAATGTGATAGTTTGTATATGCTTGGCCCAGGAAGGGACACTATTAGGAGGTGTGGTCTTGTTGGAGTAGGTATGTCTCCGTGGTATGGGCTTTAAGACCCTTGTCCTAGCTGCCTAGAAACAGTCTTCTCCTATCAGTATTCACATGAAGATGCTGAAATTTCAGTTCTTCCAGCCCCACATCAGTCGGGATGCTGCCATGTTCATGCCTTGATGATAATGAACTGAACCTCTGAACTTATAAGCCAGCCCCAATTAAATGTTGTCTTTTTAAGAATTGTGTTGGTCATAATGTCTGATCACAGCAGCAAAAACCTAACTAAGAGACTATCCAGTTGGTATGCTCTTTCCTGGGGAAGACTATTTTCAAAACTTATCATTTCTTAGTTGTCTATAGTTCCATGTCTAGACCTGAGGCCTCATGAGCTTTCTGCCTTCCAAATTAGCATGTCTGTTGGTGGTGTCCTTTTTCAGATAATGTTTAGGGAGTTGGGCTGGTGAGACTTCAAGAACATAGCTTCTGGCATTTCTAGGAGACATAATCTCAGAAAAAAATCTCTAAGATCCTTTGTTTCTTACAGTATTCTTTATTTCTTCCCTGTTTCAATAACGTTTCTTAAGCCTTCGGTACAGAAACCATTTTGTAGATGTAGCCTGTGGGAAAGAGCTGCACAACTGTACATTTTGATTGTTTGTGGTTTTCTGTAAGGGTCTCCTTTAATATTAAGAGAAACTTCCTTTACTAGGGTTAAAGGCTACACTTATGCATGGATGCAAGGACAAATATTTGCAATGCAGTTAGGTATTATGCTGGTTTAATAAAGTGGTAGTTGTAGTTTCTCCTCCAGTATCTATGACTTCACTAGTCCTGGGCAATTGCCTAGGATTTTAGCAGCAGCCATGTTTTCTCTCTTATTTAGCAGATCTTAAGTCCAATTAGAGAGCTGATGACTACCATCAAGGTATACATGCCCCTACTATACCCTTAGGGTTATTATGCATGCTGGTTAATTCCAGCACAGTAGAGATAGAGGTGGATCGCTATGATTTCAAGGCCAGTCTGGTTACATAGTGTGTTCTAGGCAATACTGGATTACATGAGACCCTATCACAAAAACTATAAAAATAAAGTGTTTAGTTTACATGAATATGGCTATATATTTATATTTTTAACCTAGTATATGTACTCTCCAAAAATTTAAATTATATGAATACAGGAATATGTTTATTTAAGTCTTTAATGTCAATGACTTTTTTTCTCGAGATATTTTGAAATCTTCTAATAGAATGATTAAGATCATTTTATATTTTCTTACATTTTAATTGTTGAATATAATGTGTTCCTCTAACTGTAATTCCAATTATAAAGGATATAATATCATTAAAATAGTTGCTTTATTGTTTTGGTATTTAATTGTTTTAGGGATGCATTTGGCAATGGTTTTAGTGCTGTTTTATTTCTGGTATGTCTGTTTAAATATTATTTGTTCCAGGTCCTTATTTTTATTAAT
The DNA here is from genome assembly GCF_004785775.1 of Grammomys surdaster. Taxonomy (NCBI): domain Eukaryota; kingdom Metazoa; phylum Chordata; class Mammalia; order Rodentia; family Muridae; genus Grammomys; species Grammomys surdaster. The sequence continues at coordinate 12,882,333 of NW_021604578.1, read as the reverse complement.
TTTTATGTACTTTATATTTAGTGTCATCAAGTTAAGAAAGAAAAGCAGAAACATTCACAATGTAATGGTGTTTGAGCCTGATGATATTGAGTATTTGTAGGGATAGAGGTCCAGCAATCATTCTCAGTATAGTTGAATAAATATAATGCTTTTCTGCTTTTACAGTCGAGTTGGAGAAAATATGAAAGAGGTGTGGATATTTATAGAAAGCATTGACTCTTTATGGAGTCTTCTCTGAATTCACAGAAAACAGTTCTTGTAGGGTCGGAGTCACAGGTTTTAGAGAAGACTATCAGAATGGAAGTAAACCTTAGAACAGAGGAAAGAGAAAGTCCAAACAAATGAAACTTCTGATACCTCTGTGAAGTTCTTCTTACTTGTGAGACCTTCAGAGGGTAGTGGTTAATCCTGTAATCACTCCCTCTCTAAAGCTCTGTTTTTGTTACAAAAATCCCTGGGGTTGGGTTGTGGTGAAAATTTAGAGGCCACCATAGTGGTCGGGCCCCAGAAGGGCTTCCACGCTGTGGTGGGTCTCACATTCGGGAGGAACCCTATAGTTCCAGCGGCCTGGAGGCCTTGGCGGCAGCAGGCCCCAATAACACAAGGAAGTCTTAAAAGGTTTATGTCATGGCGGATGATAGATGGATCTAGGCGTACCCAAAACTCAGGGCAGTCCTGAGCTATATAGGGAGGGAGAAAGGGGGAGGATTGGGGGAGGATCTGGGGGAGGCATGTTTAATTTGCTCTGCCCTCTGGCCTTCATTAGTATGTAAATCCCTAGGGCCTGAGGCCTATAGCCTGGCCTATGTAATTCTATGTAAACCGTGACTGCTTTTCAGGATCCTGGATTCTGGGGGCACCAAACTCCTGCTGGTTCTCACGCAGAATCACACACAGAGTCTGCAGAATCTCGGGGTTCTAGGCCCTTCTCAACCATGACCCAGGATACCCTTACGCAGTCCCACATTGGGTGAGTAGAAGCTCAAGAGAAAGAAAGACCAAAGAGTGGTTGCTTCAATCATTCTTAGAAGGGGAACAAAATAATCAAAGGAAGTAGAGGATGGGAGGGACTTTGGAGGAAGAGAAAGAGGGAGGAGAAAAAGAGGGGAAGAATCAGGTATGGGAGGAGATGAAGGAGATATACAAAGGGTCAGGAAATTGAACAGAGATGTGTAGCAATGGGGGATGGAGAACTGTGGGTAGCAACCAAAATGCCCCAGATACCATGAAAGCAAGAGCCCCCCCAGAACTCACAGGGATGACATTAACTTAAATACCCCACAAAAGGGAGGGAGAACATTTAGAGGCCATATTCAGAAATTGGACATGGTTTCCTGGTTGAGGGATGGGGCCACCCACACATCTCCAAAATTTTAACCCAGAATTGCTCCTGTCTAAAGGAAATGCAGGGACAAAGAATGGAGCAGAGCCTGAAGGAAAGGCCATCCAGAGATTGCCCCACCTGGGGATGCATTCCACATGCAGACACCAAACCCAGACACTATTGCTGATGCCAAGAAGCCCTTGCTGACAGAATCCTGGTACAACTGTCTCCTGAGAGGCTCTGCCAAAGCCTGATAAATACAGAGGCGGAGCCTCGCAGCCAACCATCATGAACTGAGCACAGGAATCCCAGGAGGAGTTAGAAGGACTGAAGGGGCTTAAGGGATCTTATCTGGCATCAATCGGAGGGGAGGCTTGGTCCTGTGAAGGCTTGATGCCCCAGTGTAAAGGAATGCTAGGGTAGTGAGGCAGGAGTGTGTAGGTGGGTGGGGGAGCACCCTCATAGAAGCAGGGTAAGGGGAGATGGGATAGGGGGTTTGCAGAGGGGAAACTAGGAAAGGGGATAACATTTGAAATGTAAATAAAATATTCAATAAAAAAAGAAAAATCTTGATTATATGGCTTACAGTTTGGTAGGCTGGGAAGCATAAGAGTGTACATCATTTGGTATCATTTTGGCTTCTAGTGGGACATGATAACATGGTAGTAAAGTAGTAGGGCAATTGCCACAAATGCAAATGAGAGTCTTGCTTATAACAATTCTCTTGTGGTAATCTCATCCAGTCTAGTGGGAAGTGTTTGCTCCTAGGAAAACTACTCTAGTTCTCTGAGAGAAGTGTCAAACACTCTGAACCTATTCACCTCTAAAAGGTCACTTGACTACACTGTGATGATGGCAATCAAGCCTTGGCACATGTTATGAAGAGAAAATCTGTAATTGAAATATTGCATCCATCCATATTCAACAGTACACAAAATATTATGTATATGCTTAGCCTAGGAGAAAAATAGTTAAAGGTGAGCTTAGGAAGTATAGGGTAGGCATTGCCATTCTACTTAGCCTGAAATTAATATGGCTATATTTTCTTGTTGCTTTAAAATTTGCCTCATTTCAATTTCTACAACATTTCTTGATGTAAATCTTCTGATTTTTCCTTATTTCCTGGAAAGACAGGAGTTTGGAATTAAATTATTTAGTGTGTATACTCCTTTTTAAAATTATTCTATTTTCATTAGTTTTCAGTATTGGTTATTAATCTCTTCCTGTACAGAGTAATACATCAAGCTTATCATATGTATATTTATTTATATATTTATATATTGTATTTATTAATTTATTTAGTTCGAAAATAGATTCTTCTCTCACTTCATTTCTCATATACCTAACAAGAGAAATACATCTGACACCTGCTCTTGAAGTGCCTATTAAACTGCAACAGGTGTTACAAATGATTAGTTAAATTCAAAATCTATCTTAAACTTTTAACTCTTTATCTCATAACTTCACACAAACTTCCAATCAAAGGTCACCTCCTTTGATAGAGAAATAGAGACCTTATTTGGTTACTAAATATGACAAAAATTCTTATTGAAATCATCACCATCTAATAAACTACCTTTTTCATAATGTCATCAATAATGGAACTTTTATATTTCTTTTTTTTCACTGTTTTGCTCCACTGTCCTACTAGTCTGCAAGCTCCATGGAAACAGAATCCTTGTTTATCTTATTATTATTGTATCACTGAATACAGAATAAGTATTTTCATATGCAAGTTGCTTTGGTTAATGTTGTTAGTTAACTGAGTGGTTGCCCCTTGGATTTGTGTGTGTGTGTGTGTGTGTGTGTGTGTGTGTGTGTGTGTGTATACACATTTTGGTTGGTTGGTTGGTTGATTTTTCTGTGTAAGAAGCTCATGCTAACTCATCCTCTTTGCCATCTTACTCTTACCTTTCAGCTTATTCTTCAAACTTTAAGTCAATTTCATGTCACTAGAAAAGTTCATACAGAGAACACTGTGAATAATAGATAAAGAGAAGCACGGAAAGCAAGAAAGTTAAAACTATAAATAACACGAAGTTACAGACACGTGTCAGAATGTGGAACTCTGTTATAAAAGTGTTGGTGAGTCGTAAGATTGAAATATCACCTATAGGTATTAAAGTTCACAATTAAAAAGAAAATTCTGTGTTAGAAAACATAATCATGCTTGCATGTTGGATTTCACCTAGTATATTATTGTCCAAAGTGTGACAGGAGATTTTGAAGTATAGAAACATTCTGGTCCTTTGTAAAACAGTGAGTGTGTCTATGGTAGTTGATTACTGACAAACACAAGATGAGTTTAGGTAGTAATAGAACTGTCCTATTCACATTAAGCTATTTGAAGATGGACAGTTAAAATGTTTTCCCACAATCCAGGGCCAGTAGAAAAAATAAAAATAGGATTCCAATCTTATACTATTCTGTTGTACCATGTCAGTCTTTATATATGCAGACCTATCACTGCATCACTTAGGGCAGTGAAATTGGAGCCACATATTTTAAAACAAGGGGGAAAGATACTCACAAAAAACTTAAAAGAAAATCTAATAAATATGAATGATATCTTTCTTACATAAAGCTTACCTCTAAGATTATTGTATCAAACCCCAATTTTAAGAAGAAGCAAAGAAAATTACTGATGTTATTTTGCAAATGATAACTGGGTCATGATGACCAACTACAATGGTTACAAACACAAAAGGAATAAGAGAAAGCACACAGGATATAGACATGTCTTACTACTCCATGCTTCAGTCAGAGAATAGGCCAGAGCATTTTAAACAGTGGTGAGAATTGACATGGAGCATCTGTCAGAGCATTGTTTTTTCAGTAATTTACAGGACAACCAGCAAGGTCTTTCCAAGAACAAGAAGTATATACTCTATTAAAAATTTATATTTTGAAAATCCAAGAGATCTAAAATACTTATAAAAGTTGTAAATATTCCAATTCTACATATTATATCTTCTCCTAAAATCTATAAAAAAGTAAATAATGCATTCTACTAAAAATGTTAATGAAATTTGGAGAGCAAAAATAATTAGCAATGTCACTACAGGAGAGGAGTGAAACTATGGCATGCCAAAGGGACAGGTGAAAAATCTAAATATTATGTACAATATTGTTTTAGAGAAATCTGTCAAATCAAAGTTGTTTTGAATTGTCTTGGAGATCACCATTTCTATGGAGCTGAATGCCAGGAGGGATCCAGATGAATACATTCAGTTCTAGCTGAGTGGCAGACTCTTGCAGGCCAATATTATGTTGTTACCAGAGAATATTTGGAAGAAATAACAAGTCGAAAGGGTATTATTTGAGTTGGAGTGTGTTCAACCCCTTAAAAATCTTTTGCTTGTTTTTTGTTCAGGGAAAGGCAAAGTGAAGAGATTTGTTGGAAGAGGCAAAAACTGTAGTTTGAGGAGAGAGCTAAAAGAAATTGGACAGGCTGCACACTTAACACATTGAGATGCTCGGGTGCAGAGTTCCTGTGGACCCAGTAAACAACTTTAAAGTAGAGTGGTAAACATTTTAGGCTGGATTTGTTGTAAGGGAGCAGTCTGTTGGGTTGAATAGAGCCTACTTTGGCATGGCTCTTCCTATACGAAATGCTGAGAGGTGTGGCTAGTTGTGTAGCAGACAGTGACGTCATATTTGGAAGTAAAGGGTGTGAGAAGGAAACTTTAGGATCCTGAAGCACTTTCAAAACCTCTTCATAACTATCCACTGTCATCATGGAAAGTCTGTTGGATTACATATGTCTATCAAAACTTAGGGCACAGCAGTTAGCAAGTGGGCATGTTAACATAACGCTGTTCTCACATTGATTCTAGAAGGGCTAAAGTTTGCATCAGTGAATAGCAAAGAATGTTCCTCCATTCCTTCTGTGGTTTTCAAGCTTAAAGCTTTCATTTCCAAGAAAAGAAGATGTTTCAACTTATTTGAAGTTTTGAAATTTTTAGCTAGACTGGATTAGACAACTAAAATACTCAAAGAGTAATTAGGAGTAAATTTTTTGATACATGTAGGAAACAAGGGCAGAGTAGAATATGAGAAATCTTTGATGATTGGGAAGAATATTGACGTATGTGAAGAATAAAATAAGGTGGGCAGAAAAATTTTCTTGTTTTACACTGTGAATAAAGATATTAATCTCCCTTTGAAGATCTCAGTGGCCTAGTCTTTTTGACTTGTGCGTATCTGAACTTACATACTTAGAGACTTTGCAGATATGGTTAGGTTAGGGATCCTGATATAGGGAGTTTATTTGGATGGGAAGTCCAATATAGTCAAATGAGAAGGTCCTTATATAAGGTTGAAGTTGAGGATAAAGATCATAATCAGATGACAAAGTATCATTCCACATTCAAGTGGCAAGAAAATGTGGGCATTATTTGAGAGTGGGAAAAATCAGGGAGATGTAGAGTGACTCCAGAAGGAGCATTGACCTGTCTATACTCTGACTATCGAACATTGTTACACATTTTAAACATTTTAAGCCATAGTTTGTGTACTATATTAGATCGTCAATGGAAATAGACACAATTCTCTGTGTAGAGTATTTCTATAACAAATCACCTTAAAGTGTGAATGTCTCAGTTTGGGGGTAATGGTAATAGGCTGGAAGAATCTTAAGAATGATAGGAAAATCTACATTGCCTTAAACATACACCAAGTGTCCAGATATTAACAGCTGGTTGAGGAAACAGTGGCAGGAAGGTCATGAAAAGGAAGTCCACGTTATATGAAATGCTTATACTTATAAGCAAATCTTTGAAACATGGAAGTGCTGGAATACCTTTAGCTAGTGCTTCTGATGGCACACAAAGTCAGGCAGGTGGGCTCCACGAAGGTACTAAGCATTCAATGGATGGCTCCCCTTTACTAGTAATCTAAACAGAAACTAGAAATGGATGACGTTATTAGAAAACATTGTAGGAATATTTTGTTCCCTTTCTTGATGGTATGAATCACACTAAGGAAACTACATAGGAAACACACTAAGGAATCGTACATAGGAAACTACAAAGTTTTTAATTAATTAATTAATTAATTAATCATTACATCCTGACCTCAGTTTCTCCTCTCCTCTCAGTCTCTCTCCATCACCTCCCCCTCTTTCCCACCCCATCCCCATTTTTTCTTCAGAAAATGGATGGATTCCCATAGAGACCAAAGAGTCGTGGCATATCAAGTTGCAGAAAGATAAGGCTCCTTCTCTCCTATTACTGCTAGATGAGACAATCCAGTAGGAGGAAAGACTCCCCAAAGTAGGCAAGAGTCAGAGACAGCTCCTATATGTACTGTTAGGAGTCCCACAAGAAAACCAAGCTACACAAGTATAACATGTACAAAAGGCCTATGTCATTCCCTTGAAGGCTCCCTGGTTCATGGTTCAGTCTCTGTGAGTTCCTGTTAGTCCAGGTTAGTTGATTTTGTGAGTTTTCTTGTGGTGTCCTTGACCCCTATGGTCCCTACATTCCTCCCTTCCTCTTCCACAGGATTCGCCTGAGCTTCACCTAATGTTTGTCTCTGGCTTTCTGCATCTGTTTCCATCAGTTGCTGAGTGAAGCCTCTCTGATGACAATTAGGTTAGGAAACAATTTATAAGTGAAAAAATATCATTTTTTTCATTTCATTGACTTTTTTTTGCAGTTTGGTTCTATCCTAGGTATCTGGGTTATCCACCCTCTGGGATGTAGCCCCCCCTGCCCCTGAAATTCTCATTTGCAGGTTCCCTCTTGTTACATGGGTCTCAAGATGGACAAGTCATTGGTTGACCAGTCCCACCATTTCTATACCACCTTTTCCCCAGCACATCTTAAATATTATAGGTAGGATAAATTGTAGATTGAAGGTTTTGTGTCTCGGTTGGTGTCCCAACTCCTACACTGGAAGTCTTTGCAGGTTACAGAAGATAGCTGGTTTGGGCTCCATATCCCCCATTGCTAGGAGAATTAGCTAGAGTCATCTTCATAGATTGCTGGAAGTTTATATTGCAATGAGTTTCTGCTCATCCCAGAGATGACCATGATTCCAGTTGTCACTCCTAGGACTCTCTCTCTCTCTCTCTCTCTCTCTCTCTCTCTCTCTCTCTCTCTC
>NW_021604578.1:12867367-12874894 GCF_004785775.1 Grammomys surdaster | reverse complement strand
TCTCTCTCTCTCTCTCTCTCTCTCTCTCTCTCTCTCTCTCTCTCTCTTCCCCCAAGTGATCCCTCCAATTCCCATCCCCAATTACCATTTAGACCCTCCACTCATCCATCCTCAATGTCTAGTCTATTTTCTCTTCACAGTGAGATTCATAATCCTCTCCTTGATCCCTCCTTGACACTTAGCTTCTCTGGGTCTGTGGATAAAATTTTTAAGTAAACAAATATACTGTTAATTTGGACTAAAGGGAACAATGGATAAAGCAAAACCTATCTGCAATTCTTCCATTATTCTATACAGAAAAGGCAGGTTGGTTAAACAACTCAACCTCAAAAACATGCCAGGATTCATAACAAAATGGCAATTACAAAGGTGTGGCCCGAGTCCAGGGAGTAAAGTTCTGATGGAGTTCACAAGGGATTGCTTGTGGTATGTGGCTTACTCCAAGTCTTTGTAGCAGTTCCCAAATGCGTTTCAAAATTGCTTTAGACTGGAGAGTTAATTTTAAATAAACTATTTCTACAGATAATTTAGGTTGGTTACAATAGTAAGCAGAAGATAGAGTTTTCTCATACATCCTTTGTTCCCATTCATTCATAGCCTCTCCCATTATTGATATTTGTGCTATATTAAGAATTAATCATTTACATTAGTATTTCTAATTTATGATACATTTGTGCTATATTCAGAATCAGTAGTTTACATTAGTATTTACTCTCACACCTACATTTTGCAAGTTCAACCAAATGTCTAATAGGGTGTAGTGTCATAGTTTTGCAGTTCCTTCACTCTGAAGGGGCTCTCTGCCCAATATGTTCCTGCTGCTCTCCCCCATACCCTGGAAAACCCCAGAAGTTTTATTGTTGCCATGGTCTTATCTTTACAATACTGCCACATAGATATAGTCACACAGTGTAGGTAGCCCCTTTGTGTTGGTTGTTGCTCTTTCTTAACATATAACATGTACCAGTAGTAATCTCATGGCAGTTTATTACCTTTCAGGTTAAGCACTATCCCCATGCCTGTATGTCACACAGCTCACTTTCCACTAACCTATTAGAGAACATTTTGTTTACTTCCAAACCTTAATGAGTATTAACTAAAGCTTCAACAAATAGGCAGAAATGAGAATTTTTGTGGTGTGATGTTTTCAGCTCTTGGGTAAATATCAAAGAGCAAGATTGCTAGATCATATGCGAAGAGAATGGTCAGTTTTGTAAGATACTGTCTGATTTTCTTGAGAAGTCACTACCATTTTGCCTTCGAGCCATAGTATAAACTTTCAAATTTCCATTTCTGTGTCCTTTGAAAGGACCATTCTATAACTGTTATCCTAAGCCTATATAACCCTTGAATTTTAGAAATAGATTTTTTTCTTGCTTTATAGGCACACAGATGGAAAGATTTTCCCCCCCAGGATTGAGTATACCCAGAGACTACCCCATCTCTAACTTAAGATATCTAGAACATTAAATTTAAATACTTTGAGTTAGTGAAGCTGACTCAACATTTAGTACTGAAAGAAGTTGAGGTTTGGAGAGTTTGGAATGGATGAAACATATTTGTCTATGATAGACTTGAACCCTTGAGCTCATAGGTTGGGTGGGAGTAGAGAGAGTAATGGCTTTCTGAAGATACTCATATTGTCACCTATGAAATCTTTGAGCATATTACCTCATGTGGATAAGGAAATGCTGAGGCTATTCCTAAGTTTGAGAACTAAGTTAAAGATAAAAAGAATATTATAATGAGTTAGATAACTCATAACAGATGACCCCTTATGTGAGAGAAGCAAATATAATTGGATTCAAGTGAAGAACAGTGAGATGCTAGGAATATGTGTACCAGAAACAATGAAAGCTACTGTCCTCTATAAGCTAAACAACACAAGGTAGTTCTCCCCATAGCATCTGTAAAGAATGCATTCTTGCTGACACCCAGATTACAAACTTTTCACTTCTAATACTACAAGATGAATGTGTCCTGTGTAAAACCACTAAATTTGTGATGTATAATTAAAATAATGTAGAAATATATTCTTTAATCAACATAGGGAAGTAAATAATATGCTCAGTTCTGTCCATTCATAAAATAATTCAGTAACCTGGTAGCTTTGTGATAGAAATATTTTTAAATACTTTTAAAAGATGCGAATATGTAGATTGAAGGTTAAAATTATGGCTTATAAGAGGCTAGATTTATTAAATACTCACTGAATAAAACTAAAAAAGAACAACTACTTATGAAAAATAAAAGTCTATTAAGACAAATTTCCAAAGATTGTATTTTTTTCCTTTAGGATGAAAACTAGCAATTGTATCATATAATTGTATTATATGATAAATATTATCATATAATTATATGTATCATAATTATTGTATTATAAATAGCATATATACTTATTGATAATGTATTATAATAATATAATTGACATATATTATAATATATGCTAATAATTAACATAACCTAACTATCAGTCTTAGAACTCATTGAGATTCAGTATCTAATATGAGAGCTGAACTTTTTTATAGTGCGCCTAGTAGATCAAATGACCTTATGTTTTTTACTTACTTTTCTCTTTATTTTTGATTTATCTTGAAGTTCAAAGTGCTTTCTTCTATTCTAGATCTAGAATATTCATATCACAGAACAAATGCCAATCTTTCATTTATCTATGTATAATTTATCACATGTTGGCCATCAGATTACTTTTAAAACTCAAATAATATCTTTATATATGGAAGTAATTTGATTTTCTTAATTGGTGATTTTCAAAACCTATTTCATCATTTTTAATTTTTACTATGCATTTAATTGGCATCCTTCCAATCATTTTGTGTTCACTACTGGTCAATTTTTAGTATGAATGCACAACATATTTTAGAAATTGAATTATTGAAGAAATGGTTTATCCACTTTAAAGTTTGTGTTTATACATTGACAATCTGTCCTCAGGTTTATTTTGCATGTTTGTTAACAACTGACCTTTTACATTTGATTTAAAATTCTATCATCTTACATATTTCCTGATCATATCTGATGGGAATGTTCCACATAAGAATAGTTATGATTAATTTAGTGGGAGCTATTTGAAGGTTTGCTTATGCCTCATTATTTTAGAACTACTTATTCTGTTTGAACTTAATCAAACCTCACATTTTTCAATGCTGTGTTACTGCTTGCTGTGTGGCCATATTATTACAGAATAATATAGATGAGTAAAATAATTAATAATGTATAGGTGAGTAAAATAATTAATAATTCTCAGTAGGTGTGGGCAAAGCACCAATGTTAATAAAGCCTTGATCGGAGGCATGTGGGAGCACAATCAAAAGGGACATTCATTTGCTTCTGTATTTCTCTTATTGCTATCTTTGGCCCGGAGATGGAGTTTACTAAATTATGTTTAGTGGGAATAACTGATTTGCATAGGCTTGGTAATTCACTCCATATGGAATAACCAACCCATTTATTTGTCAATAACTAGCCTTTTTCCTGCACCTCTACCTCCCAACATTAATAATTAGTCTTCTTAGTTAATACTGAAAATATCAGGGAAATTGGAGCCTTCAGGCCTAGCACCTGCTCTGGATCTTTGGGGCTCATGAAGTCCAAGTATAACAATTTTTTAAGAGATTTTATTTTTGTGATATAAGTAAAATAGTGAGGATTATGTGAGAAATCATGTTTAGCTCCATGAGTAGTAAATATATACTTTAATTTGGGTGAGTAGGATATAAAAATCTGGCTCTCTATGAAATGTATCACATTTGCCCAGTTGTGTACACTCTGCAACTCTGTCTCCACAGTTTCCTCCTCCTGCTGCTACTCCTCCACGTCTTCACTTCCTTTTTTTTTCTACTCATTCAAATTCAGCTTACTATCCTTTGACATGATCTCACTATGCCCCACCAAAAACACACAGACACACACACACATGTGCACAGAGGTTGGTCTTACACTACCTATCTCTCTATCTCAGCCCTCAAAATGTTGCAATATATAAGTATGCACCACCATACCTTCCTTTCTTTCTTCATTTTCCCGTTTTATCAATTCCCTAATTCAGATTACACAACTGTTGTGTGTTTGTTTCTGAGGAAACATGAAACAAGACCTATGAGTCCAGATAAGTCTTTGATAACAGACCAAGGAAATTGTAGAAGTAATTATTTAAAATCGGCCTAAGGTCAAGCCAACTATCTAAGCTACTGCAGCTCTGCCTGGCTCAGCCACCATGTTTCTTGGTCAGAGGCCACGTGTGTGCAGCAGCTAGACCCAGGCAGCCAGAAAGAAACACCAACCCTGCCATCCATGAGATGCCAGTGTGGGAGATGGCTCTGCCAATCAATCTTCCACCCTGTCTCCACAAGGCTGGGCATTGCCCAGACCATCCTGCCATCCACATGGGCCCAGTAGAAAGATGGGACTCTAATGCTTAAAGATTAGTCAAAGGCTTATATATTTGGTAAAGATCAGTAACAAGATACCCATAAAATCAAAAGCATAACCCAATACCCAACCTAGATATACCAACTACCTTTGACTGCTACAGACACATGAACATCTACCTTCATCTCTTCTCTCTTCTCTCTTCTCTCTTCTCTCTCTCTCTCCTAGCTCCTCCTCTTCCTTTTCCTCCTCTCCCCCTTACTCCCTCTCTTCCTTTTCCTCTCCTAACTCCTCCCACCTTAGCTCCTCCTACATATCACTCTGCTAAGATAAAAAAATAACTTTCTCTCAAAATACAATAGAGCATAACTACACCAATTTGTATCAGTAAGGTACAAGATAGACCTAATACCCAGTCCATTATTTTGTTGACCAAACAGAACCTCTGTCATTTCTCCTAAATAAAAGACTTAGTTCTGAACCTGGCTTTTGTCCTGGCTTTAGAATTAATGTCAGCTGAAAACCATCCTCTCAAGTCTGTTCTCTCAAAATAAATAGCCTGAGTTAGCTATGAGACTGTAAGTCTTCAACCCTGTCAGAAATTCAGAATGACTGAATTAACTGAAATTATGGGAAGCACAAAGCATAGCTTCTAAAATTTAGCCAATTTATAGACTGCTGAACACCTTGACAGTCCCTAAACCTCAAAAATGTTGGAGCATCCAATCTTCAGCTTTCTGGCCCAGGATCATCTGACAGACCTAGTAATGCAGAATTTTTAAGAGCTGATTACTCTGTCTTGGCAGACATAATCAGTTGAATATTCCACAAGTGTGTCTTTTTCTGGACAGTAATTAGTCTGTAGATGAAAAGGGACAATTTTTTGCCTAGTGGCTGTCTCACCACAACTGGAGTAACTCCAAAGATGCTCAATTTCTTCTTAGAATCCAAGACAGGGAAGCTGTCAGGAGCAGACAGGTCTCTAACCAAAATGAACATTAATACAGAAATGTTAGTGACGTCACTTCTGTGGACTTCTGACATTTTGAAAACCAACTATCTATGTAAAGCAATCTAGACTGTTGTCCATTAACTCCTCTCCACTATTTCTAATTAAAATCTAGAAAACACCCTAACAATAAACTCAGAGCCATGCAATTGCTTTAAGCTTAACTCACAGGCTAACCATCTCAAATCAGTTAAAAAAGTTAAAGAAGGACTGGGTCTAAGTCTTGTATTCCTAAATGTGGTATATAGGCACAATGCCTATGAGAGTAACAATATTAATCTCACTTTTATATCAATAAGAAACTCGTACCAATGAAAATCTTAAATATGAAATCAAAATAAATTTTGTACCATTTAAGAAATATAACTTTAGCTTAATAACAGTTATACAGATTTCTACCAAATAGGTTATGACTAAGTAATCAATCCTAGCTATTCCTCCCTGTTCCAACAAAACCACTACTTTTTCATAGAAAGACAGCCCAATATTAACTAGCTCAGACCCCAAGCCCAGGGAATTGGGGCACCAACTCTTCATTAACTTCTTCAAGCTGATTACGGGCATTGAGATATTAGAAGAGGGGTGCGGGGAAGAGTAAATTGATAAGCCTCTGATGTCTATGTCTTCACTGCATTCAGCTGAAATTCCAGGACATCAGAGGTCTGAGCAGGTCTGCTCAGCTTGATTGATGAGAAGATACAACAAGGCAGTGTATTCTGCAATATACCATTCTCAAAACGAATTTTAGTATCAAGATAATTTTTTGTTTGAATTCTGGGTTCTAGTATTCTGGTGGCCTGCCTCTGTCATGTCTAATCCATATAATTCTGGGAGGTAGAAATATCTTAATCATCTCTTCTGAAAACACACAGACAAAAGCTTTTTCCCAAAACAGTATTTCCTTGAGCCAGTAAGCAGAAAAACCTTTATCTTGACCTCTTCCCAGAGGAAAAATATAACCACAAAACTGAAAATCACACTCATCTTGAAAATAAAATCAACTTAATAACTAAAATACTTAATGTGGCTATTCTTTAGGCCTTCCCTATTTTGCCAAGCAGGTAAAGAACCCAGAATTCCCATGAGGCCCACGTTAGACAGAACCCGAGTCTCCTGTGAGGCAATGTAACTTTATGTCACCTGAATACATCTGATTTACACTATCTTTCTGTTCGGTCCTCTGCCTAGAAGAGTTTTGTTATTTATACCGTCTATCTGTTTGGCTCTGTACTCCAGAGCAGCTTCCACTTAAACACTGTACTCTCTACTCTAGAGCCAGTGACAATTTTCCCTATCTAAGTTCCAAACTGCGGGTGATAAGCCCCACATGATTTGGACAAATCTGTTTATAAATCTTTCCTAAAAGCAAATAATCCCTATATTTTACCTTATACTTAAATCAGTAACTGCTCCACAATGGAGGCTTATTTGACTCTCTTGGCTCAGAGCAGCCTACAATTTCTCTCAGCGGAGGACCTGCCTGCCAGCAGTTTCTTCACAGTTCCTGTGCTGGAGTCAAGTGACTCCTATCAGCACCAATCACTCACTCACTTTCTTTAAGACAAAACAAAACAAAACAAAACAAAACAAAACAAAACAAAAAAACTTACTCTCAGGTGAATAGACTTAAATTTCTAATGAATTCGTGCCGAAATTGGTGTGCCACTTTGTAGAAATAATTATTTAAAATGGCCTCTGGCTCAGGCCGACTATCAAAGCTGCGGCAGCTCTGCCTAGCTCAGCCACCATGTTCCATGGCCAGAGACCGCATGAGCCCAGCAGCTAGAATTGGCCAGCTAGAAACACCAACCCTGTCACCCACGAGATGCCAGCATGGGAGATGGCTCTATGCATCTTCCATGTTGTCTACACAAGGCTGGGCATTGCCCAGACCATCCCGCCATCTACACGGGCCCAGTAGAAAGATGAGACTCTAATGCTTAAAGATTAATCAAAGGCTTATATATTTGGTAAAGATCAGTAACAAGATACCCATAAACTCAGAAGTGTAACCCAATACCCAACCTAGATATACCAACTATCTTTGACTGCTATAGACACGTGAACATCCGCCTCCATCTCCTCTCTCTCTCTCTCTCTCTCTCTCTCTCTCTCTCTCTCTCTCTCTC
>NW_021604578.1:12859560-12867357 GCF_004785775.1 Grammomys surdaster | reverse complement strand
CTCTCTCTCTCTCTCTCTCTCTCTCTCTCTCTCTCTCTCTCTCTCTCCCCTAGTTCTTCTTTTTCCTCCTCTCCTCCTTACTCCTTCTCTTCCTCTTCCTCTCCTAACTCCTCCCACCTTAGCTCTTTCTACAGGAAATAGTTCCACTTCTGACTAGCTAAGTAAGACAATAAATTTATTGCAGTTGCTTATATAAATACCACTGGGGCTGGCCCCCAGCATATACACAGACCCTTAAGTTAATAAATGAAAAAGGAGGAGATGACACAACCATTTCTAATGGAAACAACAGAAGTCATAAAGCCAGCACATCTGCTCCAAATAGATACAGCAAAGCTGAGCTCTGTCTCCAAGATGATTTTAAAACATATGACCCTGTACTTACTCAGGAACAAGCCAATCAGAACAAAGAAAATTTAAAAGGATAAACAAGATTCAGTGGGCTAGATTAAATGCCTTTTCTTAGTACACACTCCGGCAATTATGTGGCATATAAGATTAGGGCCACATATGGTATGTCCCTTGAGGAAAAGATACAGAAACAAAGTTAGATTGGCTAAAGTTACTTCTGTTGTACACAAGAGCTTACACTGATGAAGAAACAATGGTGTGGAAAAGTGATAAAAAAAAATGAGGTATAGGGATCTCCCTTTGTTAGAAAACTTAGCTGGTAGAGGGTCACTGTGATGTCACATGATGAATGAGCAAAAGAATAGCAAGATTAGATATGTAAATATATTCTACAAATATATATATTATTATATTGTATTGTATTATATTATATTATATTATATTATATTATATTATATTATATTATGACAGAAATTGAGTAATAGCTGCAACAGATTTGGCCTGAGTATTTTCCTTAGGCCCAGTGACAATTGGCATTCTGACCATTAAAACTGATAATACACTTCTTGGGACCAAGCAATCTGCCCAGGCTGGCTTGGAGATTTTCTTTCTGTCTACTGCTTTTCAAACCAAAAGATTCTTAAAAGTTGAGCTGTATGGTTGATGAGATAAAATTATTGTTCAAGATAGCTCTTTTCTATCACAGTTTATCACTGATGACTAAATTTATGACCAAGAAGAAGTTAAAACACAAATAGAGGAACAAAAATTATATGGTCTCTCTTTTGGAATAGCATGAATCTATTCTTGCCTACTGAGTATTGTATAAAGAAGGGCCCTAACGGCCAGTCAGTCAGGCATATTGCCCTGACCATTGTGCCTGACTCATTTCTCCCTCACTGACTCTTTACCTCCTCTGAGGTACATGACAATAGCTGGGGTTGGAACCCAGTGAAGTATGGTTATTTTAGGAGTATAGATGACTTAAAGACAGATGCTCAGCCAGCATAAGTGAAGACTTAGGAAACTCACATCCATGGAGCTGTATGCATCATGCTCAGCAGATTGGCTGGGCATAGTGTCCTCAACCCAGCAATTGTGACAGCCTGGGTAAACTTGAGGCTGCTCTTTACAAACATTTAATTTAGTTTGGTTTGGTTTGGTTTGGTTTAGTCTTAACAACCTCTGTCTTCTGTCCCAGGAAGCAGTATTTTACTTTGGAGACAATCACTGCAGAACAAAGATCTTAACCTATCTTTTAAAGTGATCCAAAACTACAAACATACTTACATACTTTCCAAAGTCAGTCCAGCCTTTCTTTAGTTTTGAGTAAATCATATTTCCCAAGACAGAGTGTTCCCAACACACACACACATACACACACACACACACACACACACACACACACACCTGTTTCAGAACATCCTTATTTCTGTATAATTTTTGACATAATTATACAATAATTGTATTGTACTACTGTGGTGAATAGCATGAGAAATGTCTCTCATAGGAAAGGCAGAAATGGCACATGTATTTAAATACTTGGCCCTTGATTGGTGGCCCTGTTTGTAGGGTTATGGAAGTTTTAGAATGTGGAGCCTTGTATAAATTACTGCATCTGGGAGTTTATAGCCTCTTTCTACTTCCAGCTTGCTTTCTTGATTTCCGGTGTGATGAAATGTGATCAACCAAGTTTCTAGTCTGGCAACCTGAGGCTATATCTTTCTTGCTACTCTGGATTCTGTCTCTGGGACAATAAGACAAAATAAACTCTGCCTTCTGTAAGTTGCTTTTGTTTATACTATTTTATCACAGCAACGGAGAAGCAAGTGATTCAAGTACAGTACATAAGGAATCTATATTGCAAATATAGTCAAATGTAATATCCTCCTCCATATTTTACTTTTCCTGAAATGGAACTCATCTTTTCCTTATTATTTGAGTCTATAGTCAAGATTATTAAACACAATTATAATTGAAGTTTTGCAAAGAACAGCGTAGGAATAACTTGAGAATATATGATGAAGGAGGGACTTCTCACAGTGTGAGCAAGCCAATAGATTCCTGTCATAGCATCTCTCACGTTCCTCTTTCATTTTGCAATCCAAAATAATCAAGAGCATGGCTCTGAAACACATTTATGGCAGCCTGATATGGTTAGAACCAAAATGGATATGAAAACTCGTGCTTAATTAATCACTTGTCATGAATATGGCTAACACATTGCACAGCACATATCTGATGTTTCTCTATTTTCTCTCTTCTCTCTCTCTCTCTGTCTTCTCTCTCTTTTAGTCTTTGTCTCTGTCTGTTTTTCTGTTTTCCTCTCCTCTTTCCTTGTGTTCTACACCTTCTTCTTGACTTCATTTTTACAGTAGTTCTAACAAGATATTTGTGAATCTCTTTTCTACCATAATCTATTTCCAGTCTCTTTTACACATGAATCAGAGTTTGGAAAGGTAACTGAGAATGTGTGTATAATATATTCCTGCTATAGTTAAATTTCATGGTTCTGTTAATATGTTTGGCCAGTTTTTGCTAAATTTTCTCCAAGTATGCTCATCTTTAAGATTATTTTAATGTAAGTTCGGTTAAGTTTCTGTATGGTAAAAAGTCTGGAGTTCCATTATTTTATCCTTTTCTTCGTCCATTGCCTCTAAAATATGGTGTGTAAACACAAAGAGCTTAAACTTAGAGATGAAATATCAGCTTATATATTAGCAATGCAGTATATTTTAACCCCTTAGGATCAATGAGTCAGTGAAGGAAGTACAGTTTGCACACACTAATTCCAAGAATGATTTGAAAGCAGTCTTCTAGGAATATCTTACTGAATAGATGACTTGTGTTGGTTTGAGGACCTAATTATAAGGAAACAAAGACTTACCTGGGAAAGTTTTACCTACAGTAATCCTAGGAGTTCTTAAAGTTCTTGAAGCAAATGATAATCAAGTAAGCTAATAGCAAAGAAGCCATTTCCCTTTACTTTCCCATTAAATAGTAATTTACTCTCGTTAGTAGAGAGTTGTGAAAGAACAATATTAGAAGCATAGTTTTCTCTACCTTTGTAGCATATTACAATCACCTGGAGGGGTTTTAAATATCACAATAAAGAATTCTAATACTCCTGGAGGTAAAAGCCCAATTTTGGTGGGCTAACTCTCTCTCTCTCTGTCTCTCTCTCTCTCTGTCTCTCTCTGTCTCTGTCTCTGTCTCTGTCTCTCTCTCTCTCTCTCTCTCTCTCTCTCTCTCTCTCTCTCTCTCTCTCCTCTCTGTCTCTTCCTTTTTGTCTTATTCAACATACAAGGATCTAACCAAGTGGAGTTTTAAAGTATTTTTTAACTTCAGTTATGTTCATTGCATCCTATAATTTAAAGTAGAATAGGAAACATGAATTTTAAGTTATAGAATAAAGGTCACAAAATCCACATGAGAAATTCAAATTGTTATACTTCTCAAATGAACTGATTAATTTGCTGTCAGCTGCATTTGAGAACTGCTATAGAGAAATGAATTTTTCTTAGAGTTTTCTTTCTCCTATGTTACCAAGATCCAAATGAGATTTAAATAAGTTCTTTGAAAATTCTCAAAGGGCATCTGAATTCTAACAACACCAATCACTAATCACTTATGGAAAGTATATATATATGTATATATGTATATATGTATATATGTATATATGTATATATGTATATATGTGTATGTATACATATATGAATAATGTAAAGATTCAACTGAACAGTGTTTTGTCTTTTCCATTTTCGAGAGTTTACTTTAAAAATTACATGGAACTCAGGCACAGAATTCAAGGTCTCTGAGTTATTTTATAATCATCATAAAATTGTAAGTGTCCACCTCTCTCCCAGAAAACTCCTGTGTATCAAGAATATTTTCTCTCTTGTTGAAATATGTTGTGGTTTGACTGATAAATGTCTCTGGTAAACTCACATGGATCACTCAGTCCTCAGATGCTGCTAGTGAAACTTCTAAACATTAGAAGCTCAGTGGAGTAATGAGTTACTTATATGAACATTGTGATTTTGTAGTCAGTTCCCATAAAATTCTCTGGTTTCCTAAGTTTGTATAAAATATCACCAGTCAAGCCTCTTGCCCCTACAACCATGCCTTCCCTTCAGGCTGTCATGATGGACTTCAATTGCAACTATAGTGAAAGATCAATTGTTTCTCCCTTAGATTAACTTTATCAGAAAAAACTTTCACAACAAAAATAAGATAAAACACTTTGATACTAAAATGTATAGTTACCAACTTATACATATAGCACCACATTTTAATCCTCACAGGTCAATAACATTCTTCTATGAGTTCATGTTTTCAACATTTTTTTGCCATATATTGTACAGAGTCCTGGGTTTATTATTTTGAACAATACTCTGGGTTTTTTGTGTTATGTATTTATTTATTTATTTATTTATTTATTTATTCATATTTTACACTCCAGATTTTATTCATGCCTCCCATCCACCCTCCAACTGTTCCACATTCCATACCTCCTACCCACCCCCTGTCTCCATGAAGATGTCCCCACAACACACCCGCCAGTCAACCAGACCTCTAACCTCCCTGGGGCCTCCAGTTTCTCAAGGGCTAGGTGCATCTTCTCTAACTGAACTCAGACCTGGCCATCCTCTGCTATATATGTGTTGAGGGCCTCATATCAGTTGGTATAAGCTGCCTGGTTGCTGGTCCAGTGTTTGAGAGATCTCGGGGGTCCAGGTTAGTTGAGACTGCTGGACCTCCAACAGGGTTGCCCTCCTGGACAGAAGAATGGATACAGAAAATATGGTTCATTGACACAATGGAATGCTACTTAACTGTTAAGAATGGGACATTTTGGGATTTGCAGGCAAATGGATGGGACTAAAAAATATCATCCTGAGTGAGGTAATTCAGATCCAAAAGGACATGCGGTATTTACTCACTAATAAGTGGATATTAGCCAAAAAAAAAAAAAGTCAGGATACCCAAGATACAGTTCATAGAACTCAAAAAGGTCAACAAGCTGAAGAGTCCAATTGAGGACGTCTCAGTCCCACTTGGAGGGAGAAGAAAGCAATCACGAGTGGGGAGGGATCTGGCAGGGGAAGTGGACTGAGAATGGGGAGGAGAGGGGATCCTGATGTGGTATTGGGTAAGGGAAAAGAACTGAAGCCCTAAAGGCTAGTAGAAAGAATAGAAACAGGCAACCTCAGGAGGTAGGAGATTGGGGGACCCTCCAGAATTAATCAGAGACCTGGGAGGTGAGAGGCTCTCAGGATTCAAAGGGAAAGACATTAGATGAAATTCCCAACAGTAGAGAGATTGAACTTAGAGAGCCCACCTCCAGTAGGAAGACAGGGCATCAAGTGAGGGAGGGGGTTACCATCCCAAGTCAAAACTCTGACTCATATTTGTTCCTGTATGAAAGAACTTCAGGGATGGAAATGGAGAGGAGCCTGAGGAAAAGAAGATCCAGAGACAGGCCCAAAGTAGGATTCAGCCCAAGGGGAGGCCCCAAGGCCTGACACTGTTACTGAGGGTATGGAGGGCTCACAAAATGGGATTTATCATGACTGCACTCTGGAAGACCCAAAAAGCAGATGAAAGAATCAGATGCAGATATTTGCACCCAACCAATTTGACCCTGTGGTTGAATTAGGGAAAAGCTGAACGAAGCTGTGGAGGAGGTATAGGATGTGGAATAGTCAGAGGGTGGACTGGGAGGGGGATAAAATCTGGAGTGTACAAAAAAAAGGATTAAATTTTTTTTTTAATTATGGCATTAGCTGGCTGGTCTCTAATTTGGGTACTTAGAAAGATGGTAGATTCTGAACAGGACCTTATTCTGAGTGAAACTTTGGAAAACTTGGGTTTTTTTGTGAATGGTGAGATTAAGACCTTCTCCTCTGGGGCCTTCAAATTACTTATCATATAAGTCTCTCTTCCTTTAGAAACAAACATGAGATGTTGAAACTTTTCTTAGGATCTCTTTTACAGTTTTGGTGCCAGACAAGAAACCAATTAATCATCTAATGTTTGGCTAGATCCACAAGAATTGTCTCTCCAGAAATTGCAACCTTGTCATTCAATAAGATTATGTGAGAGATATCTCTTTATACTGATGAAATCTGCTCATACTCAGAGAAGATAATGTACATATCAGAGGACCATTGTCTATTCATGTTAGAATTAATTTTAACAATGTGATAGAAAACAATTTAACAGGTAATTTAATATAAAATGCAAATCTTATAGGGTTAATTATTAGGTATTAAAAACACAAAGAATAATGATCCATCCCAACTTTTGGACCTTTGAGAAGATTGGAAAACTTGATAACTTATTTATTATCAGGGAAATTATATAGTACTATGAAGGGTATGCTTGTACTTGTATTTAATGCAGAAATCTAGTAATTAACCAACCCTGGAGAAACTAATGCAAATTTAATTGTTTGGTTTATATTTGTTTTTTAAATTGTTCACATTAACTATGTATTTAATATATCAAACAAGGCTTATAGAACATAAACATTTTACTAGTTTTACTTATTTAAGCAGATTAAATATGTAAACAAAGTATTTTGTTCATATTAATTTGTTATGAGCTACTCAACTTTTTTATGATGTTCCTCAAACACCATATTTATTCCCAACATTATTTCATCTATTTACTTACTTTCTTTCTTCCTTTCTTTTTTTGTTTCAATAACTTACAGAGTCAAAAATGCATGCTACCCAAAGCTTGTGGGTACAAAGCCATCCATTACAGTATATGGTCAAACTACCTGGTGTCATATTCCTGCTGACATCTGACTTTCCTTCTAACAGCAGTCACTATGTTCTTATGATTACCTTCCTCATCCTTGATGGAATGTTGGCTGGTCTGATGTTGTACAAGTCTTGTGCTGGCACCCAGAAGACCTTTTAATGAAACTAATGTCCTTTTCTGGCCCCTACTCTGGCATCCTGCCTCTCTTCTCTATTGCTCCTTCTTGAAGACTGAAGTTGTGGTTTAGACTTTCCATTTGGCCTTGAATACATCATAGACATTTATATTTGGCACTTTGGAAAGTTGTGAACGCTGTTACCTACTCTCTGCTAAATGACAACAACAAATACCTTCTTTCATGGGAATTGAGCATTGTTTTACTCTATGGTTATAAAGACAAGTATATTAGAAAGAAGTTTTTACTATTATGTTGGTTTAAAAATAAAGAACTTCTGAAGGAATCACCATCCCTGACCTCAAGCTGTACTACAGAGCAATAGTGATAAAAAACTACCTGGTATTGATACAGAGACAGGCAGGAAGATCAGTGGAATAGAATTGAAGACCCAGAAATGAACCCACACTCCTATGGTCACTTGATCTTTGACAAAGGAGCTAAAACTGTCCAGTGGAAAAAGGACAGCATTTTCAACAAATGGTGCTGGTTCAACTGGA
>NW_021604578.1:12852567-12859550 GCF_004785775.1 Grammomys surdaster | reverse complement strand
AAGGACATATGCTCAACTATGTTCATAGCAGCCTTATTTATAATAGCCAGGAGCTGGAAAGAACCCAGATGTCCTTCAACTGAGGAATGGATTCAAAAAATGTGGTATATTTACACAATGGAATATTACTCAGCTATTAAAAACAATGAATTCGAGAGGTTCCTAGGTAAATGGATGGAACTAGAAATTATCATCCTGAGTGAGGTAAGCCAATCACAAAAGAACACACATGGTATTCACTCACTGATTATTGGATATTAGCCCAGAACCTTGAAATGCCCAAGATGCAACTCACAGGCCACATGAAGCTCATAAAGAAGGAAGACCAAGTGGGGGTGATTCGGTCCTTCTTAGAAGGAGCAACAAAATGCTCAAGGGAGCAAATATGGAGACAAAGTGAGGGACAGAAACTGAAGGAGGGACCATCTGAAGACCATTCCACCTGAGTATCCATCCCATGTGCAGTCGCCAAAGGTAGATGCTGATGTGGAAGTCAGGAAGTGCATGGTGACAAAAGCCTGATATAGCTGTCTCCTTAGAGGTCTTCAAGAGTCTGATATATTCAGAGGCAGATGCTCACAACTAGCCATTGAACTAATAATGGGGTTCTCAATGGAGAAGTTAGAGTGAAGGCCATTGGAGCTGAAAGGGTTTGTGGCACCATGAGGAGAGCAACAATACCAACCAATCACAGCTCCCAGGGTCTAAACCACCAGCCTCGGAGCACTTAGGGAGGGATCCAGGGCTTCAGCTGAATATGTAAGAGTGGAGGGCCCTGCTGGGCATAGGTGGAAGAAGAGATCCTTGATCTCTTGAAGGCTGGACGTCCCAGGGGGTGGGAATTTTGAGGGTGGGGAGGTGGGAGTGGAGGGGGTGTTAGGTAGGGGTTACATCCACAGAGAAGAAGGAGGAGGGGTGAGGGGATAGGGGGTTCCTGGGTGGGTGGGAGATGGGGTGAGGGGACAACATATGAAATGTAAATAAAACATCCAATAAAAAAATTAAAAAAAATAAAGACACTTGCAGTGTATTTGGCATAATCTTAACACTTCTCTGGATGTTTTAACTTTACATAGTAAGCTTATGTATTTCAAGAATGCTGTTCTGCAGAGCGTTGATGTGGCAGATACTGCTAATAAAATTACCCATGGCCTGGAAAAAAACATAATAGTAGTACTGTCTCCCCTTGGTCCTATGAGCTGTATAGACATGAGATTTTTTTCCAGATGTACAATAGTAGGCATGAGCTTCCTCCTACAGTGGAGGCCTTAAGTACTGTTAGAAAGCAGCTGTTTAGTACCATTTATACTACTGTGGCACTGATGAGCATCTCATATCAAGGTGATCATTAATAAGGGTCCCAGAGCTCATTCTTGGATAAAATTATTTATGAATTTTCTCTACTATTAGAAAATCAGGTACGTTTCTAGGGCCATAGTAGCTTCCTTTCTCTATTTCCTGTGGTGAAAAAAGTGTTTGTTATCTCAGAACAGGATCTTATTCTCAAGTTCGGGTGGGCAAGCAAGAAAAACGGCAATAGCCTGTAGTGTTTAATTAATTAATTTGTTGACTACTTGATTGCTTGACCAACTACTCAGAGGGTGGTATTTCAGATGTGGCAGTGGGCTTTTGGGGGAGGAGGTTGTGTTGCTGTTATTGTTTATTTTATAACTTCTGGATGGAGCATTAATCTCAATGTAGGGTAACTTCAATTAAACTATATGGGAACTTATAAAATACTAGGTTTCCTTCAGACTTTTTCAACTAACTTTAGTGTTTTAATTATCCTCCCTTCCCGGACCTTCTAATCATCCTCATTTGAGTCTTACCTCATTTTTCTCCATTTCTCCTTCGTAATTTTTGTGCTCTATTGTCTCGTCTCTTAAGTTTTTCTTTTATCTATCATTGTTTATTTAAATTTGTTCAGCAGTGGATATTCTTTTTATTGATCAGAATCTACAGCTTTTCCATTCACTCTTACATAATTAACTATTTAGAGTTGGGAACATAAAATTGGGGATTATACAAATCGCTACCTTTATCTTCTCTTGACTAAACATTAATATGATTGGGACTCCTTTTCTGTATAAAAGAGAATAAATGTTTGGCAGGTGCATTCTTTTCCTTCTATTATTTTTATACCTACCTCTACCTGGATCATGGTGATGTATAATGCCTCTGGCATGGAAATGAGGGATAAAGGGAAAGCAGGGATAGTCATCCTTGAATGATGACTTTCAGTGAACAACACTGAGTCTCTCTTTTCTTAGAAGATGCTTAAGCTGAGTCCATTATGAATGTATCTGGGGGAATTTTTATTGTTCATGTTTTTCCTCAGCCTCTGGTAATTAGGAAATTCTTTAATCATTGTTAGTAAGTTCTTTCACCTCTTCTGGACAATTGCAGTAGAAATTATGTAACATCTTTGCCTGAAATTGTACTTCTCAAATACGGATCAAGTATTCAATACTTGATTTAAACAAACAACTGACGTGACTAATGGATTTTAAGGTAACTAATTATGTGTATGTTTTTTTTTGTTTTTTTTTACAGAGTGTTACCTATCGTGTACATTCAAGGTCACAATAGTCAGTTCTAATTTCCCATTTAATATCTTACATAATGTTATAGTAGCATGCTACTCTTTAAATGAAGAAAGAGACAAGACAATAAGCTTTGGAGTCAGTGGCTGCAGTAATACCCAAGGAGAAGAGGAATATGAAAGAGGTCATGGTTATATCTCAAATTTCACAGACATTTTAGTAGAATAATGGGAATGAATGCTCAATTGCATGGATTTTTGTGAGAATAGATTGTAAGGAAATGAACATGGATGGCTGTCTTCCTGTGGAGGCTGAAGGAGTACTAATTTCACATACTATTGAGCACAATAGACCTTGCCAGCAGGTTCTGGAGATGATCCTGGCTTAACTGGTGCCACTTGACCTCTTGTTTTTCTATTCAGCTACATAACCTGTTATCACCAGGATTTGCAAATGTACATTCTGGCCTTAGAAATATGCAGACTGCTATTGTTGTCAAATGGAGTATGTGCTTCACTTCTTCCTACTCCCATACCCCTCCATTAAATACAACCTAAAAGAGCTCAACCATACTAGGGGCCAAGCATTCTATCCTGAGCTTTCTATGTAATCAGTTTCTGAAAGTTTTGTTTCATTATATAAGCATTACAAATCAGTGTGGAGAGAGGTTGGAAGCAAGAGTAAAGAGAACTTATCCTTGATAACAAGTGTGGAGGTGACCTACTAAAAACTCTTTTGTCCAAATAGACAATACAGTGAGGGAGAAGAACTAGCAAACTGGTGTAACTCAGCTATACAGAGAATGAATATAGGCTTGGTCTGTGTCCTCAGCAGCATGATCAGAACATGTCAATACCCAGTTCATGTAATCTTTTGAAATTTTTTTCACATAAACTCACAAGCACTGAGTGTAAGTAAAGCTCATGCATAATTGGTGATTCTCCAGTGTCTTTAAGTAATCTGTCTTATAAAGCATGTTGTTTCACCCTATCCATTCTTAACATAATTATAAAATAATAATCTTAAGGACATTAAGGTTATTATGTTGATGTTACCCCTCTGTCTTCAGGGATATTCTGAATCATATCAGAGAGAAAAATTTGATAGAACTTAAAGGTCAGCTATTCTCATTGTATTTTATTTTATGTGATATTTCTTTCTTTCTCTACTACTCATCCTACCTGTAAGCTCATTAAAAATCAAGTATGTCTTAAAGCCTCTTTATCTTTCACCAAAACTCATATAAGAGGTAACTTCCTTGAAAATAGTGACTATTGTAAATGTAGGAATAGATTAGTATTCATTTCCACATGACAGAAACAATGTAGATGAGAAGTTAGTTTGCAAGCTCTGATTTGAATATTCCATCAGAAGTACAAAAGTCAACATGCTGCTTCTCAGATTACAAGACTTAAAATATTGCTTTGCCTTGGAAGTAGTTGCCGAGTACACACTCCCTTAGCTCATTAACTTTCATTTTGTGCTTTGTATCATGCATAGCTACGTCTATCAAAACCATTCCCTGTGGTTTAAAGGTGGGGAAACAGTTGAACGCATTTCTTGGCCTTTTCTATTCACACTGATGTTTCAAAGGAATCCATTAACTTGTGGTAGAAGAAAATTCCAAATCTGTTAACATCTAGATGAATTAAATTATTTATACATTGTCTTTTGCCTCTTTCATATTTGAAGAAAATAAGAAAAACTGGCCTGATCACTAATTTATAAGTAAGTTCCTGGTACCCTTAGTAACATTACATAAAGCTCTTTTGCAAATACAGGGAAATCACTGATAATGTCATATATTAGCTTTGAAACTCAAACGTACACAGACATCTATCTGTGGATATGGATATAGGTATAGATAGATAGAGATAGAGATAGAGATAGACATAGACATAGACATAGATATAGACATAGATATAGGAGTACATATGTAATTATGAATTTCTAAGATATATGTTCTTATAAATTCTATTTATACACACATATGTTGATTTTTGGCTGGCCATTGTAATATTCTTATTTTTCTTCTTTTGTTAAATTTAACTTTATTTTATACTTACTCACTTTACACCCCTTTTTCTGCCCCCCTCCCAGTTACCCCAAACATATACATTCCTTCACTCCTTTTCTCTCCTCCCATTCTCCCTGAGTTGGTGGAGAAAGTCCCTGGGTATCCCCCCATTCTGGCACTTTAAGTCACTGCTAGACCAGGTGCCTCTGATCACACTGAGGTAAGACAACAAAGCCCAGCTAGAAGAACATATCCCACATACAGGCAACAGCTTTTGGAATAGCTCTGCCCCAGTTGTTTGGGACCTATGTAATAATCTTTTAACAAATTGTGACACATAAATTCAAATAATGACTGAACTTTTCATGTTCCTACCTAGCCGTGCTTGTATGACTGAAAGAAATCGTGTTGGAATTTTGTTTTGATATCTGCAAAGTATGACTATTTCTTTTTTCTTTCAATAATTTTTTTAGAAATTCATTTTACATCCCAATCACAATCTCCTCCCCCCTCTCCCCAGTCTCACCATTATAAATCCCTATTACTATTGCCCCATCCCCTCTCAGACAAGGGGAGGCCCCGTTGGAAATCACCTCATCATGGGACAGCTAGTTCCTGCAGGGCTGGGCACATCCTCTTCCACTGAGGCCCAACTAGGTAGTCTAGGTAGAGGGAAGGGGATCCAATGGCAGGGAACAGAGACCTAGACAGACCCTGCTCTACTTGTTAGGGGACCTATTTGAAGACAAAGTTGTACATTTGCCACAGATATGAAGCTGATCTAAATTTAGCTCCCTGTTTGATGTCCAAGGCCCTATAAGCCGCCATGGTCCAAGGTTAGTTGACCTTGTGGTGACTTTGACCCCTCTGCCTTGCTCATTTCTATCCCCAAATCTTTCTCAAGAATTCCCGGCTCCACCTGATGTTTGGCTGTTGGTCTCTCCATCTGCCTCTGTCAGATGCTGGATGAAGCCTCATAGGAGACAGTTATGTTAGGTTCCAATCTGCAAGCATAGCAGAGAATCAATAGTATCAGAGATTGCCTCTTTCACGTGGGATGGGTCTCAAATTGGAGCAGTCCTTGGATGGCTATTCCCCCAGTCTCTGCTCCATCTTTATCCCTGCACATTTATTTAGGCAAGACAAATTTGGGGTTGATGATTTTATGGGTGGATTGATGTCCCTCCGAGACTCCACACTTCTCTGGAAATCCTGCCTAACTACAGGACATGGCCATTTCAGTTTTTACATGCCCCTCATAGGAGTCTCACCTAGAGTGACCCCCATGTACTCTTCATATCTTCTCCTGCCCCAGGCCTCCAGCTACTCACCAGAGATGTCCCCCATATTTACATTCTCACTCCCAGCCCTCTCCCAGTGTTCTCTCCTCACACCTGATTGCCATCTCCACTCCCCTCCACACCCCCTCTCCTACCCAATTCCCTCTTTCCACTCATCTCCAATGATTATTTAGCTTCCCCTTTGGAGTGAAATTCTAACACTCTATCTCCTTATTACCTAGTCTCTTTGGGTCTGTGGATTGTAGCATAGTTATTCTATACTTTGTGACTACTAATGTCTACTTATAAGTGAATACATTCCATATGTGACTTTCTGCCTCTGGGGTAACTCATTCAGGATAATTCTCAAGTTCCATCCATTTACCTGAATGAGTGTTTTTGTTTTTAAAAGCTGAGTATTATTCCATTGTGTAAATGTGCCACATTTTCTTGATCCATTCTTCAGTTGAGTGACATTTAGGTTGTATCCAGTTTCAGCTATTACAAATAAAGCTGCTATGAACATAGTTGAGCAAGTGCCCCTGTAATATAATGGGGCATCTTTTGGTATATGCACAGGAGTGGAATATCTGAGACCTATTCCAAGTTTTCTAAGAAACCACCAAATTTATTTCAAAGTAGTTGTACAAGTTTGCACTCTCACCAGCAATGAAGAAGTGTCCCCCTTGCTCCACATCCTTTCCAGCACTCAAGATCCCTTGAGTTTTTGATCTTAGCCTATTTGATTGGTGTAAGGTAGACTCTCAGGATCACTTTGATTTGGATTACCCTGATGACTAAGGTTGTTGAACATTTCTTTAAGTGCTTCTTGGCCATTAGAGATTCCTCTGTTGAAAATACTCTGTTTAACTCTATACCCCATTTTAAAATATTATTTTATTTATTTACATTCCATCCATTGCCCTCCTTCTGGTCCCCCCCAAACAGTTCCTTATCCCATTACTCTTCCCCCTTGCCTCTGAGAGGATTCTCTCCCTACCAGCCATTCCCCCCTTCCTGGGACATCAAGTCTCTCAGGGATTAGGCACATCTCCTGCTGAGGCCAGACCAGGCAGTCTTCTGATCTCGATCTCAATCTCTCTCTCTCTCTCTCTCTCTCTCTCTCTCTCTCTCTCTCTCTCT
>NW_021604578.1:12820246-12852557 GCF_004785775.1 Grammomys surdaster | reverse complement strand
TCTCTCTCTCTCTCTCTCTCTCTCTCTCTCTCTCTCTCTCTCTCTCTCTCTCTCCTATCTATATCTGGTCTGAGAACCTGGCACATACATCCCATTTTTAATTGGTTTTTAAGTTTGCTTGAGTTATTTATGTATTTTTGATATTAGACTTTTGCTGGATAGACAGTTGGTAAAGATACTTTTCCAAGCTGTAGGCTGCTGTTTTGTCTATTGATGTTGTTCCTTGCCTTATAGAAACTTTTCAGTTTCAAGAGGTTGCATTTCAATAGTTGATGTTAGAGTCTGAGCTATTGTTGTTCTCTTCAGGAGGTTGTCTCCTGTACCAATGTGTTCAAGACTATTTCCCACTCTCTCTTCTATTAGGTTTAGTGTATCCACTTTTATGTTGAGGTCTTTTAATCACCTGGACTTGAGTTTTGTCCAGGATGATAAATATGGATATATTTGCAATCTTCTACATGAAGACATCCAGTTAGACCAGCACCATTTGTTGAAAAAGTTTTATTTTTCCCTTTTTTTATCATTATAAGGCTTTGCTGTTTTTGTCAAGTACTATATTGTCCCTGACTTTAGTAGAATTGCTTTTAGCTTCTCTCCATTTAACTTGATATTGGTTATTGTCTTGTTGTATATTGCTTTTATTATATTTAGGTATAAACTTTGTATCCTTGCTCTCTCCAAGATGAAGGTGTGTTGGACGTTGTCAAAGGATTTTCATTATCTAATGAGATGATCTTGTGGTTTTTGTCTTTTAGTCTGTTTATATGGTGAATTATGTTGATGGACTTTCATATATCAAACAATCCCTGAATCCCTGTGATGAAGCCTACTTGATCACGGTTGATGCTTTAATGTATTCTTGGATTCATTTTGTGAGTATTTTGCTGAATATTTTTATATCAATGTTCATAACAGAAATTGGTTTGAAATTCTCTTTTTTTGTTATTTGTGTGGTGTTGGTATTAGAGTGATTATGGCCTCATTAAATGAGTTTGGCAGTAATTCTTTAATTTCTATTTTGTAGAATAACTTAAGGATTATGTATTAGTATTTAATCTCTTGGAAAGTCTGGCAGAATTCTATTCTAAAACCATCTGGCTCTGGGCCTTTATTGGTTAGGAAACTGTTAATGACTACTTCTACTTCCTTAGGGGTTATAGGACTATTTAAACAGTTTATCTTATCTGGGTTTAACTTTGGTATTTGGTTTCTATCTAGGGAATAATCCTTTATTTTTTTAGATTTTCCTATTTTGTTTAGATTTTTCTATTTTTTAGTACTGTCTTTGAAGTAGGGTTTAATAATTCTTTTAATTTTCTCATTGTCTACTACTATGTCTCCATGTTCATTTCAGATTGTATTTGGTATAAAACTCACTGTCTTTTAGTTGTTTGGCTAAGGGTTTGTCTATCTTGTTGAGTTCCTCAAAGAATCAGCTCTTGGTTTTGTTGATTCTTTGTATTGTTCTTTCTGTTTCTAACTGATTGATTTCAGCCTTGATTTTGATTTTTACCTGCTGCTGCTGCTGCTGCTGCTGCTGCTGCTGCTTCTGCTTCTGATGCTGCTTCTTCTTCTTCTTCTTCTTCTGCTTCTGCTTCTGCTTCTGCTTCTGCTTCTGCTTCTGCTTCTTCTTCGTCATCTTCTCATTCTTCCTCTTCTTTCTCTTCCTCCTCCTCTTCTTCCTCTCCTTCTTTTTCTCCTCCTCCTCCTCCTCCTCCTCCTCCTCCTCCTTCTCCTCCTCCTCATTCTCTTCTAGAGCTTTCAGGTGTACTTTTACATTGCTTGTATAAGAACTTTGTAGTTTCTTTTGGAGGCACTTAGTGAGATGAATATTCCTGTTAACACCACTTTCCTTGTTTTTAATAAGTTTGAGTGTGTTTTGCCTTCTTTTTCATTGAATTCTGCAGTCTTTACTTTCTTTATTTCTTCACTGACCCAGAGATCATTGAGCAGAGAGCTGTTCAGTTTACATGAGCGTATAGATTTTCTGTTGTTGTTGAAATCCATGGCACTACTTTAATTTTCTTCTATCTGTTGAGGCTTGCCTTGTGACCACTTATATTGTCAATTTTGGTGAAGTTTCCATGAAGTGCTGAGAAGAAGGTGTATTCTTTTGTGTTTGAGTAAAATGAGTAGATATCTTTTAAGTCCAATTGATTCTTAACATCAGTTAGTTTCTTTATTTCTCTTTTTAGTTTCTGTCTAGAAGAACTGAAGTTTAGTGAGGTGGTATATTGAAGTCTGCTACCATTAATGTGTGGTGTTCGATGTGTGATTAATCTTTAGCAATGTTTCCTTTACAAATATGGGTACTCTTGTTTTAGGGGCATAGATGTTCAAAATTAAGATATCATCTTGGTAGATTTTTCCTTTGATGAACGTGAAGTGTCCTTCCCAATCTCTTTTGATTAATTTTAGTAGAAAGTCTATTTTATTAGATATTAGAATGGCTACTCCAACTTCCTTCTTGGATCTGTTTGCTTGGAAAACTTTTTTCTAGCCATTAACTCTGTGGTAATGTCTACCTTTATTGTTGATGTATGAGTCTTGTATCCAGCAGAATGATGGCTACTGGTTTTGCATTAATTCTGTTAGCCTGTGTCTTTTTATTGGGTAATTAAGTCCCTTATGTTGAGAGATATTAATCAACAGTAATTGGTAAATTCTGTTATTTTGATGCTGGTGGTGGTGGTTTTGGTGGTGGTGGTGGTGGTTGTGGTGGTGGTATTGTTGGTAGTAGTAGTGGTAGTGGTGTATATGTATACTTGTTTTGGTTTTTCTGGTATGAAATTACTTATTTCCTGTGTTTTCTTTGGTGTAGATATCCTCCTTGGGTTGAGGTTTTCCTTCTAGTGTTTTCTAGATTTGTGAATTTGTCAATAGATACTATTTAACATTGGTTTTATCTTGTAATATTTTATTTCTGTCATCTGTGGTGACCAAGTTTTGCTGGTTATAGTAGCTTAGTTTAGAATCTGTAGTATTTTAGAGGCTTTAAACCATCTATCCAGGCCCTTCTAGTCTCTGTTGAGAAGTCAGGTGTAATCCTGGTAAGTCTGCATTTATATGTCAGTAGACCTTTCTTTGCAACTTTTAATATTCTTTCTTTATTCTGTAGATTTAATGTTTTGACTGTTATGTGGTGGGAACATTTTCTTTTCTGGTTCAATCTAATTGGTGTTCTGTGAGCTTCTTGTATTTTTACAGGCATGTCTTTCTTTAGATTGGGAAATTTTTCTTCTATGATTTTGTTGAAACTATTTTCTGATCCCTGGAGCTGGGACTCTTCAACTTCATTGCGGTGGTTTGAATATGATTGGCCCAGAGAGTGGCACTATTAGGAGGTGTGGCCTTGATGAAGTAAGTATAATCTTGTTATAGGAAGTTTGCCATTGTGGATGTGGGCCTTAAAACCCTCTTTCTAGTTGCTTGTAAGCCAGTCTTCTGTCTGTCTTTGAATGAAGATGTAGAACTCTCACTTCCTCTAGCCCCATGTCTGCTTGGATGTGGTCATGCTCCTGCCTTGATGATAATGGACTGAATCTCTGAATCTGTAACTGAGCCCCAGTTAAATGTTGTACATTATAAGATTTGCCTTGGTCATGGTGTATTTTTTCACAGCAGTAAAACTCTATCTAAGGCATTCTTATATTCCTATTACTCTTAGGTTAGATATCCCAGATTTCTTGGATGGTTTTTGTCAGGAATTTCTTAGATTGCACATTTTCTTTGACTGATGCATCAATTTATTCTATTGTGTCTTCTATGCCTGAGATTCTCTCTTCCTTCTCTTGTATCCTTTGGTGATGCTTGCATCTATTGTTTCTGCTCTCTTTCCTAGGTTTTTCATCTCCAGCATTCCCTCAGTTTGTATTTTCTTTATTTTGTCTATTGCTATTTTCATGCTATGTGCAGTTTCACTTATTTTCTTTTTCTATTTAATTGTATTTTGCTGTATCTCTTTAAGGGATTTATTTGTTTCATCTTTAAAGGCCTGTACCTGTTTAATTGTATATTCCAGTATTTCTTCAAGGGATTCATTAATTTCCTCTTTAAGAGTGTTAGTATAAGTCTGAACGCAGTGAAGTCACATCGTTGCCAAGGCAACCAAAATAACAGTCCCACAATCCACTTGGCTACAAGAGCTACATCATCATCCGTATAAATAGTCACAGTTCCTAACTTATAAAGACTTACAGATTCTACCTCCCTCCAGGGTTCTTTCTCTTCAGTAGCTCTAATAGAAGACTCCACCCTCAACTTTCAATCATGCCCACCTCTTAATATTTCCAGTCTTCTTCCTCAACCTAACATTGATTACTCCCTATCTCACTCCTGTACTGAAACCTTAGAGGAACTATTGCCTCATCCCTCACACATACAGGAGGGCACATTGCCTCAAGCCACCTTTACCTGGTACACAGATGGAAGCTCCTTTCTACATGAAGGGGTCAGGAAAGCTGGTTATACCATAGTGTCAAATACCAAGGTGGTGGAGGCACAGGCCCTTCCTGCTCATACCACCAGCCAACAGGCTGAATTAATAGCCCTTACCTGTGCCTTCCAGCTGGCACAGGGACAATTCCTCAACATCTACATAGATTCCAAATATGCTTTCCATATCCTCCTGTCCCATGCTGCTATCTGGAAGGATCACAGGTTACTTACCACAAAAAGCGAATCAGTAACTAATGCAAACCAGATTATGGCCATGCTAAAGACTTCCCATCTCCTCACAGCTATTGGGATTGTCGGCTGCAGAACCCACCGGAGAGATGACTATATTGTCTCCAAGGGAAACAACCAAGCTGATGAGGCAGCTAGTGCTGCAGCCCTTAAGGGCCTAGACTCGTCTCACCCTCTCCAGGAGATTCTTATACTATAACTCACATCCCCACCTACACTCCCTGATACTCATCAAACTCTTTCCTATCTTCACCAACTCTTTCATCCTAACAGCCAAGTGTTATCTTTTTTTGTTAAAACCCACCTACAGCCTACTCCTGAGGACTTAAGTTTCCTAAAGTCTATCACTGCTTCATGCAAAATCTGTCCAATGTCAGATACCAACTCAAGGTATCATAGCACCCCTTTTCCTACCCATCAGACTAGAGGTTTCCTTCCTGTAACTGACTGGCAACTTGACTTTATCCACATGCCTGCTGTAAAACGTGTTAAGTACCTCCTGGTCTTGGTGGAGACCTTCTCAGGCTGGGTAGAGGCTTTTCCCACAACTAATGAAAGGACTCAGATAGTCTCTGATCTCCTCCTCAGAGACATCGTCCCCCGATTTGGTTTCCCCACCTTGCCCCAGTCAGACAATGGGCCTGAGTTTACTTCTCAAGTTTCTCAAATTCTATCTAAGGCCCTAGACATCCCTTGGCATTTTTATATTCCCTACCACCCTCAATCTTCAGGTAAGGTAGAGAGAACTAACTGATCTTTAAAAACCACCCTTGTCAAGCTGTCACAGGAACTTCACCTTGACTGGGTAAAACTCCTACCTCTGGCTCTTTTCAGACTAGGAGCCCTTCCCAAGCGGCTTCTCCTCATCTCACCCTTTGAACTCATTTATCTCCCTTCTCAGTTTCCCCGCCACAACCCCCACGCCCCCCATTGTGTTCTTATGCTGGCTTTTAGTCATATGGTTGTCCCTAGGTGTTTCTGATGTAAAAGGTATTGGGAGGGAGATATAACCTCTATGTTTCTGTTCCATCAAGCCTCTGGTATGTATTCTTGGGCTGGACAATGAAATTCAGGAAGTAGTGCAAGTCTCCCTAGAAGTTGGGTGTGACCCTAGGGACAAGGGGTAAGTGGAGGGCTTCAGGAAGAGAAGTGGCTGTACAATGAAGGTCTGGAGGACAGCATGCTGCTTTCAGCATCTCTGCATGTCCCAGAGTCCCAGGATCCAGCCCAGCACCTATTCTCTCTCTGGAAGGCAGAGATGAGGGCATATCATTGGTGGTTTTCTAGGGACAAAACTTGATTTTGCAATAGTAAAAGTTGCTTAATATCAATAATATTTATCACAACTCTGGGCTACTCTAGAGCCAGAAACTGCTCCTGGAGATTAACAACTGAGACTCAAATAAAGAAGTGATTACTTTGATGCTTTATTCTTTCCTTGCAGATCTCTTGGTGATCTAATAAGAGGCTAGGGGTCTCATTAACCCTTTGTATGCCAGGAAAAGAAAGCCATGCTCACAAGAAGAAAAACTTTTACTCACCAATTCTACAAGTATTCATGCATACTTATATACACACCCATATACCCATACCCATACACATACCCATATAAAGACACACATACACACACACATACACATACATGTACACATACATATACATATATGTGTATATATACACATATATATGAAGCAAAAGTTACCATGAGCAAGTTCTATTGAGCAAGTGGCTTTGCAGAAAAAATTCACTCATTCTGGCTAAACAAGAAGTTCCAACTTTTGCTACTCAGAGAAAGAAAAGCATTTATCTTTTTATTGTTCAATGAAGGAATTATCTTGGTTAAAAAAAAGACTACTGCTTATTGTTGATGTTCTTAGTTGTTATACTTTTTCAAGAGAATAGATAGCATGGTCTTCCAAGCACCTTTTTTCCAAAAGTTCAGAGAAAGTTCAAGACATTAATTTAAGTCAATAAATTGAATAAGAAGTTACAGAAAAAATGTTTACATGTGTTTCCATTAAGACCAGTACCTAATTAAACATTCATTATCTACCACTATCTTCACATGTTCATTAAAAGTTTAAAGCAATAATTCTTACATCACAAGTTAGCACAGTTTTGTCAAGAGGCAAATCATCTGCCTTTTGTCTCATTCATTTTGTAGTTTTATATAGAAAAATCCAGTCCATATTTTATTTTCAATCCTTGTAGCTACAATAAATTGTCAATTCCCAGTTTATGACCTTTAGTTATTAGATAATGGTTTCACAGATAGCTTAGAAGGAATCTTTTCCTGATTATAAATTTGTTCCAAGCTTGTTTTCTATCCTAGTGAAACTGGCCCATGACACATGAAGGTTCACAGAGCCCTAATTGCAGCTTTCATATTAGAGAGGGCTCAAAACTACTTGTATAAATTTAGGAATTCTATACAATCATTATTTGGAATTATGAAATCATCAATTTGTCTACATAGCATTGATATAAGAGAGTACATTTTTGTTGATATGCATAAAATCTGCACAATAGGGTAGATTAATATCCAGGAATAATTAGAGTATTTCATAACGACAGGAAAGACATAAAAATAACAAGAATCAATCCTGAGATGAAATCTCTGAAGGCCTTGAAATTCATAGTTTACCTGTCATATCCATGCAAAAATGATGGAACACCACCAGAAAGTCACTTGTTAGTTTTTGCCTCTCCTAGATGGCTCTTGACACTTGAGGATTTGGCATGTAGATTTATGTGCCTATTTCTAACATGTTATGTAATGTAAAATTCACATCAGAAAATATTGTGAAAACAGAAAGAATATCAAAGTAACAATAATCATAAAAAATATTTTTTGGATCAGAATACAAATTATTCTCATATTCAATAACCTCAATATATCAATGAAAAATCATCCACTATCTGTACCTCAACATTCACACAAAATGAAGTCACACTAAAAAAAAAAAAATAGAAACAGTGATGAGTGAAACTTATGAGGAAAACAGAAGCTACCTTATCTGTGGAACAAATTTTTAAATGACTAAGAAACTAGAGGAGCTTTCTTAGCAAAGTTATGAAGATATTGCTTTCAAAATTGCTGCTATAAAATAGACTGGTATATGTATAACTAATAGGTTTATTAAAAATAATACATTTGGTTAATTAGCTCAGTAGGTTACAGCATGGTGTGCAAAGTCATGGGTTTGAACTCTGTATGGGCTAGCAGTTAGTACTTTGGAACTGAAGAAATTATTTCTTGAAGAGGACTCAGTTTTATTTCTCAGTACCTGTATGTGGCAGCTCATAGGCATCTATAACTCTAGTTCAGGGGATTCAACACATTTTATTGGTTTCTGTAGAAACATGCATATATGTAGTGTATGTATGCACATTTAGATACAATAAATAAGTAAATAAATAAATAAATAAATAAATCCTTTAGAGAAGATTATTAATGTTTCCCTATTTTACTGACCTGTTATATTTTATACCAATATTTTTTTGTATGAACATCTGTGACTGAAAAATTTTATAGCAGAATATTTTGTAATAGAATAGTCATGAACATTTCTAAAATTTCCATAATTATATGAATCATGAACATATTTTTGCTATATTAATTCAGTAGACTAGGTATAATCTTAGTAAGCATACAATTATTTAAAAAATAGTAAGTTGAAAAAATTGATTATATAATAGACATGTTTTAAAACAAAATGTTAAAAATATATAAATTTAGCTGTTGATGAATTTTCTTTTCTTCTGGGAAAGTTGCTATTATGTTTGAAGTAACATGGTAGGTAGAAAAGTTACTTTCTGCTCTATTCTTTATTCCTTATTATTTTTCTTCCCAATTAATGACCCAGATGGTTTCTCAGAGCTTCTGTTGCTTCAGTGCTCATTTGCATCATAAGTACAACAAAGAAAGAGAAATAAACTGAATCTATTTTCAATTAAAAAAGAAATAAAGAAAACCATTGTTTACTAAGAAGCATTTTGAAACATGTGCTATAAAAACAAGAAGAAACAATATTCTGGGCACTTTACATAGTATTATCCAACTCTTATGAGTCTGGCAAATAAGTTTCATTATGCACGTTATAAATTGAAGGTTTAATATGCGAGAGAGTCTAAATATCCCTGGAAAATGATCTAAATGGGAGTTTAAGCACTGATTTCAACCTTGGTTTACTCAGAATTACACTACATAAAATTCAACAACAAAGATACCAAACAATTTTGCCCTGGGACAAGTTACTTTATGAGAAACATCTAATCCCTTAGAGAATAGTGACCATTCACATATTTAGTTTTAATTTCCTTCACCCAATGTTTATGCCTATCACTTAGTTATTGCTTTCTCTGGTAACTACTCATTGTTTCGCTATGTCTTAATGTCAGAATAACAGCATCTGGGGACATTTGTTTTCCATACTCCATATGTTTACCATGCATTTAAAATTGTGTCCATATGATATACCTTGACACAAACAGTTCGCCTTGTCAAAAATAGTTTAAAAGAACCATTATCTCTTGTCTGGAAAAACAAACTTAGAATGAAATCTGTCAAGCACAAAGATGGGTGACTTGTCTTTCTCTTCTTTTGTTCCTTTCTTTGTAAGCAGATGAATACAAAGTAATTATTAAGACTCAGTAAAGTAATCAGTTGGGGATGTAGGAGCTGTGTGTAAAAAGCAGTTGATAGAACTGTGTTGAAGTTTCAGGGTCTGTTTTTGTTTCTGTATAAGTAGCTAGTGAAATGTTGGTACATAGAGTCTAAATGGCATGGGGGAGTCAACCTAGGAAGGGGACTGGAGCTCAATTATGGGGAAGCTCATGCCTACCAAGAATGGGTGGTAGCAAGAGACTCTATGTACCCATGTTTTATACAGTAAAAACTGTTATAAACTGTGAGGCAGAAAAAAGTGGGCCCAACTTGGAATTTTAAACTATCCAGAAGGGTTAAAAGAAAGACATTCATGGAGAAGTGAAGATGTTAGGGTAGCTTATTTTGAGACAATGCATGATTCTCAGAGTGATGATAAGTATGTTCTTTTATTAGACAATGTCCTTTGTAAGGAGTATCTCACAGGAGAATTGTATCACACATGTCTGAGCACGGATCTGTGAGCATGGTAACCAGTGTACTAGGGATAAAGAGGATCTTTTCTTAATGATGTAAAGGTTTATTTAGCTAGGGGATGTAAAAACCACAAACATTTATGTAACTAATGAGAGACTTGGTGAGTACATGGAGGATTTATAGTGATTCTAATATTGTGAGTAATGACAGAGAAACTTTGAAAGACTCAGAAAGCCCAAATACAATGTGAGCAATAACACTGACCACAACTGATTGGCTTTAGTAGAAGAGTCTACTCAGGTATTAGCAGGATATATACTGTTTTCAAATGTTCATGAATTATCTGTCTATTTAGTGCATATCCTAACCATAAAATTTTGCATAATTAAAATCATAGAATAGTCCTCTTTGATTAAAATGTTATTAGATTAGAAATTTACTTTTGAACAAAGGATTATTGAGAAGTCTTCACATATTTAGAAATAAAATAATCATATCCAAATAATACACAGGAAAGATAGAAATCTAAGAAAAAATAATCTTTAGCTGAAAGAGATAATAAAACACTACTAAAGGATTTCTTATGACTAGTTGAGGATTTATAGTACTAAATATCTATATTATTAAAAAATCTCTGTGATGGTTAATTTTCGTTGTTATTTTGATTAGATCAAAATCAAGTTAGAGACTTACACATACCAATGGACAGAAATGTGAGAGTATTTTCTGCAAAGATTAACTGCCAGGAAATATCCTTGCTCAGAATGGGTACATTTTCTGATGGCCCAAGTGTAGGACAATTTAAGGGAAATAACAATGATAGCTTTCTGTTTGAAAAAAATTAAAAAATATACAAGAAATTCAAGAGAATAATAAAAACTAAATATGGTATTTAAAAATATCAATCAAATGAATATATTTCCAGCAAAACTTATATGAAAAAAGACATTACTAAAGGATAATAAAATGCAGCATCCAAAATTATGATGATAGATTCAATATCAGGTGAAATGCATTCCTTGACACACAACAACACATTGCAATAATGAAGAAATAGTTAGAGGTGCTGAAACCCATTACTTTGCAAAATTAGTATGTGCTAAAAAAGAGAAATAGTTATGGTGAGTAGCCATGGAACTGTAAAAGAAAATTAAATTGAGTGAAATTGAAATTGTAGGTAAAACTTTCCCACAAAGTAAACTACAGATTCAGAAAGGTTCAATGGTGAATTGTGACAGCTTTTTAATTAAATAAATGTTGAAATACTACACTAAGAATTTTAGAAAATTGAAGAGAATTGTTTATTTCTCAGGTATAAATGGAGGGCAATAACGTGATGTTATAAAAGCAAACAGCCGTTACATGAAAACTAGGCTGCAAAAGCATGGCTCCTGTGAATATACGAGCGAACATCATAGTTAGATGTTTAAATGTTAGATCTGATTATATATAACATACCTTTGTCATTTATTGGTTAGTGATAGGAATAGAAATCTAGTTTACTGTTTGAACACCCTTCATTATTATTTTAGAAATTAAAAGGAAACATAATTATCTGCATGCATACCTAAAACGTAATAAAAAAATGAACATGCATTTCTGTAGCTCAGCAGTTGTTTCTGCAGGGGACAGTGCTTCTTTACCAGGGGTAGAGCATGGACACGGTTGTCACAGCAGACAAAGCAGGATGAGGAACTTTCAAGTATGGTATAAATGCTTACTATCTTGATTTTGATGATGGCTTCAAAGACTTCTCTCTCTCTCTCTCTCTCTCTCTCTCTCTCTCTCTCTCTCTCTCCCTCCCTCTCTCTCTCTCCCTTCCTCTCCCCCTCCCTCCCCCCTCTCTCCCTCTCTCCCTTTCCCTCCCTTCCCCTTCTCCTCCCCCTCCCTCTCCCTCTCCCTATCCCTTTCCCTATCCCCATCTCTGTCAAAATATACCAGATAATACAGATCATACAAGCAGGGCAGTGGTGGTGCATGCCTTTAATCCCAGCACTTGGGAGGCAGAGGCAGGCGGATTTCTGAGTTCGAGGCCAGCCTGGTCTACAGAGTGAGTTTCAGGACAGCCAGGGCTACACAGAGAAACCCTGTCTCGAAAAAAAACAACAAAAAAAAATACAGATCATACAAAAACAGTGTGTTAAATGTCTCTCATAATGAAATAAATGTAAATTATTCTTAGAATTCTCAGGAAACAATTGGATTATATCTGCAAATTAGGTGACAGTAGTCCATCAAAATTAATTTTCCAATGATGATGATTGCTTAAGAGTGTTTGAGACTCTGTATGTATACTGAAATTATCTCTATAAGGCTATATTATTGTATCTGCTTATTATTATAGGCTAAGACTTATTACATTATCAACTTAATTGCCATAGAGTTTCACCTTCTCATCAAAACTCCTCTTTCAATTCACTTACAACATTCAGAAGGGTCATATGAGCTTAAGGGCAGAAATAGATTGTAGTCTGGAAAATTTAGAAACATAATAAGGAGGATTGCACCCCATACAGTCCCATTTCTTGTGATGATCACCACAGGTCATCCTGGAAAGTGTTAACTTGTGTTCTGTAGAGAAAGCACTTTTCTTTTACGTCTCTTTGGCAGTAAGTGTTTTATGTGCATAATACAATGAAAAAACATAGCAAACTAAGGACATAGCTGTTTTACATTTAATTTGTAGAGTAGGGAAATGTGGCTGAGGGAGAGGTGAACTTTGCTCAAGGCTACAGAATTATTAAACAAAATCTCAAGGTGCAAAACCCAAGATGTCCTTTTCCAAGGCCGAGAGGCTTGTAAGGAAATTTCCAAAACATTGCTTGAAAACCAGAAGAAAAGTGTGCTGTTTTTTTAAAGAATGAAACTATCTGAGATTTAAGTTACCTAACTTTTTTTCACATTTAAGGCATTGCTAAAATGCACTAAGGTATCCTCATGCCCCACACTCAAATTTTAAAGGTCATGCCCTGCTGTTTCAAAGGAAAGCTAATAAGAATACTTTATTATTTTTTTAAAAATCCTTACTTTTGATAATTTTTATTCATATAAACAATGAAATATGGTTATCTGTATCCTAAATTTTGTCTCCTCTAATTTCCACAATATCCTCCCCAAGATGCCCTCCCTAATTCATGTCTCTTTTCTTCTGGTAAAGAATTAAGTTCAGTGAGTAATGTCCACATGTGTACAGGTATGACATTCACTGCATCATAGGAAACTTACCATAGGCCACATCCTCTAAACACAATGTAGCTCTCCAAAGCAACTATTAACCAAAAATAGCTTTCCAGTCCTTAATTAGGGTCTTGACACTATCTACACTATTAATGCTGGGATTTTTTATTTTTTCTGGCTTGATCTTGTTGAGGTCTTATACAGAAAACTACAACCACGTATGAGTTCATGATTTCAAAAGCCACGCCACACCCAGAAGAGGGTATGCTGTGTGCCACAACAGAATTCCCCATCCTCCATGGATTTTTTTGAATGAAAATGTCCCCCAAAGCTTCAGATGTTTGGCTACTTAAGTCTCCAGATGGTAGCATTATTTGAGTATGTTATGGGTAATGTCTTGAGGTTTAAGAGCTTAGTACCATTCCCAAGGTACTCTTCCAAATCAATGCTTGCAGTTTAAGTAATGAGCCCTAAACATTCATCTTCCATTTCTGGTTGCTGTGTCTGCTACATATTATGTTTGTCTACTATTATGGACCCTAAGCCTCTAGAATCAGAATACCAACATTTACTTCTCTAAGTTGTCTTGGTCATGACATTTTATCATAATGGTAGAAACATAATTAATAAATTCCAGCTCTTACATTTTCTTCTGTCTCATCCTCTATAATGTCTTGTTGGTAGTAGTGGGGTTAATATAAATGTTCCATTTAAGGCTGACCACTCAGTTTTTTATAATTACAAGACAGTTTCCTTGACCATCAGGAAAGCCTTTCATTTCGTGCTTTCTTCTTTCATGTGCATGATCTTCAAATCATGAATTATTATTAGAGCAGCCCAGGAGGCTACATTCAGTAGTGCTGCTCTCTTAAATACGTACAGTTGATTTCTCAGCACTAGTCTGAAGCTTTCTTATTCTGGTATTTCCTCTGCCAAGAAAACTGATCTATTACTTTTTACATTTAACTTCACTCAAGTTATTAGGGCACAGCCAGAATAAAGTCAGAATATTGGTCAAAATATAACATGATGTTGCCCCTACCACAAATACTGGTAAAGTTGCTTTCAATACAGCCTTTGCTGTATGTATTTTTT
The DNA here is from genome assembly GCF_004785775.1 of Grammomys surdaster. Lineage (NCBI taxonomy): Eukaryota > Metazoa > Chordata > Mammalia > Rodentia > Muridae > Grammomys > Grammomys surdaster. The sequence goes on along the minus strand of NW_021604578.1, from coordinate 12,838,516 downwards.
CTCAGTGTTCTTGTCTTACATATTTCTTTCAGAATAAGTCATTAATCTCTGCTTCCAGAGTGCTATGACCTGTCTAGTCCAAAATACAAAATTCTTCCACAGTCCAGCCAATAAGCAGCAGGTTTATCATACCAAAGGCATCACTCCTTGCATTTTCTTTCCATTGGTAAATTACTCTGACAAAAGAAATATACCTTAGAAAGCATTCATTTTGGCTCAGAATTTGAGGATGCAGTTCATTATGGTAAGGAAGTCAAGGCAGCTGCAATTTGAAGCAGCTTGTCACATTGTAGTCAATCAAGAAACAGAAAGCAGTGAATGCTAGTGATAATACCCTTCCCCCGTTTTCTGAACTTCAGGAACTTTATCTGTGAAATAGTGTCATGCACAGTGGTTGAGTCTTCCTACCTCAATTCGCACTGATAGGCACACACAGAAACTTACTTTCCAGGTAATTCTAGATCTCATAAAATTGAAATTGAGATTGAACATCATAGAAAACAATGACATTTTCTTGTGTATGATTAGCATTTGAGGACAACAGAGGAGATGTCAGATGTAAAGAATTAAGATTTGAAAACCTTTTTTATTCTAAAGTGCCTTAAAATTTTAAGTTTTTAGTAAATTTATTAGCTTTTTTGTGTTTTTCTTTGTGTGTATATACATGCATGAATGCTATACTGCCTGTTTGGCAGTCAGAGAACGTGTGAGAGTCAATTCCCTCCTTCAAGCCTATATAGGGCTTCTGAAGGCTGAACTCCTTTGTGAGGCTTGGTGACAAAGGGCTTTACCCGCTAAAGGACCTTGACAGTCCCTTTTAAAGAAAACTTTGGATTTGTTTAAATTTATGCTCTAATTTTTTATAATATGAATGAGATCCTAAGAAATAATAATGACTCAACTTTGTGTAACCAGCCAGTTACACATCTAACATCTAACACTTGATATAACACAGGAAGTATTTCTTGACTCCTTTAGATTTTTTTTCTGCATTACTAATCTAAGTATCATGCTTTCCTATGACTATCACATTTTTTACACAGTGGCGAGTCCTAGCGAGTATCTAGTATACCAGTTGACCTGTACACAGTGATGATTCCTAGTAAGTATCTGGTATCCTAGTTGCCACCTCTGCTTCTCTCTAAAACCATTCCTAGAAATCAGGATGGGGTTGTGGACATAAAAGTAAATATATATAATACTGTTTTGTCCTTACCATCAAAGGCACATTGGACATTACACAAAAGAGTTATCATCATATTTCATACAATTTTTAGCACACCTTATTATGAAAAGATTCTCTTTGGTAGAATATTAAATTAAATGAAAACCACGAAATGTTCCTTAACCCCAAAATGATATCACTAGTTAGCTGATAGGAAAGAAAATATTAGTTTGATTTTGATAAATGATAGTGTTGACATAAAATGAGATTCATAAATTTTATACCATGGGACATTTTAAACTCTCAATTTTTGTTAGCACAAAACCATTGATTTATTGACTATATGAGATTGATAATTTCTATAATTCAAATATATAACATAAATAACTTAATGGATTCATACACTTATTCAACAAAGGTGATTTGATCAGATGTATATTTCTACGAAGAAATAATATTTTGATTGTGGGTTTGAGAGAGTTTAGCTTATAGTTCTTTGCTCCATACACTTATGAAGAAGAGCATGACAGCAGTACTGCTGTGTTGTCAGAAGAACTACTTAACTGTTTGTAGACAGGAAGAAGAGAGCAAGAAGAAAATGAGAGGAACGAGGACAAGACATCCTCAAGGATTTCTATCTGCTTATCCACTTTCTCCACTTAGACACTTCCTCCTAAAGCCTGGAAACCTTCACAAACAATGCCATAACAGTCAACTCCAACACATGAATATTTTGTGAGAGACACACACAAACTATTGAGCTGATAAGTAAGTTTCTATTAGTGAGCAACTAATTTTTGTTTTCAATAAATACTCTGGGTATAGTTGTAACCATAGTATTGGGGTAATAAAAATATCTATTATGTTTGCTTTTTGTTTTCAAGAATTGAATGACCTACATCCAGAGCTCTACTCTTGAACATGTCATCATAAAACTATAGATACAAAGATTTGTTTCTCTTCATGTGTAAAAGTGTCTTGCCTTCATTTGTATGTACACTAAATATGTGTCTTGTACCAATAGATGCCATAAAAGTGTGTCAAATTCTCTGTCCTGGAGTTACAAACTGTTGAGAACTGCCATTTGAATGCTGGAAACTGAATCATCATCTTTTGGGGTAGTTATTGCTCTTGGCTGCTGAGTCATCTTGTCAACCTACCCAAAGTCAGATTATATCACGATCGCATAGGTATTTGTAGTTATTATATCTCTATATAATACTACTTACAATGGCTTATTTCACAACATGTATTTTATAACTTTATAAATTATAAAATAAGACACTAACGAGTTTTTTTTTGTTACTAGCAATGGTTAAAAAAATTCAATATTGACTAGAAAAACATAAAAGCATAAGTATTCATTTCACATATTTTATAATAATTCAGAAATAATATCAGTAGGGAATCAAGATATATTGAAATAAGTCAATGCTGAGAATCATAAATCATTATATTATTTTTTAAGATTCTAACAATGTGGACTTCCGGTCTGGGCCCGAGCGTAGAGCAGGTCACAGGTGGCAGATCAGTACCCAACCCCAGAAAACTGAGAGAAAGAGGGACTCCCAGGAGCTTTAACTCAGGCAGCATCCCAGGTAAGCAAAAAGCAGCACTTGCCCCAAACAGGGAGCAACCAGGACCAACTGGGACCCAGGAATTCACTCCTGGCCTGGAGCACGGACTCCATCCTGTCTGGGCCCGAGCACTCGCAGATCCCGGGAGGCAGCTCAGCACCCAATCTCACAGAATCCAGAGGAAGTGGGGTTCTCAGGACCTCTCTGCCAAGCAGTATATTAGGCTAGGAGGTGGCAATACTTGCCCCCAAACAGGAAGCAACCGGGACCCACTGGGACCCAGGAACTCACTCCTGGCCCGGGGCATGGGTTCCTTCCAGTCTGAGCCCTAGCAGATCCCTGGAGTCAGCTCTGCACTCAATCTCACAGAATCTAGAGGAAGAAGGGCTCTCAGTAGCTCTAACTCAAGCAGTATCTTAGGCTAGGAGGTGGCAATACTTGTCCCCAGTTAGGGAGCAACCGGGACCCACTGGGACCCAGGGATCCACTCCAGACCCAGAGCCCGGGCCCCTTCCAGTTTCCACCTGAGCATGGAGATCTTCTTGGGCCTCAGCTCTAACCCCAGCAGCAAAACCCATCCCAAACAGCTCTGACACAACCTAGATAATAGGAAAGACAGGTCCCAGTCAGAAACAGCACAGATAGCACAAAGGTGATCCAGATAAAAAAAGGCAAGCACAAGAACACAAGCACCAGCAACCCAAGGTACTTGTCAAAATCAGAACCTAGTTCTCCCACATTAGAAAGTCCTAAACTCCCCATATCACCAGGAAAACAAGAACCTGACCTAAAATCACTTCTATTGATGATACTAGAGGACTATAAGAAGGAAATAAATAACACTATCAAAAAACTTGAGGAGAACACAGGAAAACAGGATGAAGTCCTTAAAGACACAAAAATCCTTTAAAGAATTACAAGAAAACACAAACAAACAGATGAAGGAATTGAACAAAACCATCCAGGACATAAAAATGGAAGTAGAAACAATAAAGAAATCACAAAGGGAGACTACCGTGGAGATAGAAAACCTAAGAAAGAAATCAGGAGTCATAGACCCAAGCATCACCAACAGAATACAAGAGATAGAAGAAAGAATCTCGGGTGCAGAAGATACCTTAGAAAATATTGACACAACTGTCAAAGAAAACACAAAACGCAAAAAGTTCTTAACACAAAATATCCAGGAAATCTAAGACACAATGAGAAGACCAAACCTAAGGATAATAGGTATAGATGAGAGTGAAGATTCCCAACTTAAACGGCCAGTAAATATCTTCAATGAAATTATTGAGGAAAACTTCCCTAACCTAAGGAATGAGATGCCCATAATCACACAAGAAGCCTACAGAACACCACACAGACTAGATAAAAAAAAAAAAAAAAAAAAACTCCCGTCACATAATAATCAAGACACAAAATGCACAAAACAAAGAAAGAATTTTAAAAGCAGTAAGGGAAAAAGGCCAAGTAACATATAAAGGCAAACCTATCAGAATTACACCTGACTTCTCACCAGATACTATAAAGCCAGAAGATCTTGAACAAATATCATACAGACCCTAAGAGAACATAAATGCCAGCCCAAGCTACTTTACCCAGCAAAACTCTCAATTACCATAGACGGAGAAACTAAGATATTCCATGACAAAACCGAATTTACACAGTATCTTCCCACAAATCCAGCTCTACAAAGGATAATAGCAGGAAAGCTCCAATACAAGGAGGGCAATCATACCCTAGAAAGAACAAGAAAATAATCCTTTTCCATCAAACCCAAAAGAAGATAACCACACAAACGATGTCTCCACTATTAGCAAAAATGACAGGAAGCAACAACACCCTCTCCTTAATATCTCTTAACATCAATGGACTCAATTCTCCAATAAAAAGGCGTAGGCTAACGGACTAGATACGCAAACAGGACCCAGCTTTTGCTGCTTACAGGAAGCTCACCTCAGTGACAAAGACAGACACTACCTTAGAGTAAAAGGTTGGAAAACAATTTTTCAAGCAAATGGCCCTAAGAAACAAGCAGAAGTAGCCATTCTAATATCGAATAAAATCGACTTTCAACTTAAAGCTATGAAAAAGGATAAGGAAGGGCATTTCATACTTGTCAAAGGAAAAGTCAACCAACATGAACTCTCAATTCTGAATATCTATGTGACAAATACAAGAGCATCGACTTTCATAAAAGAAACCTTACTAAAGCTCAAAACACACATTGCACCTCACACAATAATAGTGGGAGACTTCAACACCCCACTCTCAGCAATGGATAGATCATGGAAACAGAAACTAAATAGAGATACACTGAAACTAACACAAGTTATGAACCAAATGGATGTAACAGATATCTATAGAATATTTCACCCTAAAGCAAAAAATATATACCTTTTTCTCAGCACCTCATGGTACTTTCTCCAAAATAGACCATATAATTGGGCACAAGACAGGACTCAACGGATATTTAAAAATTGAAATAATTCCCTGCATCCTATCAGATCACCATGGTCTAAGGCTGGTCTTCAAAAATGACAAAGACAATGGAAAGTCCACATTCATATGGAAACTGAACAACACCCTACTCCTTGATAATCTGGTAAGGGAAGAAATAAAGAAAGAAATTAAAAACTTTTTAGAATTTAATGAAAATGATGACACATCATAGCAAAACCTATGGGATACAATGAAAGCAGTGCTAAGAGGAAAATTCATAACTCTAAGTGCCTACAAAAACAAACTGGAGGGAGCATACAGTAGCAGCTTGAGGACAGACCTGAAAGACCTAGAACAAAACGAAGCTAATACACCCAAGAGGAGTAGACGGCAGGAAATAATCAAACTCGGGGCTGAAATCAACCAAATAGAAACAAAAAGAACTATACAGAGAATCAATAAAACCAGGAACTGGTTCTTTGAGAAAATCAACAAGATAGATTAAACCCTTAGCTAGACTAATCAGAGGGCAGAGAGACAGTATCCAAATTAATAAAATCAGAACTGAAAAGGGTGACATAACAACAGAAACTGAGGAAATTAGAAAATTTATCAGATCCTACTACAAGAGCCTATACTCAACAAAATTGGAAAATTTCGATGAAATGGACAATTTTCTAGACAAATACCAGTTACCAATATTAAATCAGGAACAGACAAACCATCTAAACAGTCCCATAACCCCAAAAGAAATAGAAGCAGTCATTAAAAGTCTCCCTACAAAGAAAAGCACGGGACCAGACGGTTTTTGTGCAGAATTCTATCAGACCTTCAAGGAAGACCTTAATTCCAATTCTTTTCAAACTATTCCACAAAATAGAAACGGAAGGTACACTACCCAATTCATTCTACGAAGACACAATTACGCTCATACCTAAACCACACAAAGACCCAACAAAGAAAGAGAACTTCAGGCGAATCTCCCTTATGGACATTGATGCAAAATTATTGAATAAAATTCTAGCGAACTGAGTCCAAGAACACATCAAAACAATTATCCCTCACGATCAAGTAGGCTTTATACCAGGAATGCAGAGTGGTTCAGTATATGGAAATCAATCAATGTAATCCATTATATAAACAAACTCAAAAAAAAAAAAACCCCACATGATCATCTCACTAGATGCTGAGAAAGCATTTGACAAAATTCAACACCCCTTCATGATAAAAGTGTTGGAAAGGTCAGGAATTCAAGGTCCATACCTAAACATAGTAAAAGCAATATACAGCAAACCAGTAGCCAGCATCAAACTAAATGGAGAGAAACTGGAAGCAATCCCAATAAAATCAGGGACTAGGCAAGGCTGCCCACTCTTCCTCTACTTATTTAATATAGTATTGGAAGTCCTAGCCAGAGCAACTAGGCAACACAAGGAGGTCAAAGGGATACAAATTGGAAAGGAAGAAGTCAAAATCTCACTATTTGCAGATGATATGATAGTACAATTAAGTGACCCCAAAACATCCACCAGAGAACTCCTAAACCTGATAAACAACTTTAGCAAAGTGGCTGGATATAAAATTAACTCAAGCAAATCAGCAGCCTTCCTCTACTCAAAAGATAAACTGGCTGAGAAAGAAATTATGGAAATGACACCCTTCACAATAGTCACAGATAATATATAATACCTTGGTGTGAACCTAGCTAAGCAAGTAAAAGACCTGTATGACAAGGACTTCATGCCCCTGAAGAAAGAAATCGAAGCAGATCTCAGAAGGTGGAAAGATCTCCCATGCTCATAGATTGGAAGCATTAATATAGTAAAAATGGCTATTTTGCCAAAAGCCATCTACAGATTTAATGCAATCCTCATCAAAATTCCCACTCAATTCTTGACAGAGATAGAAAGAGCAATCTTAAAATTCATTTGGAATAACAAAAAAACCCAGGATTGCGAAAATTACTCTCAGCAATAAAAGAACTTCTGGAGGAATCACCATCCCCGATTTCAAGCTGTACTACAAAGCAATAGTGATAAAAACTGCATGGTATTGGAACAGAGACAGGCAGGAGGATCAATGGAATAGAATAGAAGACCCAGAAATGAACCTCCATATCTATGGTCACTTGATCTTTGACAAAGGAGCTAAAACCATCCAGTGGAAAAAAGATAGCATTTTCAACAAATGGTGCTGGTCCAAATGGTGGTCAGCATGTAGAAAAATGCAAATTGATCCATACTTATCTCCTTGTACAAAGCTCAATTCCAAGTGGATTAAGGACCTCCACCTAAAACCAGCCACACTGAAACTAATAGAAGAGAAACTGGGGAAAAGCCTGGAACACATAGGCACAGGACAAAAGTTCCTGAACAGAACACCAATGGCCTGTGCTCTAAGACCAAGAATTGACAAACTGGACCTCATAAAGCTGCAAAGCTTCTGTAAATCAAAGGACATAGTCAATAGGACAAAGAGGCAACCAACAGATTGGGAAAAGATCTTCACCAACCCTACATCTGACAAAAGGCTAATATCCAAGGTATACAAAGAACTGAAGAAATTAGACTCTAGACAATCAAAGAACCCTATTAAAAAATGGAGCGGAGAGCTGAACAAAGAATTCTCAACTGAGGAAGCTCGAATGGTTGAGAAGCACCTAAAGAAGTGTTCAGCATCCCTAGTAATCAGGGAAATGCAAATGAAAACAACACTGATATTCCACCTCACACCAGTCAGAATGGCTAAGATCAAAAACACAAGTGACAGCACATGTTGGCGAGGATGTGGAGAAAGAGGAACACTCCTCCACTGTTGGTGGGATTGTAAACTGGTACAACTATTATGGAAAGCAGTCTGGTGGTATCTCAGAAAATTGAACATAGTGTTACCTGAGGACCCAGCTATACCACTCCTGGGCATATACCCAAAAGATGTTTCAGCATACAACAGGGACACATGCCCCATTATGTTCATAGCAACCTTATTTATAATAGCCAGAAGTTGGAAAGAACCCAGATGCCCTTCAACAGAAGAATGGACGCAGAAAATGTGGTACATTTATACAATGGAGTGCTACTCAGCTATTAAAAACAATGAGTTCATGAAATTCTTAGGCAAATAGATGGAGCTGGAAAGTGTCATTTTGAGTGAGGTGACCCAGTCTCAAAAGAACATACATGGTATGCACTCACTGATAAGTTGATTAGCCCAAAAGCTCACAATACCTAAGACACAACGTATAGACCACATGAAACTCAAGAAGAAGGAAGACCAAAGTGTGGGTCCTTTGCTCCTTTCTAGAAGGAGTATCAAAAGTTACAACCCAAGCTCCCAAAGTCTAAACCTCCAGCCAGAGAGAACAAAGGGAGGGACTCATGTCTCCACCTGTATAAGTAATTGAGGGTGTCCTTGTCAGACATCAGTGGAAGTGGAGGGCCATAGTCCCCGAAAGTTTGGATCCCCTAGTGTTGGGGAATTCGAGAGCAGGGAGATGGGACTGGGAGGATGTTTGGAGCACACCTTCATAAAAATAGGAGGAGGGGTTATGGGATAAGGGGTTTTGGGGGAGAATGGGAGAGGAGATAACATTGAAAGGTAAATACGTATAATATCCAATAAAATACCACACAGATAAAGGGTCTAAAAAAAAGAGAGGGAGAGAGTTTACTTATTTTAAATTGATTTCAAAAGTTTCTAGGAGTTGCTAATTGGCTAAGATCCTATTTTAAGCTCTCCACAAAAGAATTTAAGTCTCTGTTCAATATTCTCAAGAGAGAGGTAAACCCTAATTTTCCTCAACAATTAATTGACAAAAGAGAGGTAATCTCACAAAAAGTAGAAGAAGCTATTGCTAATAGATATATTATATAGTCTGATTAGTTGTTGGCTGTGCTATAACAGTCCTTTGACAAAAGATTATTAATATAGATTTATATATCCTTAAATAGGGTCTTCATGACTCTCTGAGTGTGGAAGGAGCGACTGTTGGAGCTACTGCCCTGATTTTACAAGAACTCTGAAAAATTGCCTTTAAAAACAAAAGAGGGGGGATGGTACCCCCTCAGAAGGAGCTCCCCTGAAATATTCTCCATCATGCCTTGTTCACTTTTATCTCTCTAAAGCTGAAAGCTCATGGCAAATCTGCTGCTGACTGCCTCTGGCACCACCAAGACCAACAAAACTTTGCCACAGATATGGGGAGGGACCCCCTTACCCTTAAAGGGAATGGCTCAGACCCAGTTAGTTCCCTTATGGGGCTGAGGACTGATATGCCTGTCCCATACCACAGAAGGCACAGCTAACCGGCTACCATAAAGATTAATGAAAAAAGTAGATACCCCCACAAAGCAGGCCCAAAAAGTTATCCCCTCTCCAGGAAAAAGACATCGGGGCGGGTATGGACATCATGCCTCACTGGATAACGACAGGGGGACTGGAGCCATTACAAGGTCCCCTTCAAATACTGGAGGTCAGGCGTCTATCCCCGCCTTTGCAAGTTTAGAATTGCCACAGCCCTTCTATACTTAGAGAAGGGAGGAGATGTCAGGGGCAGCCCTGCTTACACACTGTAGGTCTAAAATCAGCTATAGGTCTAAAATCAGCAATTGGACTGTCATACATGTATACTAACACCAAGTCTTGGGTCTCAGTGGAAAAACATTGAAACAGATGGCTATAAGCTAACGTCAACAGGCAGCTTTTGTGGAAATTTATAAGCCTGAGTAGCCATAGACCTTGTAATTAGGTAGCCTTGGCAGACAATACCAACTTAGATAAGGACAAGCGAGTCATAGCCAGAGTCATAGTGAATTGTCCCCTGAACCTTCACCTAGCTGATACCTGGTTCTGAAGATGTCTGTATTCCCCCTGAAAACCCACACTCCAGTGTCATTCCCTTCCCCATATCCTGCATTTATAACCCCTGTGTGAATTAATTACGATTTGAGGAAAAAAAGATTCTAAAAATATAAAATATTTTAGCAATTAAATTTAGCCTATTTTCATTTTACAAATTCATGACTTAAATTCTCAATAAATTATCTTAGTAAAATAAGAGAGCTCTGCACCATAAAATAAAAAGTTTTAAACATTAATGAATACTATTATAGGAATAAAATAAAAGGAATTTGAAGTAGATCTGATTGCAGGTAACTTAATGAAACATTTCCAATCTAAGTATACAAATTTTATTGGCAAAACTGACAGAAATTTTATGGCTTGGATATAATATATACAAAGATGACTTTTAAGACATACTAGAATTGTATACTTTTAAGAATGTATTTTCACAATTTCACACTTCAAAGATACATAATTAATGACCCTTAAAACCACACCAAAGTTTTAAAAATTTAAACATATATGCTTGTGGTTGCCTTAATTATGAAATTTCGAATTTTAAATTTCAAAAACTATTTTTATTAATGATATTTTTCTCTCTTGAGTCCATAAATTGTAAATTAATTCTCTTTAAAATAATATAATTGCAATCTAGTATCAATAGTTATGTATAGGCTTAAATATTTTGACAAGTGGTAAAAGTGTACATAAGATTGGTAACCTCAAGACTAAAATTCTTAATAGAAAAAAATGTATTTTCCAGTATGAATACATGCAGAGACGAATGATCCACTCCTCAAAGCCACGCCTTCAACATGCTTTGATTACCCAGGCTTCCATCAATCAGGCTCCACCACAGCAATTAGCCAATCCTCATTAGCTAATAGCATTTTCAATAAAGTCAGGTTCATTATTTTTTGCTGGGGTGACTTTGGGAGTGTAACTATTCAGTCTTATGCTAAATATTTCCTATACTTCTCAAGAAGCTACCATAGTTTCCCTCAAATGCTTATTCAACATTGCCTTCCCACTAGGAGTCCAAGTGAATTACAATTACTTATCAACACTATCTGCAACCAATTACTTCCATTATGTGGTGTTTTAAATTCATCAATTTGACCACTTCCGGTTTGGGACCGAGCCTAGAGCAGGTCGCAGGCAGCAGCTCTGCACCCAACCGCAGAAAACCAAGAAAAACAGGGACTCCCAGGAGCTTGAACTCACGCAGCATCCCAGGTAAAACTGAATCACCCGTGATGCCTGCTATTAGAAGTTCTAACCCAGATGGACCAGAAGCCAGGAGCCTCGCCCTTACCCTCACCCCCTACCTTTTCCCACCTGCACAAGGTCACCTGAAGCTGGGCAACTGCAAGATCCTGCTTGGCAACTGCAGATAGACTCAAAGCAGTGTACCATATCATCTGAAGAATAGCAGGGAGACCCTAACTCAAGCAGTGTACCATATCTTCTGAAGAATAGCAGGTTGCAGTCCTCTTCGCCCCCACGAATAACCAGGACCCGCCAGTCGGGTCAAGTGGCACCCAGACGTGGGGCTCGAGGCACAGACCCATCCGGACGGACCCTCATTGAGAGGATGTGCGCACGACATCAAGATTGAGCAAGACAGAGATCATCGCCCGTGACCTGTCGTCCACGGAACCAGGTTGATGCTGCCATCAAGAAGGCAGTTGAAGTTCATTACCATCAGCTGAAAATTGCAGAGGATCCAGAAGTGACTCCGCAGGAGACTGACACAGCTGTCAGCTCCCCTGCCTCCCCCTACGGTCGACCCCTAGACTTCCACGCCCTCCAGAAGGGTTCCTGGTATGCCTGGCTTTGCCCTCATTTCTCTCGCTAGAGAGCTTGGCCTCTTGATCACCACAACAAAAATTGGCTTTTTCCTAAACCAAGGCCACCCTTGATATGGCCACTAACATTGGGGAGCCTTCCTTTATGACAATATTACACCCCAAACTGACAAATGGTTGGTAACTTGAACATTTACAAGAGACTAGGATGGCTGTGAGTTAGCCCAATGATGGGATTATTGTAGGTCCACTTCCCAGGGGCCCACCCAATGCAGCCGAAAAGGAGTGCGTGGTGCTGGGAGTGGGTGCAGCCTACATGGCCTAAGACAGGGCTCTCACCCTCCTTTCACCCACATCAGAGTCCCTTGACGTTGCCCATCGTCGACAGCCTAAAGCCTTCGACCATCGATGTGACTCATCTCACATCAGTGTTTTGGGGTTGTGAACTTGTCTAAGACCCCCCATAATTAGACATCCAAATTCAAAACTCACATAGTTGGGATTGAACATAAGACGCCTTCTCTAACTAAACAGAGAAGGGGGAGATGCCAGAAGCCAGGACCCTCGCCCTTACCCTTACCCCCTACCTTTCCCCACCTGCACAATGTCCTCTGAAGCTTGGTAACTGCAAGATCCTGCTTAGCAACTGCAGATAGACTCAAAGCAGAGTACCATATCATCTTAAGAATAGCAGGGAGACCATAACTCAAGCAGTGTACCATATCTTCTGAAGAACTGCAGGTAGATCATAATTCAAGGCAGTGTACCATATAGACCATGACATGTTTCAAGGCACAGGCCAAGAAGATTTTGTACTTTTCCACCACCTGGACCCTCTTACCCCCTCCCCTTGTAAAACATGCTATAAAAAAGCATTTCATGTTCAAAAAAAAAAAGAAATTTAAAAAAAAATAAAGGAAAATCACAACTATTCCACTCCCCCCCCCAAAAAAAAGAAAAGAAAATCACTTGAAAATAATGTGACAAATTTTAAGACAAAATAAAAAAAAACTAGTAAAAAAAAAATCTTAAAAATAAATAAAAATAAATAAATAAATTCATCAATTTACTAATATTTTGTTGCTTTTCTCATTTTTTTACAATACAGGTTATTTACAAGTGTTGTTTTTTTCCAAATAAATGAAGGCTCTAAAATTATTGTTTTGTTATTGACCTAATTGGACACATTATTCCACAAGAAACTAAACTTTATTGTAAACTATTTTTGTAACAAAATGTTTAGTCTTAAGAATCAGATGTATTAAAGCTAAAACCATAAGACAGCTACATATAAATTATTTGAAGATAAGTCATACGATACTATATATTGTTGAGAATGTTAGAAAATTGACACTTTTATTGAGTACTGATTATATTTGAAATTTTAATTAGATTATACTTAGCAGGAAATTGTATATTAAACAATGTTCATATTCTATTCTGGTGTAGAACTGCAAGCTATATTCAAGATGTTTAAGCTTACCTTTTTATACCAATTTCATAAACTGTTTTAAAAATTTGAGAAGAAAAAATGTGTTTAATAGATTAGTTATAATCTGGTGTATTTGTAAAATATTATATAAAAAATTATAAATCTGAACTGTATTCTGTTTTCAAGTTTGTAGCCTAAACTGTAATAAGGAAATGTAAAAGGTTTAGGTTTAATGTTATATGTCACAACAATTTATTCAGTTTTAATCTACAGAGAAAATTTGATAGTCACTGGTATTCACTTTTTTGTGATGAGTGTTGATATATTTTCTATGGAATGATCAACTTTTTGGACGTTAAATATATATTAGCTAAAATTATAAATTCAAATTAAGGTAAGAGTATTGCAGCAAGATAAGAGCTTGAAGTCACTGTTAGGCAAGGTTTCTTTAATATGATCTTATTGAATATGCAAACAGAAGAAACTTCAATAAGAAGAAGTAACATTGTAAAGATAAACTTTATATAAGGAAGATCTCTGACTGTCTTATTTTTCAGTCGTCTAAGATGTAGAAAACATAAGGAACTTAACCAGAAGCCTGAGTAACAGTATTAGCTTTATTATTTATTTATTATAAACAGGATATGGTGGGTTTCAACATACCTCAAGAAACTATGCCAGTGTTCTTATTAACTAAAGGAGGAAATTAATCATAATTTTAAGGATGCTTCCAGATCTATTGAATAAATGAAATAAGAAAGTAACTAGGTACTCAATAGCATCATATATGTTTCCCATAGAAACAAATGTATAGCTAGGGAAAAACAAATTAATTCTATTTACACTAGTTTAAATATGTTTAGTCTGGCAATTAAACACTATCATAGCAGCTTGTGTCAAGTTGACATCAAAAAGTAGCCAGCATAGTTGAGTCCATGTCAACTTGTCACACAAACACATTACTGTTAACCCCTAACCTTTCCTTTCTTGCTTATCCACAAGATCTCATATTAATATCAATATGACAATATAAAACAGTCCATCTTATAAAGTCCCGAAGCTTTTAAAAATTCAAACACTTGATAATTTTGCTCTCTTTAAAATATCCAAGTGTCTCTAAAATTCCAGTCTTTTAAAACTCTAAAGTTTCTTTGTTGTAGGTGCCTATAAAATCAAAACGAAACATAGTTTCTTACTCTAAGAGAAATGAATCAGTGCATACTCACAATCAAATCAAATCGAAATGAAGATTCAGATGGAAAAAAATTCAGTTCTTGAAGTGTGAAGCCCATTCAGGATCCTCTGGATTCCCAAGGGATTCATTTCTCCAGTATCCCAGTAGCTGCAGCTTGTCTAACTGGCTCAGGCAGGCTTCAGTGCACACTGCCCGCTGTCCTTGGCTATCATTCCGTGCTGATGGAATCTCCAAAATGTCTCTTACTGCAACTAGGCTGTGTCTTTATCAATAACCCTCTCTGCAGGGATTCTGACCCTGATAGATGGTGCCAAACCTCAACCTCTCTTCATGACCTCTTCACACTTTCAAAACCAGAAGTACCTGGGAAACTCTTACACATGAACAAGTTTGACCTTGGGCCTATGAGGACTGCAGATTCTGTGTGATTCTGCTGAGGGAACACTTCCCAGAAGATTTCACCTTGGGCATTTTGGTCTCTTCTTAATCATCACTGTTTGTTTGTTTGTTTGTTTGTTTGTTTGTTTGTTTCAGCTCTAGCTGACCAGCATCTATTGTCCTTGCAAAGCAAAAGTCTCACCTTAGTGTTTCTGATCTCTTGTTAATTACTGCTAAATCATCAGCTCCATCTGACCACAACCACAGATTCTTAACTGAAAATTTCACATAAATGATTCTGGCAGTCTCTATTTCCCTCTGAAACTTGATAAGGCAGACCTCCATCATCTGCATCTCTTTCAGCATCCCTGTCCTTGCAGCTCCCACAGAGAAGCCCATTAAGCTCTGATTACTCAATGGCTTTTTCAGTAAGAGTTGCAAACACCTCCACAATTTCCCCTAAAACAATGTGGTTGCATCTGTCTCAGCAATATCCTGTAATTGGTCCCAATTTAGAAGGTTTTGTACTGCTGTGATAAAATATTATGAAAAAAAGCAACTTGGGGAAGAAAGGATTTATTTCCAATTCTATGTCACAGTCCATCATAAAAGGAAGTCAGGGCATGAACTCAAAGCAGGAACTTGTAGACATGAACTGATGCGTAGGTCATGGAAGGTCACTGCTTATTGGCTTGCTCCAGATTCTGTAAGTCAGAAACTCTGAGGTAAAATTTCATTTGGCTACTTTTTTTTCTAAGCATACTTTTTAAAACAAAATGTGTAAAAACAACACTAAAGTTGTATAATTATGGTCAGAATTTGAAGTAATACACTCAATAGTTATCACTAATTTTCTGTATAATTATTTGAAGGAATACAGCTATCATTAATTAGCCTTTTTTATCAAGTTGTGTTATTTTATCAGGTCAATGTTACCTATGTGCTACAGCTCCAATAATTAAATAAAAATGCAGTGAATTAATTCACTTACTGAAACCTGTCCCTCTAGGCACTGTAATGATTAGAATTAGCAAAAGGTAGATACGTAGAAGCTTATCTACTGCTATAGTCTAGTAAATCTACAAATAAGACTCACGATTCTATGAAAGAATATAGAATCCATGCTTTACAAGCCTTAAAGCTTTTAAAAATTAAATCAGACACTGATTCATTAACTCAGGTGACAATATTATTACTTATCAGTATTAAATTACTGTCATATGGAGGAGAGAATCTTTTAAAATTAAAGCGAGTGCACTGAAATACTCTTTAATAATGAAGGCCATTTCTATTCATCAGTGTGAGGAAGCACTCAGCTGGTTTAATCTGTTTGCATATCATTAAATTCACAGTATGAAGTCTTACAATAAAGGAGTTATTATCATCTTATGGAAGTTCTTTTTATTACAAAATATTAATGTTATCTTTAAAAGTCAACTTTTGATGGGAGACTTAGTCCAACTTTATTATTATTTAATAACATATTGTAAATGGCAGTGTCATAAAATATAAGAATTTGCCTTCATAGTAAGTGGGAGTTCTAAATGTTTTCTTTCTCTATGATTTTAATAAGGCTATTGTGTCTTAGTCCTTGTTCTATTGCTAGGAAGAAATACTATGCCCAAGGCAACTCTTACACAATAAAATATTTAATTGGATGCTTGCTTACAGTTTCAAAGGATTGCTCTGTTACCATTATGATGAAGAGCATGGTGACGTGCTGGTGACGTGTTCAAAACAAGAAGTCATCAAGAGCTACATCCTGTCTGGTGATCTGTAGGCAATGAGAGAGAGAGAGAGAGAGAGAGAGAGAGAGAGAGAGAGAATATATCTGGGTTTGAAATGAGCTTTTGAAACCTTGAAGTCAAACTGCCCCCAACAAGGCCATACATACTCCAACAAGACCATACCAACAAGACAAGCCTTTTAAACAGTTCCACTCTTTGAATGACTAAGTGTACAGATACATGAGCCTATAGGTGCCATTCTTCTTCAAACCACCATACATGATATGTGATATTTTTGCTTCGTAAGTCCAGGGCTTTTAAAATTATACCAGCAGGATTTTGTATCTGTGGCAATACATGAAATGAAACACTACTAAGTAAAGCCTTCGGCACTAGTAATAGATACTTTCTGTTTACTGAATGTGTCTTATTATCAGGCTCTTGGCATACATTACCTTTACTTCTATATTAGTCCGGCAAATGTAATACTATCTTTTTACTATTGAGAAAATGAAGGCTTGAGTTATTTTTATTTTTGTAACTGATTAATATGTCGTTGTATACAATAGGAAGCCAGTTTTCTTTAATTGATTGTATTTAAATTTCATACTGTTTCTACGATCTTACACAATTTCAAGAAAACAATGTAAAAACAGATGCATCAGAAACTTTCCAGATGTTGTATTGGTTTGAGAAGGTAGAATGAGAAGACTCGTTATAAAAACTTACTCTTGGGATTCTGATCAATTTTTACTCATTCTGTTTAACAGTGCATATTGATTGGTGTCTAAATGTGCATGGAACATACTAACTAATGTTTTATATATGAAAACAAATCAAAACTAAAGAGATATTGAAACAAAGGCACACTGAACTCTAAATAATATATTAAGTTTTATCCTTAACTAATAAGAACAGGGCTGTGGATACAGGCAGGAAAAAAAAATGTTTCTCTGTCCTCAAATCATCTTCAACTCCTTCCTCAGAACAGTGACAGTCAGAGAAAGTGCTTGACACTCTGTATCTCCAACATCCATCACCCAGTGTCTGTCAGCTTTCTCTTCACAAAGCTCCCCAAAACTCAAGGATATAGGATTTCCTTTTATCTACCACCTCCTGTCCTCTTGTGTCTAGCATTTTCTTACTCCAACCTAATTTATTAGGGCTTTTATATACTAAATAAGAATTAAAACTTACAAAATTTGTTTTCTGCCGGGAGCCATCCCCAGCTTGGTGGGAGGAGAAGGTGATCTTCTTTTTTCTCCTCCAGTTGGTTCTTCTTGAGGCAGCCAAGAGGGATGGGAAGAGCCTCGACAGTGGGTAAGACCTAGGGTTAGGATACTGTAGCTGGCCTGCCCTCTCTCTGGTATCCTCTATCCAGAAACTGCAATTTCTGGCACTTAACATCTCATCCCAGGGACAGCAGAGGATTAAGCAATGCCTTTGATCTGTCTCTGCAGGCACTGCCAGGCTCTAGCTTAGGTCTGTTAGTTCGAGGTCACAGGAAGAAAAGACACTTAGAAAAGTTATTATAGTTTATTACTAAGTGTAAGAAATTTCCTATGAAAGCTATCTAAGGGGAAAAGTGGGAAGGTCCTAAGTGAGGAAAAGGAAAAAGTTCCAACAAAGGAAAATTTCCAAGTGGAGAGATTCTAAGCAGGGAAAAAAGAAGAAGGAGGGGAGGGGAGGGGAGGGGAGGGGAGG
>NW_021604578.1:12798656-12818656 GCF_004785775.1 Grammomys surdaster | reverse complement strand
TACTGTTTTCTTTGTCATCTACAAGGCTTAATGGAGACAAGAAGGCATCTTTCAACAAACACATCCTTAAAAAACTTTAAAGCTAAACTTTTATTCAACACAATTTGGATCTTGAAGCTTCAATATCAAAGCATTGAGAACAGGTGTTCATGACTCCTCGTAATTCTTTTGAAGTTTCTGTTACAGAACATCTGGTTTGTTTGATAGGCATTTATGTATTCACATTTGTTAGACGAGAGAGTGAGGCAGGTGTGGTTCTGAAACACTGAACACATTCATGGTTAATGGGCTTAATTTCCCACTATCCATAATACCACTCTTTCATAAAAAGCAATGATGTAAGGAACACACTCTTTCAGAGGGTCTAGTTTGAGGGTAAAATAATGTCTGTCTCCAAGATGTATTCACCGAGTTATTAAAATGCTTGTCATTATGCAAAATGCTAATTCTGCCTTAGCATGCAAGTTTTCTATTTTGATTACGCATACAGTTGCCATCTAGCCAATGGTTCTCATTTCTATTCTTTGCTATGAAGCTTTAGAAGTCAGAAACAGTATTTTGCATTTAGAGATGTTTGTTCCTACTTGGGATAGGACATAGGAGTTCACTTTTAAGGAGCTTTGAAACAGTTGGTGTTAGAATACTAGTCTGAAACATCTCATTTGCTCCACAGAGCTTCAATAAAATCAGAAATATAAAATGTTAAAATTCAAAATGACAAAAAAGAACAGAGGTGGATTTCTACACTTTGGTGTTTTACATAAATGAATACAGCATAAAAAGAATAGAAGGAATATACAAATCAAGTCAAGACCCTTCTATCTAACTTCATACAATTGACTTTAACTTTGAGAGTGCTATGCACAGAACTATATCCACCTACAATGAATAAAGTGAGCGTCTAACTCCCGCTGCTACTGTGTTTTGAAGAAAGAAGATAATTAGGGCCAAGTGTGTCATAGACTTAACTCACAATACAGTGGATCATTTTCCTCTGTGTGTATATACGTAAGTAAATATGACATACAGAGAGATGAAAGTTACCTCCCAGCTGGAAACACTGCCATTGGCAGAAACTAGGATAGTACACTAACTTTGAACTTCTAGCTCCTTGAAATATAGAACACATAAATTTTGTTTTAAGCCATGGAAACTAGTACTTGTAGCTATGACTCCTGAAGAGATTTGCTTCGTGAAAAATGTGTTTGTTTTTGTTATAGCTTCAGAAAATATAATGGGATATGGTCATAAAGTAAATTTAGGCAAATCACTTTTTTTCTCTTTAGATTATTTATTATTATTATTATTATTATTATTATTATTTTGCTTTGTTTATTTATATCCCAAATGTTACCCTCTCTAGGTCTCCTCTCAAAGAGCTTTTCCCCCCATACCCCTTCTGATTCACCTATAAGAGGTTGCACCTATTCCCCTGGGCATTGCCTCTCTCTGGGGCATCAAGTCTCTACAGCATTAGGCCCACCCTTTCCCACTGAGGCCACGAAAGGCAGTCCCCTACTATGCATATGCCAGGGGCCTCAGGCCAGCCCAAGTATGCTCTTTGGTTAGTGGCTTAGTCTCTGGGAGCTCCCAGTGTTCCAGGTTTGTTGACACTGTTGGTCTTCCTATGAGGTTGCCATCTCCTCCCGTTCCTTCAATTCTTCTTCTAACTCTTCCATAGTGTTCCCTGACCTCAGCCCAATGCTTGGCTGTGAGCATCTGCATCTGTCTCAGTCAGGTGCTGGTAGAGCCCCTCAGAGGACAGCGATTCTATGCCTCTATCTGTAAGCACAACATAGCACCAGCAATAGTGTCAGGGCTTGGTTCCCTTCCCATGTGATAGATCCCAAGTTGGTCCAATCACTGGTTGTCATTTACTCAATTTCTGCTCCCTATTTGTCCCTGGGTTTCCTTTACACAGGAAAAATTTTGGATAGACAAATTTTGAAGGTCAGTTAATATCCTCATCCCTCCACTGGGGGCCCTATCTAACTATTGGAGGTGGTTTCTTTATATCCCCACTGTTGGACATTTCAGCTAAGGCATCCCTATTGAGTCCTAGGAGCCTCCCCTGTCCCAGGTCTCTGGAACTTTCTAGAGGCTACCCCACCCCACAATCCCAGAAGCTGTATATTTTCATTCATTCTCCTGACCCTTTGGGCCTCTCTCCTGTCTCCATCCATACCTAATCTTGCCTCCCCCTTTCCTGTCCCTCCCTTCTCTCATCAAAGTTCCTCTCTCCCTCTGCCTTTCATAATTATTTTGTTTCCCTTTCTAAGTGGGATCAAATTATTCTCATTTGAACATTCTTCTTGTTGAACTTCTTAGGGTCTGTGGGTTATATCATGAATATTCTGTACATTTAAGCTAATATCCACTTATCAGTGAATACATACTATGCACGTCCTTTTTGGGTCTGGGTTACCTCACTCAGAATGTTATTTTCTAGTTCTATCCATTTGCCTGAAAAATTTATGAGGTGTTTTTTTTAATGGCTGAATAGTATTTCATTGTGTAAAGGTACCACATTCTTTCATATTCCATTGAGGGACATCTGGGCTGCTTCAACTTTCTGGCTATTATGAATAAGGTTGCTATGAACATAGTGGAGTAGGTGTCCTTGTGATATTGTGGAGCTTCTACTAGGTATATGCCTAGGAGCAGTATTGGTGAGTCTTCAGGTAGAACTATATTCAATTTTCAGGGGAATTGACAGATTGATTTCCAGAGTGATTATACCAGTTTGCAATCCCACCAGCTATGGAGGAGTATTCCCTTTGCTCCACACCCTCCCCAGCATGTGCTGTAGCTTGAGTTTTTGATCTTCTGATTGGTATAACATAGACTCTCAGGGTCATTTTCATTTGCATTTTCCTGATGACTAAGGACTTTGAACATTTCTTTAAGTGATTCTCTGCCAATCGAGAATCCTCTGTTGAGAATTCTCTGTTTATATCTTTACCCTATATTTAATTGAGTTATTTGGGCTATTGGTGTTTAACTACTTAAATTCTTTATAATTTTGCATATTAGCATGAGTTGGAAAGGCACTGAATAAATAAAAATAAATTTTTAAAATCTAATATCCACGTGTGTGTGTGTTTGTGTGTGTGTGTGTGTGTGTGTGTACTTCTGTGTATATACACAATGTGTGGGTGACACTGGAGACCAGAAGAATGTGTTCCATTCCTTCCAGCTCAAATTACAGACATCTGTGAGCCAACCAATGTGGGTCCTGGGGACTGATCTCAGGTCCTCTGGAAGAGTAGCATGCACACTTTACCACTTAGCCATCTCTTCAGTCCTACCAAATTCTTATTATATAGAAACATTTTAGTAAATAAAAAATATGAATGAAATTACCTTCTCAGTAAAACCTAATGAGCATGTCTATATAGGCATGGCTTATAGTCATATGCATTTCCAAATAGTTTGATTGAAGCTTAACACAAAATATCAAGCTTATTTAAAGCATGATTTTTTCTCAATATTTTAAAATCAATTATGAGGTTTCTGAGCATGAACTTTGTATATAGCAACATTACCCTGCATTGTCAACAGCTTGGACACTCTTGAAAAGATTCAAACGTATATATTATCTAATATCTGCACCATAACATTGCTTTCAGGTTATTTAGCTTGAAAACATTTCCAGAATAGAAAACTGTAGTAAAATCCAAGAGCTTTAGAGTTATTTCTGTGGGCTTCATCCAAGACAGAGTAAGCACAGGCATGCTTCGAAACCCTCCACAGCAGATATGCTCTGCTCTATAACAGAGTAGTATTAGTGAAGATATATTTTTTTTTCTACCTCCCATCTGTATTTATTTTTGTTTTATATTTTTGTTTTTCATTTAAACCTTAAAAAATAAACGTAGGTTGTCAACCTTAAATATTAACCAATGTAAAAATTCCTTATTGCTAAGTGTATTAAGTTGTTCCAATCGCAGTAGGGAATTGGTTTTGAAAAGCTCCTATATGCAGAACACTTAGGGAGAGATGTAGAGGCTCAATTATTAAGTTTAAGTAGCATAACAAAAACCTCCTACAACAGATGACTGCCTTTAATGTGAATATTTCTGTATGTTAACAACTGGTAAGACTTGAAAAATAGTTAAAGCCATTTTATTTTCATTAAGGAAAACTGTGAAATGGAAAGTAGTGAAAGATGAGGTAATGAACTAGACTCAAACAATATGTGGGTCATAGGGAAGCTTCTAACCATGTTCAAGAGGACAAAAGCACTGTCCAACTATATTGACATACATGGCTTTGCATGGAGCAGAGCTGAGATACAACTGTGTAGAAATTCTCCTCAGAGACAAAAGGATTACTTGTCTATTGGTTTATTTCTGAGCATTCATCTCTGTATTCACCTCAAGATACTGTTGATTGCATGGCTAGAATGAGTACCAGTGATAGGGACATCGCAGTGATTTCAGAAACATATATATGAGACAGTCCATTAGCACCTAACAAAATGTAATATATATTGGAGAAGAGTGAAGTGCATCAAGCCTCTGAAAAAAGAAATTGAAAAAAATCTCAGAAGATGGAACGATCTCCCATGCTCATGGATTGGCAGGATTAATATAGTAAAAATGGCCATCTTGCTGAAAGCAATCTACAGAAATGCAATCCCGAACAAAATCCCAACTCAATTCTTCACAGAGTTAGAAAGAGTAGTTTGCAAATTCATCTGGAATAGCAAAAAACTCAGGATAGCAAAAATTATTCTCAACAATAAAAGAACTTTTGCGGAAATCACCATCCCTGACCTCAAGCTGTATTACAGAGCAATAGTGATAAAAACTGCATGGTATTGGTACAGAGCCAGGTAAGTAGATCAATGGTATAGAATTGAAGACTAGAATGAACCAATATACCTATGGTCACTTGATCTTTGACAAAGGAGCTAAAACCATTCTCTTTTTTTTCCAGTGGAAAAAAAAGAGGACATTTTCAACAAATGGTGCCAGTTCAACTGGAAGTCAGCATGTAGAAGAATGCGAATCAATCTATTCTTATATCCTTGTACAAAGCCCAAGTCCAAGTGGACCAAGGACTTCCACATAAAACCAGATACACTGAAACTAATAGAAGAGAAAGTTGGGAAGAGCCTCTAGCACATGGGCATAGGACAAAATTTCCTGAACAGAACATCAATGTCTTATGCTCTAAGATCAAGAATTGACAAATGAGACCTCATAAAATTGCAAACCTTCTGTAAGCCAAAGGACACTCTCAATAGGACAAAATATCAACCAACAGATTGGGAAAAGATCTTTACTAACCCTACCTCCAATAGAGGGCTAATATCCAATATATACAAAGAATTCAAGAAGTTAGACTCCAGACAACCAATAATCCTATTAAAAATGGAGTACCGAGATAAACAAAGAATTCTCAACTGAGGAATACCACATGGATGAAAAAGCACCTAAAGAAATGCTCAATCAGGGAAATGCAAATCAAAACAGCCCTGAGATTCTACCGACACCAGTCAGAATGGCTAAGATAAAAAACTCAGGTGACAGCAGATGCCTGCGAAGATATGGAGAAAAAGGAACACTTCTCCATTGTTGGTGGGACTTCAAGCTTGTACAACCACTCTGGAAATCAATCTGGCAGTTCCTCAGAAAATTGGACATAGTATTACCTGAGGACCCAGCTATACCACCCTAACATATAACAAGGACACACACTCCACAATGTTCATAGCAGCCTTATTTTTAATAGCCAGAAGCTGGAAGGAACCCAGATTTCCTTCAACAGAGGAATGGATACAGAAACTGTGGTACAATTACACAATGGAATACTACTCAGCTATTAAAAAACAATGACTTTATGAAATTCTTAGGCAAATGGATAAAACTAGAAAATATCATCCTGAGTAGGTAACCCAATCAGAAAAGAACACACGTGGTATGCACTCACTAATAAATGGATACGAGCTGAAAAGCTTGGAATACCCAAGATACAATTCACAAACCCACATGAAGCTCAAAAAGAAGGGAGACCAAAGTGTGGATGCTTGGATCCTTCTTAGAAGGGGGAACAAAATACCTTCTGGAGGAGATACAAAGACAAAGTGTGGATCAGAGATTGAAGAAAAAGCCATCTACAGACAGCTCCACCTGGGGATTCATCCCATATACAGTTACCAAACCCAGACACTATTGTGGATGCCAAGAAGTGCTTGATGGCAGGAACCTGATATAGCTGTATTCTGAGAGGTTTTGCCAGAGCCTGACAAATACAGAGGCAGATGTTTGCAGCCATCCATTGGATTGAGCATGGGGTCCCCAGTGGAGGACTCAGAGAAAGGACTGAAGTAGCTGAAGAGGTTTGCAGCCCCATAGGAGAAACAACAATATCAACCAACCAGACTTCCACAGACTTCTAAGGACTAAACCACTAACCAAAGAATACATATGGAGCAACACATGGCTCCAGCCGCATATAAAACAGATGATGGCCTTGTCAGACATCAGGGAGGAGAGGCCCTTGGTCCCATGAAGGCTAGATACCCCAGTATAGGGTAATGCCAAGATGGAGAAGAGGGAATGGGTGGATGGGTGGGGGAACACCCTCATAGAATCTGGGAGAGAAGGGATGAGATAGGATGTTTTCAGTGGGGAACCAGGAAAGGAGATAATACATGAAATGTAAATAAAGAAAATACCTAATAAAAATTTTTCAAAAAAAAAGAATTGATGAGGCAAGATAATCATATGACATATTGCTATTTTCCAATGGAGGGATTCAAAGGATAAATAGACTTACAAACATTGCATTGTGCTGTATATGACATTATTTTTTTATTTACTTACTCACTTAAAATAGCACTTAGGTTTATTGAGGCATCCTACTTTAGGCACTAGGGCTTTCCCTTGGTGCTCTTGACATACAAAGCCCAGATATTTTGCTGCATCGTCTTGAGCAAGGACACCAAGAAATTAGCAGCCATGTAGATGCTATAGAGTAGCTCATTATGGTGGGGCTGTGGTGCCGTGCCTGGGCATGGGTCCTGTTGGGCTGAGTTGTGGGTCCCGCATGTCTGCTTCCCCAGGCAGCTGGAGCTGTGGCTCAGGAAGCAGAAGCATGGGAATTTGACTGAGTTCACGCAGTGCCAGGAGGATGACAGGCTATGGGAAGCCACAGAGCTCCACTCAAGGTGTGAAGAGATCCCAGTCTGAGGTCCCTCGGGGGCAGAGCTCTTGGTTTGGGGTTCCCTGGGCCGAGGTGACTGTCCAGAGACCGGCTGGTCTCAGCCTTTGGGCTCCCAGGTGCCATTAGTAGGCCACAGAAGGACCAAAATGGGAGGGGGACATACAAGCTGGACTGACCTGTAGCTGAAAGGGGCAAGGGGGAGAAGCTCCAACTGTGCCCTGCAGGAAATGAGACTCTTGGTCATGGTGATTTGCTTGGTTGGGTCATGGCTGGCTCAACTAGCTTGCTTGAGTTGGCAGGGCTCTGTGGCTGGAACTCAGAGACGTCCTCCACCAGAGACTAGGTGGCTGCTCGTTAGTTGAAAGCCCTCTCCGGTTCTTCAGAGTGGGTCCCAAAGGCAAGAGCCAGTCCATGGTTTTAAAAGGTTTATTGTCATGGTGGAAACTGAATGAAGCTGTACCCTGTGTTCTCAGGGCAGGCCTGAGGTTAAATACCTTTTGCAAGTAGGAGGAGGGTCTGGAAAGGAATGCTTAATTGGCTAAGCCCTCTGACATTTAGGTATCTCATGAATAAGGAGATCTCTTGAGGCTCTATGGCCTGTAGTCATGTGCTCTACCTGTGCTACGTGACCAAAGGCCACAAACCTTTCTTTGGGAGGGACTGTAGCTAAGTGAAAGGATCCAGAGCTCAGGAGCAAGGCCAAACACCTACTGTCCCTTTAGGGTCTCCGAGGTTTGAGGCCTGCACTTGACCAGGTACCCAGCTGCCTCTCACAGCCCATCACACCACACATTATCAGTCATCCTCAGGTGGCCAATGGCAACTGCCAGACGCTGCATGTTCATCTGGAACTTGATCCTTGATCATGTATTTCACCTCATCAATGTCTGCCACCATGTTTTCATTGTATGTCAATAGGGAAAGGAACTTGCCAGGCTTGTTTAGGCCTAGAACTGGGATACAAATGCTCTACTTGATTGGACACTCAGAAGCCAAAAAGGTATCATACTTCTCACCAAGCTTTTTGACCAACTTTTTGTTGTTATTAAGCTTCTTCAGCACCTAAATAACCATGTGAAGACTTTCCAAGGCTATTGTGTCATCACTTTGCTATGGATGATCCAGGATGCACACAGAGCTCTTCAGGCAACAAGAAGTTTTCTGAAATTACCCAACTGTTCTCATATGCAGGAATCCAATAAGAAGACTAAACACTGAGGATCTGGTATACACTCATCTAGCCCCTGTGCATACTTTTTCAGTCTCAGTGAGTTCATATGAGCCTTGCTCATTTTGATTTTAAAGACCTTGTTTTCTTGTTAAACTCTGCCCCCTCTGGCTTTTACATTCTTTCTGTCTTCTTTTCAGTGGGGTTAGTTGAACCCTGAGTGAAAGGGTTTGATTGTGACATCCTATTTAGGGCTGAGTTTTCTAAGATTTCTTGCTCTGTGAATAATATCTGGATATGGATCTCTGTATTTTCTCTCATCTACTCCAGAAGGACACTTCTCTGATGATGGATGAATAAGGTAATGATTCATGAGTATGGCAGAATATCATTAGTATAATTTTATCACTTCTTTCTTTCTTTTTCTTTTTAGACAAGTCTTATTTGATTTTAGCATGGGTCCTTGGGCTATCTAGTCTCAGCTTTGTAATTGCAATGGTAGTGTCAGGTATGGGTTGTATCTTGTGTAGGGGTCCTTAAGTCAGATCAGTTATTGGTTGGTTACTCCTACAAGGTTTGTATCACCATTGCTGTAGCATATATTGTACATAGTATACCACTGTTGATAAAGAATTTGTAGCGGGCTTATTTCTCTTTTGATAGCATGCAGAGTACCTTCCTGTACCAAAGATGATGGAACATAGAGGTGAAGACTCTATGTAGACATGAGTTCTCCATTTCCATATTCAGTGACTTGTATAGGTGATGTCCTCAGCAATGGAATTTTGATGTCAGTTTGTGGGGAGCAACCTATAGTTTTGGCAACAACTTGAAATGTTTGGGAATTTGTGTGAGAGCCCCTTGGCCAACAACTCAATTAGATATAATCCAGTCTCAGCACTGGAAGCCTTGCTTCATGACAAGTGATGAAGGGCTAGATGGAACTTTGACCCTTCTATTACTTGGCAATTGCCTTTAGATCACATTTGTCTATGTATATATTTTAGGAGGTTTCTACTGTATTAGGTTTCCATACTAACCTTCAGATTTTTAGCTATCTCTCCCCATATTACTTAACGTAAACCACTTTCTGCTCTTCCTCCTTATGTAATCTTCACATTCAAGAACTTTTATGCAAGCTATCAAAAATATTCCACATTTTCTCTTCAAGGCACATTCACGAGTTCTGGGAAATGGAGTATGGACATCTTAGTGGAGAATATTAGTCAGATTACCATATCATATGAAGGAATAGCAATCAGTAATAAAGTAAGTTCTGATGTGTTACAAGCAGACTGAGTGAAATTAGAACCATAAATAGCTGGATGCTGTATGATTCATTTATATTAAATATCATTGATAGGCAAATTTATAGAAGCAGGAAGTAGATAAATATTAGCCAGAAACTTTGAGGAAATTGGTAGTAATTGACAATGAATGTTTTACTGGTCATATGTAAGAGACAAAAGTATCCTAAAGTTATCTATTTTGATAAAAAAATCTGTGGATATGATAAAGCCATGGAATACTTTAAAAGAATGAATTTCATATTATGAGAGTTATCTAATTTATCTCAAAAGACATATTATGAAGCAAATAAATGTTTTAAATGTCTTGTCAATCTACTTTACTCTAGATTTTAGCAATATTTCCAGATTTCTTGTAAATTTTATGAAAGCATAGACAAAATTGAAAGTCTCTGTCATTATGCAAAGTTATGAACAAAAAAAATTGAACATATTATATGCTTGGCAAAATTTCCTACTATTATCCCATACTAATATGTGTGTGTGTGTGTGTGTGTGTGCGTGTGTGTGTGTATCCCTATATTTAGTGTTACTCAAAATAGTACATATAGACTCATTATTATAGCTAGAAAATGAAATATAACTTCACATTTAAAATACTACAGATGTGAATATATTTACTATAAATTAGTGGTAAGATAATAGATGTCTTCAAAGCCCAGAACATATATTTCATAAATTAGGGGGAAATTTATTACTCTCTAGAAATATGTATAAAGTGCTGACAGGCCAGAGACTGCATTTTACTGCTGCTTCACAATAGTAAAAATAACATAAGATAAAACATTGTTTGGTAGAAGATGTGATTCCTGAAGAATGTGCTTTCAATATATTTCCATATGCAGAGAGATACTTGAGAGGGTTTGAACAGAAAGTGAAACAGGCTAAAATTTTTCAAAACTAGAGTATAAAAATAAATACTATCCACAATAAAATAAAAAATATAAACTATTTTATAAGTCATAATTAGAGATCATCTAATAGCATAATTCTGAAAAAAAATAAAAAAATATGTAGAAAAGCCATCCTTACTCCTCAGCTTTCGAGAATTGCTAAAACGACATCAGCACAAATCTGAAAGTGAAAATTAAAAATAAATACTCTAATCTGCTATATAATAAAATTAGAAAACAAAATTAATAAAGTAAAAATCATCAAAGTAGACAGAAAAAAAGATTGCTGAAAGGAGTGATAGAGAGAATAGAGAACTTCCACTCACAGAAGGGAAATCCATAGGACACTGGAATAACACTGGGAACTCAGATAGAGAAAGAAATAAAACTGCTTATTAGGAAAAAGTCATATCTAGTAATTAGTAAAATATGAGTACTTGATCAAATTCTGTATATGCACTAGGTACACATGAATGCAAGTCTGATATTTGTAGAGTATGTATCATGATATGCTCTTTTTTTCTTTTTTTCCTTTTTGTTTGTTGTATGTTTTGTTTATATTTTCTGACTTTTAATTTTGCTTTTTTTCAAATCTGAAAAATTTGAAAACTTGTATATTAACTTTCCTCATGTCCCTGTTTTTCATTTTTTCTTATTTTTTCTCAATTATGTTTGCTGTGGTCATATAGATTCATAATAATTTTCTGTTGGTAAAACGCAGTTTTTCCTAATAGAATTTTATATTTGGTTTTATAGTCTGTTACCTTTAAATGTTCAATTTGTATCCTATATGTATTGGTCTATTTTCCTGTTATATTCCTTCATCTAAAACAAGTATATTTTGAAAATATTTTTTTTTCTATTCCATTGATCAACATGTCTGTCTCTGTACCAATACCATGCACTTTTTATCACTATTTCGCTGTAGTAAAGTTTGAGGTCAGGGATGATGATTCCCCCCAGCCATTCTTTTATCGTTAAGTATTGCTTTCACTATTTGGAGTTGTTTTGCCTCTCCAGATGAATTTTAGAATTGCTCTTTCCATGTCTTTGAAGAATTGTGTTGGAATTTTGATGGGGATTGCATTGAATCTGTAGTTTGCCTTTGGTAGGATGGCCATTTTTTAACTATGTTAATTCTGCCAATCCATAAGCATGGGAAATCTCTCCATTTTCCGAGATCTTCCCTCAATTTTTTTTCTTGAGAGACTTGAAGTTATTGTCATTTAGGTTTTTAAATTGTTTGGTTAGAGTTACCCCGAGATATTTTATATTATTTGTGGTTATTGTGAAGGGAGTTGTTTCCCTAATTTCTTTCTCAGCTTATTTGTCATTTGTATAAAGAAAAGCTACTGATTTATTTGAGTTAACTTTATATCTGGCCACTTTGCTGAAGTTGTTTATCAGCTGAGAAGTTCTCCTGTAGAGTGTTTGGGGTCACTTATGTATACTACCATACTTTTTAACATGCTTTGTTTTAAAACACTCTGTCTTAGTTACTTTTATATTGCTTGGAAGAGATCGTGGCCAAAACAACTAATAGAAGAAAGAGTTTCCTGGAGACTTGTAGTTTCAAAAGGTGTGTCTATGACCACAATGACAGGAAGCATGGTGTTCAGGAGGCATAGTGCTATAATAGTAGCTGAGCGTTTTCATTTTGATCTGCCAAGTGGGAGGCATAGAGAGCTAACTCTTTATGGCATAGAATGGCATAGGCTTTGAAAACCTCAAAGCTCATTCCCAGTGGCACGTCTCCTTCAACACAATATGCCTCCTAATCCTTCCCAGATGGTTCTATCAACTGGGAACTAAACATTCAAACACATGAACCTATGGAGGCCATTCACATTTAAACCACTCTTGTTTGAATTATGAGTTCTATATCACAGATGATGGTCTTATGATTTTAGTATTGGAGTATTTTCACATTTCTAAAATTATTTTCTTACATGAACTGATAAGCTTAGAGATCCCAAGACCAATACTAAAGACTACAATAATTAATTTCATATAATATTGTAGCATTATCCCTTTCTGATTTAACCTCTTTAATAAAGGAATTTTCTTTGTGAGCAAGATAGTTAAACTACCATATGCAATAACAATTTTATCATTCATGGTTTATATCATGAAAGATATCTTCTAAAACTTGTTATTATTTGTTTGTTTGTTTGTTTATGGTATGCCCAGCCCAGAATTTTGTTCTACTCCAGCCCTTCAAAGGAGTTCAAAGGATCATTTGTATCTTGTTAAACAGCCTTGTGACACTGGAGACTCACTTACACTGTGGGGTTGAAATGTCATCTAGAAATATATGCACCCATACTCTTTTATCTCCTTCTAGCATATTTATTTTCTACTATTCTCATTGTTATCTTTTTGATTTTGCATTATGGATTGACCTTATAGCCTTTTGCATGTGAAAAAATCCTTTACCTTCTGTAATATATACACACAAACAAACACACAAACACACACACACACGCAAGAGAAGGGAGGGAGGAAGGAAAAGGAAATTAATTCTAAGAAAGTCCATACTGTTTATCAGATTAAAGTTCTACAATTGTACACAACTAAAATTATATATCCTTCCAAATACAGTTTTGAAAATAATAATACAGGCTTTCCATTTGATTGCAATCAACAGGAAGAGAATCACAATAAATTTAAAACCACTATTGGCACAAAACTGCCATTATAATGAACATAATACTAGTTCTTGGCATGTTTTACTTGACCTATATATATTGGAAATGAAGTAAATCTGAGGAAGATGGCATGAAAAGCAGTATAAACAAGGGCTGGTAAATGCATGTAATTCTCCAAAGAATATCCTAGCACAAGAAAAGTCAGCCTAGCAGCCAGCTGGAGGGTAAAGCTGAAAGAACGTTGAAGCCACCATGGCTTTGGGGCTGGGACAATGTTGACCTCCATATAAAATGTTTGGGTTTTGTAATGGTTTGTGTTGTTTTATTGTGTTTTTAAGAGGATTTTACTATGCAGTCTGGCTGGCCTGGAATTCTCTGTATAAACAGAGAACGAACCACTTCTATCTCCCAAGTGCTGAAACTGAAGGCATACACCGAGGTAAAAGCATGTTATCTTTGAAGAAAGATTCCCTCATCTTCCTTTCTATTCATAGAGGATTCCCTCATTTTCTTTTCTAAGTACTGGAACAGAGGACTTCTGTTCTAATATCTCGTTCAACAGAGTGGGAAAAAACTGAAATCCTTGTTGGATTCCTGATCTTAGAAGCAAAACTTTGACTTAGAATGTCCCTATAGGCCAAAAGAAGTGGCACTATTTGAAAAGAATTAGGGGCATGGCATTATTGAAACAAGTATGTCACTGGGAATAGGCTTTGAGGTTCCAAAATTCTATGTCAAGACCAATGCCCAGTCTCTCTCTCTCTCTCTCTCTCTCTCTCTCTCTCTCTCTCTCTCTCCTCTTTCTCTCTCTCTCTTTCTCTCTCTCTCTCTGTGCAAAACTGCTATATTTTTAAACTCTCAATGACTTTTTATGCAAAACATTCAAAACAAAATTGCACTTCTTTTCTCAATATTTAGCCTAAGTGACGTCTCAAGTCTGAAACAATCTAACCCAAGTGAAATAGGTCCTTCTAACTTCTTACCAAATTGTTCAATGAACTAATTTTGATTTTTGTTGTAGTTCTTTTACCAATTTTCATCCAAGAACCAGATATCACAAATTCAAAAGCAAGGCCTTCCACACTTATTACTTTCATATGCAAACATATTTTATGCAAAAAGTGTAATACTGCATTAATAATTCAGAAATCTGAGGTCATACTGGACTCAGAAGAACCCTAATTCCATATGACTGGTGCTTTTTCTTTAAAAAAATGGAAAATTTGAACACTGATTTTTGTAAAAGGAAAAAAACCATGTGAAATCCAATAAGATGTCAGAGGCTAGCATGTTGTTCCTGGAAACCACAGGAAGACAGGTGAAGTACTTGGACTCACTTTTGTTTCAAAGTCCTTGGAAGAAACTGACCTTGATAGTACTTTCATGTTGGACTTTAAACCTCCATTAGAGTGAGGCTCTATTTTTTAAAGCTAACTAATTGGCAGTAATTTGTATTAAGGCTCTAAAAATTCTCCACTGGCCTGACTAAGGAAAAGAATGTGATCTGTTGTCCATACTGTTATGTGTTTTGTCTTTCATTTAAAAAATAATGAATGAGCTGAACTAAAGGAAATACAAAGGACATGTTAACATGAATGTAAGTAAGCCCAAGAGGTCTACTTCCTACATAAAGAACTACAGACGGCTATGGAATGCTGAGAGAGGAAAGATAGTCTTTCTTAGAGAACAGCACATCAACTGGTTATTCAGTACCAAATGGCCACTGCTGAAAATATACACATAACAGTGACATGATCTAGACTGGATATGTCAAATTTATATTTGTAGGAATACATTGTCCGTGTGTGTGTGTGTGTGTGTCTGTGTCTGTGTGTATGTGTGTATGTGTGTGTCTGTGTGTGTGTGTATGTGCGTGTGTGCGTGTGTGACACATCTATTACTCAGAAAAAGAACTCACGAAATTAAAAAAGAGTAGGAAAGGTTTAGAGGAAGGAAATGAAGTGTGGAATAATGCAATTTTACAACAATCTCAAAAAATAAATAAAAAACACATATAAAATTCTCAGACTTGAACAAACATCAAGAAAAAATATATAGACCCTGCTATCTAAAACATGGCAGTCACAGCTACTATCATGCAACCTATATTTCTAAGTATCTAGGCAAATCAAACTTGAGGAAATCATATCTCCACATGTCTTAAATATCTCTGTTTCAAAAAATACACATATAACATACATTTAAGTAATATTGTGTGTAATGAACAGATCATATTTATAAATATATACCTATGTGTATGTGTGCATATAATTACAGTTAATTAAAAAAGAGAACACATATTTGAAGAAGAATAGAGAGGGGTAACGGTGAGGATGGAGGTAGGAAAGGAAAAGAAGAAGTATAATTATATTGTAACATCAATAAAAGATGAGAGAAAATCTATTTATGCATTATAGAGGTGTGCATTTGGTACTGAAAATGTTAATGATGTTAACTTGATCGGACCTATTATCACTGTGGAAAATCGCTGAGTATGTCTTATAAAGCAGTTTATATATTATACTGAGGTGAGAAGACCTCCTTAAGTATGAGGAGGGCAGTGGGAGGGATCTTAAAATGGTATAAAAGGAGAATGTAAGCTGTGTGTGTCATTGCTCTCTAAATCCTGACTATGGATACAAGGTTATCAGCGTTTTCAGTCTCCTGCTTGCATGTCTTCTCTGCCCTGAAGGGATAGACCCTCAAATTGTCATCCAAAAAAGTAAACCCCGCCGTCCTTCACTGCCTTGATGAGGTACTCTTGCTGCAACAATAAGAAGTGGAGTCACTACAAGGCATGTATGCTGCTATAAGCAAAAACAAAAAACAAAACTCAGAAACACAATAATGTAAGTAAAAGAAAAAAGAAATTGATGATCTATTAAATCTATTTGCTTAGACAATAAGAACACAACAAATATCCCAAATATATACTTATTTTTACTTTTAGTTATGGTATTATTTGTGTTTACAGAAGTATTAACTTAAGAAAATAGATTTAAAAATCTAAAATACAAAATTAGGCATAAAGATTTTTTGAGAAAGAAATCCTAGTAAACTATAGATGACTATGCAGAAAAATGGAGCTCTTATCTTCTTATTTAACTACCTAGTACATTTCTAGACATATTTTGTTGTTTTACTTGTCAGTTTCATTCTGGTCAAATTTTCATAGAATAGGAAATATTATGATGATATTATTTTGCGAAGTTAAATACTTTTCTTTAATTATTGAGATTTCTGTTTGTTTTATTTGATAGGATAAAATGTTTTAGCCCAGACTGTGTGATCTAGAATTCAGCCTATAATCTATGCTGACACAAAACTCAGGGCAAACTTCCACTTTCTACTTGCATAGTACTAGGATTTTAGGCAGGAGCCTTCATTATCAGTTTTAGTTTTTTAATTTTAGAATAATTTCTTTCAACTTGATAACATATAAATGGTAACAACCTTTGACGCTAATGTTCTTATATGTTAGAGAAACCCCTGCCACTTTATTTAACTATTTAACTATTCTTTATCTATTAACTATGGTGTCTTAGAAAGTTTACATTATTCTTCAATAACTAGTCTTCAATATGTTTTTGAACTTGAATATTTATCAATTTGATTTATCCCACTATCCTCTCTAGAGTGCAATATTATGAATCTTACATAATGAAAATGAAATTGCCTTTTACTAAACACACTTTTTTAATAATTAAATAGTGGCTCCTCTACACATGCCAGTGTAAAAGTCTGGGGACTCAAGAGCTCTCCAGTAATTTATTAGAATGCAGCTGTTCCTTCAACTGTACAAATTGTATCTTTGCTATTATTTCTTTTTATTATACCACTTGATGTAAAAAAAAAAATACACATCTTCTTTCTGTATAAGTGAGGTTGGGCAGAGTTTAGGAGGCAGGAACGAAGCATCAGCTCCCAGAACTTAAAGTCATGACTGGGAACTGGGAACATTAGTTAGCAACAGAAAGGCAAATTTTTATTTTTAATTTTTTCTACCTCCAAATCAAATGTCTTTAAGACTATGGGCCCTGTTGATTAAGCCAAACCCAGCGCCACGTATTTCACTGGTAGCTCAGCGCAACAATAACGCTGAGGATCCAATAGCATCCCATGAAACTCAGTGCCAGAACTCTGAAGAAACCTTTCCACTGTAAGAACTACAGAGACAACTAACCTGGGCCCATAAGAGACCACAGAGGCTGAACTACCGACCAAAGGTCATGCATGGACTGTACCTAGGTTCTCTACACATATGTAGCAGATGTGCCAGATGTGCAGTTTGCTCTTCTTGTGGGTTGTGAGACAGTGGACCGTGCCAGGAAACTTGGGAAGGTTGAGCCAGGTTCAGAGTCCCCAGCATCCAAGCACCCCCTTGAGACACTAGGTGCTCCCTACTCCCTACTGGATTCCTGGCCTGAAACACGTGCCACACTTCCCACATAGGAAATGTGACCAGTAGTTATGTAGCACAGAACAGAATTCTCAATGAAAATGAGGTATCTAGAGATCCTGAGGGCTTAGCCAATAAACTTCCCATCCCAGACATTCCTCCCTGCAAAAGATAAGTAATCTCTGGAATCTCTGGTCGACCCTAAGGAAGTTATATGCACCCATCTTCCATGATGAAGTCAATAAACAGGATGGATAAG
Organism: Grammomys surdaster; assembly: GCF_004785775.1. Lineage (NCBI taxonomy): Eukaryota > Metazoa > Chordata > Mammalia > Rodentia > Muridae > Grammomys > Grammomys surdaster. The sequence goes on along the minus strand of NW_021604578.1, from coordinate 12,800,809 downwards.
CATGAACTGTCTCTTCCAACAAGAAACACCACAGGGAGCATGAAGATAGTCATTGTCCACAGCGTCATAGTCTTAGTCTCCCGCAGAAGGTCCCTCTGCACTCCTAGAAAACCTTTGCTAAGTTAAGGAAAGTCTTTAATGAGCTAAGTCGGAGTTCCTCTCTCCTCTAGCTCTGCACTCCTCAGCCTGTGTGTCCAACTCTGTTATAGGCTTCTCTACAACTTCCAGCGGAATCCAGATGCCCAAGTCTGAGAACCCCTGGCCCCAGTTTCGCGGCAGGACTATGGACTCCCAACTCCATTCCAACGCCCATGACCCAGTGGCATCTGTACAAACACTAGGAAATTAGAATTTCTACAAATTATATATGCAAAGTAGATATTCAGTAAGTGCACACTGGAAAGTACTTATTGAGGATCAATAAGAGCAGTAAATTAAATACTGGAAGCCTGAGTTAAATGCATTTGATGGCACTGAGGCAAGGTCAAGCTACTGATTGAATATATGCCCCAGAAGACATAGCCAGGGATTTTACATGAAGAAACTGAAGAGAATGGTGACCTAAGATTAATCAACCAAATCATCTTCTCACTTTTTATGTTATAAGTCATTTATTTTCTAGTCAGGATGGGATAACTGGTAAATTTTATACCAAGTAGGGTTGATAAATAATTCCCTCCTGAGTTAAAGAAACTGGAATGAAAACAAAACAAAACAAAACAAAAAAACCTTAGGTTATAAGATATCAGTAAAAATCTTATAACACATCCTCTCAGAATTCTCTAAATGAGAACACAGCCTCTGTTGAGATATTATTCTATCTGCATAAACACAATGAATTTAACTTGGTTTAAGACTAATGATTGTATTAGAAACAGATAAACCAAACTAGTCAATATAGCTAACCCAAAGGAAAGCATCGGTTTGAGAATTTTTAAACTTGATTTTCTTTTAACTGATAGAAGAAATATGTACCTTTTATTGAGACAGTAAATTTTAGGTTTCATGTGATTTTTAGTGTACACAAGATTGAAATAATCACATTTTCCTTTCTGCTTCAATATTTTTGCTGAGTGATATATTGAAAAGGACATGTTTACATCACATGATGAGATTAAAAAGAACAACACAACAAACAAGTTCTCAAAGCCAACCTACAAGATATAAAAGTTCTACTTGAAAACACAACCCTATTGCTGAAGAAACTGTACAACTTAGACATGGAACTTTACAAAAAATCAAGCTGGATCTGACCTGACAGCTGCATCTTTAAGAACGACCTCTCACTGTATCCAAAGTTTTTGTGTCAGTTGCCAAGAGAAAAAAAAGCCACCAGCAGACCTCCCTTTCTCTAAAACATGCGAACTGCAACAATGATCAGTCAGCACAATAACCCCAAGGATAATAACAATGGCACTTATATCTTAGAGATAACTGACAGCCTTCTAGTTGAACATATGTCTCAACATATGGAAGAGAATTCTTGCAAGGTGCTGTAAAACTGAAAAGCACCCCTCTGATGGTAAGATCATAGATCCTAGAAAAGAACAAACTACTAATAACTTTTTCAATCAGTGTAACTCCTAACTATATTATACATCTTTGTCCTTATTGTCACAGATCAGTGTAGCTCTCATCTTTCATTAAAGAGATTTCTTTTGGTAGCAGACATAGACCAGTTCCAAAAGATAGAACTACTCAAAAGGATGAGAACAGCTTATTGTACTGTGCCCAACACTTTTGATACATCAACTAGATATAGCAGAGGTCCTATGCCTAAGGCTCAGTGAACATCACAGAAGAGAGGGAAGAAAGATTGTATGAGCCAGAAGACCAGGACATCTGCTTCTAAATACTGTTATCTATATAGGATAGGGAAGACGCCACAGGAAATCTCAAAGATATGGTAACCCTAACAAGATCTGAACAATAACAACACCAGTTGACCATGTCTTTGTTGATGAGGGAAATCTCACATAACTCTACTCCTAAATGAAGAGCTATATAGTCAATTAATGGAAAGAAGAAGAAGAAGAAGAAGAAGAAGAAGAAGAAGAAGAAGAAGAAGAAGAAGAAGAAGAAGAAGGAGGAGGAGAGAAGTAGGAGGAGGAGGAAGAGGAAGAAGAAGGAGGAGGAGGAGGAGGAGGAGGAGG
>NW_021604578.1:12749477-12798556 GCF_004785775.1 Grammomys surdaster | reverse complement strand
AGATAAATTTTCCAATCCCAAAAGATCAGCCTAAACATGTATACATATGAGCAATAATAAATAGATTCAGCATGTTATATTTGTATTCATGTGTGTATACATATGTAATATGTATATAGTGTATATATAATATATGAACACTTGCATATGTGTATTTATATTATAATAGTTAAAGAAGTCACGAATTGAGCAGAATAAGTTTTATGTTAAAGTAAGTGAAGGAGGGAAAGAGGAGTGGAAATTTAAAATACTCTTCCCGTGTATAAATTTTTTAAAAAATTATTAGTATATACAAGTTCAGAATGTGACCAGAGTATCATATTTTGACTCTGTAAATCAGTATTGCCATTTTAAATCAAATCTAAGCCAATACCACAGTTCAGAGCTGTTTGTTAAGCCATGATTACAGTTACAGACATTCTGAATTTGTGTAAATCTAGTATTCAGTTTGACTTTAAGGTTAGATTTCAAACTGTTGTTTGTCTTTCTGACTAAAGTGATTCCATCTGCAGCACACTATTAGATGACATCCTAATGTAATGGATAGCATCTGAGTTAAAGAGAAATGTGTGAGTGGGTGATGGAAGTGTTCTGTATTATATTTGGGTGTTTGTTATATGAATGCATATTCTATGAAAGCTGAGAGTACTACAAATTTGATAAATGTATATGGTATTATATGTGGAAAACACCAATACAGATGGTGGCTGTATCTGTAATCCCAGGATTTTTAATACAGAGGCTATATTATCTTGATTTTGAGGTCATGCTAAGCTATGAAGTTGAGACCCTTCCTAAAATAAAAAAAAGAAAAGAAAGAAAGAAATCTCAAAAAAGAGAGAAGAAAGTAAAAATGAATTCTAAGTTGGTTGTTTTGACGAATTAAGCCTTATTCCAAAGCAATTAAAGTCCTCAAAAACTAAGAAGTACTGTATGAAACTGTCCCAGACTTTGGAACTTAGACAACATTGGAAGGAGTACATTATTTACTATACTGTACACAATAGAAATATCTCATGCTCAGTGGATCATTAAAGACATGCAAGACCAAACCTGGCTCCTGCCTCAACTATTCTAAGGAAGATACATGCATCACCCACTACAATTTGAGAAGTATTTCAAGCACTAAGGATCACAAGAATACTCAGTGATAACTATTCTTCACAATTTCCAATGTTTTTATTTCCAGGGAAAAACTAAGATTAAAAATGCTTACATATATTTCATGAAATAAAAATTTCAACAGATTATAAAAATATGAAATAAATACATTTTGTTCATTTTCTCAGTCAATTCTATTTAAAATTGTCATCTACATTTATTTAATATGCTAACAAATTTTTATTGTCTATTCTTAATTAGAGGGAATTAATGCCAGTTCCCGAAGAAACAAAAAGATGCTGTCCAGGTGATCAAACATGAGCAGTGACAGATATGAAGAAATCATTTTTCAAAGACTAAATGAACAGCCAGAATAAAAATGAAATTCAACAATAGACTGGAAGTACACAAACAAGAGGACAGAGCAGAATAGTAAAGGAGAAGAGGCCAAGGAGAGAGAAAAGAAGAGCAGAGAAGGGAAGATGAGAGAAGGCAGAGCACCAAACCACACAGAAGTAGCCTTTTCCAAAAGTCTAGAAACGTTGTGAGGCTTAGGACTACTGACCAGACGGGATTAAAAACAAAGCAAAGCAAAACAACAGTGAAAACAAACCTCAGCAAACACGTGCTCAACTGAAGAGTCAGTAGATATGATTCTTTCCCTTCTTTCTCAAAAATAGATGCTGTGGGCAGAGACTTCTGATATCAAAATTCCAGGAATAAGAATAAGAAATGATATATATTAGTGAGGTGGATTTCTTGGCTCCTAAGCTCAAAAACGTGATTCTTGTGTTCCACTCTTCCATGACAACAATTCCAAAGACTCTTCTCTGTAGTCTGTGTAATCTTCTTACACCCCAGGTGAAAGTGGAACAATGAAATACTTGTACTGTTGAGTCATAGGAGAATCATATTTGAACCAAATTTCTTCAAAATAATACACACATATTTTCTTAAAACTATGAAAGCAGACACATTGCAAAACACGTATTACAGACAACATGAGGTTAGCGATTTAATTTGATACATGCGAATTAACTTTTCTTTTTAAAGATGTGAAACAAACATTAAACTTCACATTTTTATTTAGTTTGCCTTAAACATTCAGTTTCCATGAATAGTCACTTATTTCCAAAGAAACATTCAAGGTTAAAGCAGTAGCTAAGCCATATGTAAAAAGAACAGCCTCATAAAACCATGAGCAGAATGAGGGATAAAAGTTACTGTAAAGTTCCAGAACCTTGATTCTGTAATTTACTTTTCATAATTGCCATAGACTACAATTTAGCTGTAATGACTCAGACTCAGTAAAGGTTTTAAAAGAAGTTAAATATGCCCCACTTTTTTTTCATATAAAGGCTAATACATTTAATCTTAAGCAATCAGTAATGTCTTCTATCTGTTTTGAGATCAAGGACATTGCTTTTATTTCTTAAGTAATATTCTTTGAAACTATAATAAAGACAGACACATTGTCTCCTAGAATAATTATTTGGTGCTATTTGCAAGTCAGTTGAGAAGAAAAAAATAATGGATAAAAAATAAATATTAAAGCTTAGCATTTTGAAGAAAGTGCTGATTTTAATTGCAGTGGTTCAAATAATGTTAGTAGAATATGTTAGTTTCATAATCATCATAGCTCCACAGTCACACTTTTCACTAAATAATATGAGATAATGTCATTCTAGAAATTTATAGTTCATTCAGAGTCACATCTGAAATGAGTTTTACAATTTTAAAATAGACAAAAGAAAACATTCAAAGTAAATTATCTTATATGAATGATTCTAATTAATAGTGTATTATGAAAAGTTACTCAAACAGTTTTGGAGTCTGAGCATCATTCTTTTGGCATGCAGGTGTATTTAGCCAGAGCACTGCTTGGCAGTTTTAGATGTATAACTAGGGAAAGAGGGATGTTCACATGTAAAAACAACAGAAAATTGGCATAAATAATTCTGCATTTCTGAAAGCAGGTGAATTCTAAGGACAGGAAATGAGGGGATATTAAATGATGAGACAGAGAATATTGAACATTAGCCTTAGTATGCATAATATCTTCTCTGCTGTCTAACAGCTGCTACAAACTCAGTTTTCTGTGACTTTAACATTGTAACATGATGGGGATAGTTTGCGATTGTATACATGGTTTAAATGTTAGAATATTATCTGAGGAAGTTAAAAAAACTATTATTTTCATTATTTTCATATTTATATCTTTTGAGAGTTGTTTTAGAGGCATGTTTCGTTCCATTTAGACATGCTTACCTACTCTGAAAATAAAAATATGTCCACCTGGTAAAATTCCTATTTTTCTCTTGCATCATAGTTCAGTGTCATTTAGTGGTATTACATCATTATACATATGCTTTCTTGGCTGTCAGAACAAAAGACCTTGTTAGAGACGCACTGATATAGACAAAGGGATCGATTCACATTCATGCACACATAGAATCATGCTATACAATACACAGGAAGTGATGGAAGATCCAGGGAGACAAAGAATTCAGAATAGAGAATTCAAATCTGGACTGCTCTTAGTTAAATTGCTCCAAGGGAAAGTGTGTTATTTCTATTTCTCAAAGCAACACCATAACACATGCACTATGGGTTATTTTGAGACTTTTACCAATGCATTCAAACCAACATAATTTCTGATAATTTCCTACATACATTAATAAACTGCATTCTTACAATAAACCCTCATTCCTTTTAGTCTACATCCCATTCCCATTAAACTCAAGTCTATATTTTCCAAAAAGTGCCTTCCAAATATTTTCTTGATTCCCTTCTTCCATGACAATCTCTGAGACTAAAAGGAGTGGTGTAATGTGATTGAGAACTGAGCACTCAATCTTTTTCACTTATTTGCAGAAACTTAAGCAGCCACTGTCTCTTTATTCACTGATAGTCAATGCAAAGAGAAGCTTATTTGATTGAGTCCAGGAGTAATATTTGTCTATAGATATAAACATAAATATTTAGAGAGCAACGTGGAACCAAGAAACTTGACCTGGTCAACAGTCAATTTCTCCTGTTACAATTCTATGTTCTCTTGTAGGTTCAAAGATCTACTTAACCTGGATTTTGACCAAGTTTCCTGTAGTATGTATTAATTTCTTCTGAGAAGAAAGTATGCCTCCAAACAAATCACAGATCAGTCGGTTACCCCCATATTAGTTGTGCCATCATTTGTAGGTAGGCATATCTTGCCTCACAGGTTGGTATGGTGGATAACAGATTTCATGGCTGGATAAGATTCATACAACTATTCCTTCAGCAGCCTTTGCAATACTTTCGGGCACCATGGAAGCTAGCCAGCAGGGAGGAAGCTTCCAGATAAGTTCTAGCTTAATTTCTCTGTATCTTAAAGCCAAAATACAAGGTATTTCCAGGAATAGGGACATTGCAACTAGTTCTGGTGGACAATCGAGGATGGTAAAAGCAGACAAACAAACTCCCAGTCAAACAACTCAAATGGAAAACTCTCATACCTGGCACTAAGATTGTTTTATGCTCTCCCTGGATTATCTAAATATGCAGGATCTCTGCCTTGTAAATATCTTCTGAAAATTCCCATTTTAATAGGCATGCAAAGTAATAAGATTCCATATTTTTATTTGAAGTATTCTTAATTTAAGTCTTGTTATAGAATACTCAAAATTCATTATGCCATCCTTCCATATGACATAAATGAAGAATTTTTACAATTTGGTTGTTAATCAGCCTAACTCATAAAAAGATACTTGTCTTTTACATGCTCAATCAAAGAACAAAAATTTATCCTTAACTGAACTGTATAGCTCACACAATCCATACAAATATCTTTATAGAAATAAATATTGGTTATAAGGTTTATATATTACAAAACAAAACACCAAGAAAACAACTCTGACAAGATTCACTTTCAGATATGCTAAAATGACCTGCATTTCCAGCTCTCTGCCTGATTCTACCTTGACTGATGCTGTTTCCTGAGACTTGCTTCCAAAACAACTTCAGGAATGACTTCCAATCCCCTCTGACCTCAGTTCATCCAACGTTTTAGAGGGTCTCAGTCAAGACTTCAGTTAAGCCATGAACTTTCTCAACATACAGAGACTCAACAACAAATGCTACAACTAACTTTCCTAAGACTAACCATTCTTTTAACTAATATTTTGATCCCCACCATAAGGAATTCTTTGGCCCAATTCAGCAGAAAATAATTACAAAAAAAATTGTCATTCAATCTTTAAGTTGAAGTGTTTGGTTTAAGATATTTTAAAAATTTCAAGTATATTTTCATTTTAAGAAATAATTTACAAGTAATCATAGTTTTAGACAAGGAGTAGTTAAATAGACAACGTAGACTCAGGGAATTCTATCTTGCCTTTCCTCTTCTCTATCTTTCTTTCTTAGGCAAGGGGAAAGGAGTTGAAAAGAAAAAAAGGGAATATAGTAATAGTATAAAAATTAGATAAATAGGGTTGGGCTATTAAATTTAATCTTAAACAAAACATTTTATAGCCTTAATGTCATATAAGCATATGTCATATACTGTCCTGTTTAATTTTGAATGTGTTGTATTAAATGATTCCTTAAAGTCAAAATGCTTTGCTTAAAGTCAAAATCTTACATTGGTAGAAATCTTTGTATTTTGATACAGAATTAAAGATGTATTTTCTTACAATTGAACAGATTTATATGTTGATACAGGTTTAAAGTTTTCATTGGTATAAATCTTTGTATATTGATACAAAATTTAAAATTAATTTTGTTACTCTTAGATATGCATTGTTCCTATACAACTCGTTTGAGAACATGAGGCTTAGACCCAGTGCTTTTAATATCATTATTACAAACTGTTCAGGATGATTAAGTAAAACAGGTTAATAATCAAATAGTGAAACTCATGGTCATATCAGATTCTATTTTAGTTAATTACAATGAAGTGATTTCAATGTTATTCAAAGAGTGAATAATTAAAAATAATAAATATTCGACAATTCAGTTGTACTATTCACACATAGATGGTCTTCAAAAGCATCACAGATCCACAAAATATGACATTTAATGTAATTTCATTACTAAATCATCTTTTCACTAGTAGACATATTTGCTTCTGACAGTACTTCATTTTACTTCAAAGAAGATATTGAGCATCCTTACCTCCAGGTAGAGTTGGTTCAATTGTGACAAGCGAGTCACTGGCCAAAAAATTCATTTCATTTGTAGACAGAATATTGTTGAAAAGGACAAATGGACACAGGCTAGTCAACTGCTAAGCTCCAGCAAGACAAGGTAAGCTAGTCTTTCATAATTCCTACTTCACTTATATCAGTCTTGAGATAAGATATAAAGTTAAATAAAAGGAAAGAAACAAGGTCGATTGGGAGAAAGGGGTCTGTCAGATGTTCTGGGCCAAAGGCTAAAGATAGATACTTCAACATTGTAGGAATATTGGGGACAGTCCAGGCAGTCAGCTCTTTTTGCCAGTTGTTTAAATTTTGGAAGCTACATTCCTGCATACTCAAATACATATTTTTTTCTTAAATCTCTGATGGGGTTGAAGACTAGATAGTCATAGTCTCACAACTAAACCTAAGCTGTTTAACATTGAAGTTGTTCTCAATTTAAAAGGATGTTTTTTTCAGATGATATAAGTGTATATTGTACCTTATAATTTACAAAAGTATTATAATTGCATTCAATTAATTTCTGAGAGAAAAGAAGTTTTTATTGGACTAAACTGGGAGTTGTTGAGGTTTTGTCTTTTACTGTTTGTATTGTAATGCTAAGTACAGGTCCCCAAGACCTGGAAGCAAGTAATCCCTGGGACCCTGTCCTCAAGTTAATTCTGATTGGCAAATAATGCTGCTGACAGCCAGCAGCTGGGCATAATAGAGCTAAGTGGGGTTGAGTTTTCTCAGGCTTGCAGAAGGAGGGAGGAGAGAAAGAGCCACCATGGAAGAAGAACATGCAAGAGGGAGACGGAGAGCTACTATCGGCTAAGGGCTAAGAGCTTAGAGGCTGAGAGGGTTGGTAACTGGGTTAAGAGCAGCCCAGATGGAACAATGAAACATAGTAAGTGATAACTTGGGTTTATCAAAAGAAGATTCTAATAACATGGAGGGTAGGCAGCTACCCAGCTGTTGTGATGCCCAAGACAAGACATATTTAAAAGTATAAAGGCTGTGTGTGTTTTTCATTTGGGAACATGAATGGTCTAAGGTGGGGAAGAAACTCCATGCCAAGATTTTTAATATTTTTTACTACATGAAGATATTTTATATCTAATCAACCAACATTTCTACACACAAGAATTAAATGCTGCTCTCGAGATTATCTTCCATGAAAGGATCTCTTCATAATGTTCAAGTTTTATTAATATCAAAAGTTATATAAGCTATATTACCTTCCTCATTCCCATCCAGACACACATACATCTAAATTATTTCTCAGTCTTTCATTTTCTTTGACATTTAATCAGTGCTATCCCACTATCATACACTTCCCTGCAATTTTACTTTATGATGAGCAATGAAATAAATTGCTACTTATAAGTGCAGGTGTTTCCAGTGTAGGGGAAATGTGGTAATTCTCTAAACTTCGATTTTCTTTCACACTATGTCTTTAATTCCACTATGTAGTGAAGTTTGTGACTGCATATAGGAAATGGAAATCATGGTAATAATTGTATAATGAAAAATGGAAATAAGAAAGAACAAAGAGTTTGGAAAATATGAGTAACTAAAACATTGCACAATTTAAATATCATAATAAAATATGAAATATGCAAAGTCATAATTAATTCAAAATTCTTGTTTCTTTAAACTTATTTATTCATTTTACATTCCAATGTCAGCCGCCCTCTCCTCCCAGTACCCCCTCACGTAGATTCTTTCTCCATTTCTCTCGCCTCATCTCCACATACACCCCCATCCCCTGCTACTGGCACATCAAATTCACTGCAATACTAGGCACATCTTCTCCAACTGAGGCCAGAAAAGGTAGTCCAGATAGGGAAACAGGATTCACAGGCAGGCAACCGAGTCTGGGAAAGCCCTTGCTCCAGTTGTTGGGGGACTTGATAAAGATCAAGCTGCACATCTGTTACATACATGCAGGGGGCTTAGGTCCAGCCCCTGATCACTTTTTGGTTGGTCTTTCAGTCTCTGGGAGCCCAACATATTCTTTTTTCAATCTTCAATTAAGGGGAATCAAAGTTTTTTCCCATTTCTGGCTATTATGAATAAAGTTGCTAATATCTAATAAAATAGATGTTCAGCCAAAATTAATCAGAAGAGAACATCAAAGGAAAAATTAGCCAAGGTGATTTCTCATTCCTTAACATATATGACCGAAATGCAAGGACGTTCATAGAAGAAACATTACTAAAGCTTAATTACACATCAAACCCCACACATTAATAGTGGCAGGCTTCAACACCACATTCTCACCAATGGACAAGTCATCAAAACAGAAACCAAACAGAGAAATAATGAAACTAATAGACATTATGAATCAAATGTAACTAACACGTATCTACAAAACATTTCACCCAGCCACGAAAGAATATACTTCTTTATAGCACTCATGGAACCTTCTCTAAAATTGACCATATAGTCAGACACAAAACCAACCTAAACAGATACAAGACGATTGAAATAACCCCTTGGATCCTATCAGATCACCATGGATTAAAACTGGACTTCAACAACAACAGAAAGAACAGAAAGCCTATATACTAATGGAAACTGAACAACTCTCTACTCAGTGATACTGGGTCTGAAAAGAAATTTTAAAAAAAATAGACATTCTAGGATTTAATGAGAATGAGAGCACAACAAACCCAAACATATGAGATACAATGAAAGCAATGCTAAGAGGAAAGTTCATAGCACTAGTTGCCTTCATAAAGAAATTGGAGCAGTCCCATACTAAAAAATTAAAAGTATTCCTGAAAAGTATAGGAGAAAAAAGGAAACACACCCAAGAGGAGTAGAGGTAAGGAAATAATCAAATTCAAGGTAAAAATTAATCAAGTAGAAAAAAAGAAAATAATACAAACAATCAATAAAAGCAAGAGCTGATTCTTTGAGAAAAATCAACAAGATAGACAAAACCTTAGCCAAATTAACTAAAAGGCAGAGAAACAGTTCCAATATAACAAAATCAGATATGAAAAGGAAGATTTAACAACAGACAATGATCAAATGTAAAGAATTATAAGGTTTTATTTCAAAAAGTTATACTCCACAAAAATTTGAAAATCTGAATGAAATGGATAATTTTCTAGACATATATCAATTACCAAAGTTAAATGAAGATCAATTAGCCTATCTGGATAGTCCTATAACACCGAAAGAAACAGAATCAATCATTGAATATCTCCCAACCAAAAAAAGAAATAAAGAAAAAAAGAGAGCCCAGGACAATGGTTCTAGTGTAGAATTCTACCAGACTTTCAATGAAGAGCTAATTACAATACTCCTCAAACTATTTCACAAAACAGAAATAGTATGAACATTGCCAAACTCATTCTGTGAGAAGACACTCACCCTGATAGCTAACCCACACAAACCCAAAATTATACAATTGAAAAGGGAGAGCATTTTCAATAAATGGTAATGGTCTAACTGGATGTCTGCATGTAGAAGAATGGAAATACATCCATATTTATTACCTGAACAAACTCAAGTCTAAGTGCATCAAAGACCTCAACAAAAACCAGACACACTAAATCTAATAGAACAGAGAACTGGAAACAGCCCTGAACTCGTCAATGAGTTCAGAACAGAATACCAATGGCTCAGGTACTAAGATCAACAGTTAATAAATGGGACCTTATGAAACTGAAAATCTTCTGTAAGTCAAAGGACACTGTCAATAAGACACAATGACAGCCTACAGATTGGGAAAAGCTCTTCATCAGTGTACATGTAATAGAGGGCTAATATCCAAAATATAAAGAACTCTAGAACTTAGACACCAACAACTCAATGTACCAATTAAAAATGGGGTACAGAACTAAACTAAGAAACCCCAGCAGAGGAATCTCAAATGGCCAAGAAGCACTTAAAGAAATATTCAACAACCTTGGTCATCAAGGAAATACAGATCAAAATGACTCTGAGATTCCTCCTTATACCCATCAGAATGGATAAAATAAAAAACTCAATTGACAGCCCATGATTCCAAGGATGTGGAGCAAGGGGAAATACTCCTTCATTGCCGGTGGGATTGCAAACTTGTACAACCACTGTAGAAATCAATTTGCCTGCTTCTCAGAAAATTAGGAATAGTTCTAACTCAAGACCCATCTATAGCACTCCTGGGCATATACTCAAGAGATGTTCCACCATCCCACAAGGACACTTGCTCAACTATGTGCATAGCACCTTTATTTGTAATAGTCAAAATTCTAACATCATATTGCCACTCGTTACAGATCTATCCCCACTTTCTAAACCAACCAACTGGGTCCTATTTGACTTTTAAATGATGAAGACCAATTTATTCTGCCCAAACAGTGATGAAGATCAATTTATTCTGCCCACACATTCTTGAGGATTGTCCTTGTTCACAATAATGGAGCCCAGATATGGGTTTTATTTTGTGGAAAGGGTCTTAATGACTGTTTAATCCTATGGCATTTGTGTCACTATTATACCTTTGAGCATGTCTTACCTGACCAGTCATTGTAGCTTGCAGGGTTCAAGCCAGATGAGATTGATGATTCCTTTTCTTCTCTGGTTGTATGCATAGCACATTCCATCACCATGAAATCTAGACATTGGGAATGAAGCTTCCATGTGAGTATCAGCTTGATTTCTCCATTATCATTTAGTGTGTGGTGTCTTCAACAATAGGGTCCTACTGTCAAGTTCTAGGAGGTAACCTAGAGCATCAGTAATAGCCTATAATATTTAGTGGTTTATGACCTGACATACTAATAAGTTTCAACCAAGCACTCAGCTTATTATCTATTCTCTATTGTTGTCTCTTAGGGATGCTCTTGGCCCATTATAGGGTAAATCTATTTAAACTCGTATTATTTGTGTGTATGTGTATATTTTAAGCAACTTCTACTGTAGTTGATGAATTTTTAAAAATATCTTTAGTGTTAGTTATTCCTCACCATATTCCCTCAGATACCTTGTCTTACCATCCTAAACCCTGTTTAACATTTCCTTTTATCTCCTTCCTTTGAAATCCTGACGTAATGGCTCCTCGGTTTCTTGACCTGTATGATTATTCTAAGTGAAGCACAAATATCTGAAGACTCAAAGCATATTCTTTACTTTTTCTTCTATCATACTTATGATATTTTATTTCTTATGTTGAAGTCTTTGATCTATTTGTGCTTCAGTTTTTTTATAGAGTGAGAAGTAAGGTTACAGCTTAATTTTTCTATGAGTTCATTCAGTTTGAATATTGCCTTTTATTGAGGATATTGATTTCTCCACTATGAATTGCTAGAATATTTGTAAAAAAAAATCAGGTATTTTTAGGAGTGTGGAGTTGTATATGGAGCCTCAATTCTAAAAAAAAAAAAAATGGTTTTATTTAGAGAATATGTGCATGCATACATACACAGAGGTCAGAGGAACAGCTTTTGAAATAAGTTCTCTTTTTCCACTGTAAGTAGGTTTCTGGAATTCAACTGGGTCATCAGCCTTGCCAACAAGCATCTTTACCCACTGAGACATCTTGCCAGTCCAAGTCACTTACTGTGTTCACAAACCATAGCTACAGTCTTTGGATCTGCTGTGTTCATGATAACAAGCCCTCTTAAATGGCATTTTAGAAAAATCTAAAATCTGGAATATTGTGCAGGTTTTTTCAGCTCTCTGTGGAAATATTGGAGGGCTTATCCACCTTATGTCAGAACTAAGGGTGCATTTCCTTGATTCCTGGAGCCTCAATTCTATTTCCACAATCAGTTTGTCTCTTTTTATTCCAGTACCAAATGTTTCTCATTACTATAGCTATAGTATAACTCAAAAATCTGGGATGATGTTACTTCCAGCTGTTCTTTTATTGTTTTGAATCGTTTTTGCTTTTTGAGTCTTTTGTATTTGCATGTTAAACTTTAGGTACATTTTTATAAATTTTTGTGAAGAATTGGGCTAAAATTATTATGGAAATTGCAATGACTCTATAAGTTGCCATTGGTGGAATGGCAAACTCCACAGTCCTAATCCTGCAAACACATGAGCATGGGCAGATCTTTCTATCTTCTGCTGTCTTCCTCAGTTTTCTTTTCCAGTTCCTTGGAGTTTTTAGGAACAAGTTTTACATTGCTTATACATAATTATCCTAAGATATTTTTGAGGTTACTGTTAATGAAATTGTTTTTGATTTATTTCTTTCTCTGGTTGTTGTTTGAATATAGGAAGGCTACTAGTTTTTTTTTTTTTTTTGCATGTTCTTTAAGAAACCAAACAATGCTTTATGAAAATGAATACAATCTTGACCTCTCAAAGAAACTAGGCTGTAGTGTAAAAATTTAAATCCTAAATGATGTGCAACTACTGCCAAATCTGAACAAAGAGACAAATCCTGAATCCCCTAACTTTTCTTCATTACGCTGAGGACACACTCTCATTCAAAATATTAGAAAAATAGTATTCAGGGAACTCATGTGAGACAATTGGTCAAAAGACTTCAAGAATTCATTTTTAAAAGTTTATTTGAGAATAGTGTAATAAAGCTTATGCTGTTGTTAGATAGCAAAAAGTTGGAAGGGTTGTTGAGATGACTCAGTGGTTAAGAATACTTGCTACTCTTTCAGAGGACTAAGGTTCAATTCCTAGCACCCACATAGCAGCTTACAACTGAATGTAATTCCAGTTCAAGTGCTTCTGAATCCATCACTCAGATACACATGAAGGCAAAACACCAATGAGGATAAAATAAAATAAATTATATAAAAAAACTAAAAAGTGGATAACAGAAAAATTTAAAGTTATTGGTTTCAAGTGCTTTTCTTTTATAACTAAAGCATAAAAATTAGAACATTGGAAGACATTTTTCTACCAAATATTTAAGTATGTTGTTGGTAATTGATATGATTTAGTATTATTAAAAATAGAAATTAATGAATAGACAGTTTCACATTACATTATATGCAATAAAAAGACATCACCAATCATTCAAAGATTGAAAATTTAAATATATAATTGGGCCAAATTATTCTTTTTTTTGGAATAGAAGTTTCATTTAGTATTCTCCTCTAATTAACATTCAAAACTATAAAGAACATAAAATTAAAGAATAATGTGAAGAAAATAACAGAAAATAATTTGACATTTTGTAGACAGTAAAGGGTTTTTATGAGGTTAGCTTTGAGTCAGATACAGTAAAATGATATATTAAAATGAAAGACTATAGCAGTTTAGAAAGCTGAACCATTTTGAATACATTTCCCGTCTTGGCCTCATCTAACTTTCCTGCCTGAGGAAATCATTGAAAAAGTGGAAAACTCATAAAATCAGGTCTTTATTTTACCCAATCAAAGAAGGTATAAAGTACAGAGCTTTCAGACACAGCTTTCTTGGAAGAGTTTACTATTTTTAAAAGTATTCCTTGACACAGGTGCATTCAGTTGTGAAAATATTCCAACAAAACTGCATCTATTTGGACACCAAGGGTGACTCAAAGTTTTTGAAGTTCAGAAAATCTTTAAGCCTTTTTCTTCTGTTGGGACAATAAGAGCATTTCAAGCATACTCTCTCACTATTTTCTCCTTTAAAAATATCAGGATCCCATCACTTAGTCTGACTTTGAACTTATAATCCTTCAGTTTCAAGCCCAATATCTGGCATCACAGGTGTTGTGAACATTATACCTGCCATTATTGGCAATATTCAAAATAATAGAATTCAAAATATAAGTAACTATCACAAAATAAAGATTGTATTTTGGGCCTCAGATAGCATTGATTTATAACCAATCAGAAGCATACATATTACAGTGGCTGAATTTGAGAATTTCAATCTAAGTAGCTTTCCTGAAAATATCACAAGACAATATTCTTGATGAATGCTCATATGAACACTTTCATTTAATAATTTTGTGAACAAACATTTCCAAAATGTAGTTATAGACCCTACTAGTGCATTATGATATCTAGCTAACAACATACGATTGTTGGTCAGAAATTAAAAAGAAAGATAACCAAAGAATAGCCACATGTGAATACACACACACACACACACACACAACTCATATCTCTCAATAGCCTACTGAGAAATATATTTCTTATGGGTGGGGTCTTCCAAAATATTATAAAATTGATTTTCAAATGATAGCTACTTAACTGTGTGATTGATTACCTTATGTAGTTAAGTGGACAGAAGAATATGCAATTAACCAGACAGAAAAATTCTGTCAGGAGCTCACAAGTAGAAGCTAATAACTACCAGGTGATCTTCTTGAGATGAGTCTGCCTTGAATTAAAATCCACAAAATATTTGCTCTGGTAAGCAAGGCCCAGGAAAAATCTATTTTAAGAAAGATTCCTGCTATTCATATGCTTTTCCTGTGTGTGTGTGTGTGTGTGTGTGTGTGTGTGTGTGTGTGTGTGTGTGTATATATCTCACTAGGTATTATCTCACCCTTTTGAGTAGGTATTTACAGAATGGAAGGTATAGTCTTGTACTGATGCTATGTAGACAAATAGATTATATCTTAATGCTTAATAATGATCCTGTAAGAATTTCTAAAATTATAGTAATTATATATACTTTTATAATACACTGCTATTAAATCATTTCTGATAGTCAAAACTGTAGTGAGAACTCTGCCATTCTTTAGTGTCATGAGTTAATTGCTTCTGAGATAGCAAGCAGGCATCTACTACTCAGAGCACATTCCAAGAGATTCCAAAACCATTAACCAAACGTCATAAAAAGGAACTAACAATTTAGTTCCTATCAGTGATAGGACAGAAGATAAAATACAAAAGTTTTGGTCTTTAACCATAAACCTGTAGAGCTGGTGGCAGGTGACATATGGTTAGCCAGATAATTACTCATAATGGATATGCATGTAAATAGTCTCTGTTTTAAACTTCTTATTTGATCTATGACTTTAATTTATGTATAAACTAATGAGGAACTTTTTACCATTTGATCATGTATATTAAAAGATATATAAGTGCTGAGGACAAAGAAAGGAGAGCATCCCACCTGGCCCCTTTTCCTTTAGACCCCTTTCTCCGCTTCTCTTACAAGCTCTTTCCCCTTTTTTCTTAGAGAGCCTTCACAGGAAACTTTTTAGAACTTAGAAATAAATGCTAAAATCACTTTTCAAAGTTTTTTTTTTTTTCTTCCTGCAACTTGAACTAGCAGGCTGAAAGTTAGAAGGCTGTGGATTGCCTTGGTGCTGTTTGTATTTTGATGCTAATCCTGCCCCCAGATGAAGAGAGGTTCCAGTATTCAGGTGATTCCATGCTCCCCATTTTAAGTAGTCAAATAAAGGCCAGTGCCTGTGTTAGTATTCTGTCTAAGCTCAACCTCCACAGTTATCAGGCAACAACCAGGTATGCTCCTCCCCACAGTTACATGGCAACAGCCAGGTAGGCCTGCTCACTATAAAAGGGGCTGCTTGGCCCCTCCTCACTCTCATGCTCTGTTGATCCCTCGCCTGCAGGTTCTCTGCCCCTCTCCCCTACCCCTTCCCTTCCCCCTCTCTCCACATGGTCATGGCCGGCCTCCACTTCTCTCTTCTCTTTGCCATTCCTCCCATTTCTCTCCCCACCTTTGCACTCCACCCTAAATAACACACCCCCCTTCGTGGAACCATTTGGTCTGGTGTTATCTGTCTAAGCTACATGTGAAAGTCTAACAATGGTGCTAAAACCCAGGAACAAAGACTTCGGGGACCTCGAGACCTATGCAGCCACAGGCTCCAGCTGCTGTGACCATGCAGGATGGACGCAATGCCACTGCCGCCACTGCTACACCACACAGACTTCATGTGCTGCTACCAGCCATCACTGAGTGTATGAATTAACATCCACTGCTGCAGATAAGCCCCACGCACTGCTAGAAGGCTAGCCAAACTTCCACCATGTGAGCTGTGCCGCCATGGCCCCCATGGCCACCATGCTGTGCTCTGCCACGTGGGCTGAGTAGCAAGACAGGCCCACACAAACCTCCTGATTCCACCTTTCCTGATACTAGACTACACAAGCTCTCATGCACACACTGGCATTTTAATCGGTAAGGAGTTTCCAGTTGGCAGGAGGAACCCTGAACAACCGGTTAGCTCCTGGCCAGCATTTCCTGGACTAAGGGGTTGGCTTTTCATGGCCCCAGTTCACATGACTGGCCTCTACCTGACTTAGGACATTGGCCCATTGGATGATTTTTCCCTCTTGGGAATAGCTCCCCGACCCAAGCTCTCACAGCTGGCAGAAATCATGGTACCACGTGGCTATTTCCTGTTGGACTAGCTTCTGGTGGGCTAGCTCTGCTGAGGCCCCTAAATATTCTCATGATGACCTGATTATCTAGCCTGAGCTTGATTTTCATTACCAGTTTTTCTTTCGGGACGCCAGCTGATAACTTGGTAAGAGCCACAATCACCCAATGGGGAATATATTGTCTTCATCTGTACCCATGGACACCCCACTGGGTTGTCTACTGAAAAACCTCAAATCTCTAAGATACACCTTTGAAATAAGGTCTGGATTTGGAACCCTCTAGATAATGGACTAACATAGTCACTTAATGGCACACTGGACCCGATTATTTTAAGGAGTCTTAACACATACTGCCAGCAGTCTGGTAACTGGAAAGAAGTCCCTTATGTCTGAGCATTCATCTACCTCTATTATACTCCTTCCATGTGCTCTGCCTATTCCCTACCCCAGGTTCTCTTAGCCATGAAACCTGCTCAACCCCACACCTCTTTCTAATCTTTCTTTTTTAATTAAACCAAAAGGAAAATTGCTGAGACTCTAGCAGATGTCTGCAGGTTCCATGCTCACTAGCCTAGCCTAGAATTGCCACCAGAGGCACTGAGCAGTGACTTCCGCTGCTAGTAGGAAGTCCCGCCCTGTTGCTGCCACCACAGACCTGACTCAGCAGCACCTGAAACTCACAGCTCCAACCCGCCAGCCATATGATCTTATGCCACTGTTGCCAGCTTTCTTTTTCTAGTCCTAGCCAAATGTCTCTTTGCTAATACAAAAATGTGCCTTTCTCTGCCTACACAACCCACCAAAGTTACTTAAGACAGGATAGAAAACGATCTGTCTTGATAGATTTTTACTACTGCTATTGAATTCTATTCAGTTACAACCAATTCTTATGGCTCTCAATCTTGTCAGAAGTCTCCTAATACTAACTTAAATAGCTTATGGCTGACAGCATTCCCAAAGCCTCTAACAGTTAACACAAGATGGTTTCAGAAGACTTGGGACGCTGGACTCCTAGAACATACAGCCTGGATTGTATGCGAACAAACACAGTGGACTAAACTGAACACCCTGAGTCGAATGACTTGGCTTAATCAAGGTAAGTTATTTCTCATGTCACGAGTATCCATTCCACAGAGAAAAAGCCCTGCGTCTTCTGCGCTTGGAAGCCAAACTGACTTCACCCGAGAGACTATGGAAACCACGGGAACTGGTGACTAGTGGACTCTGTCACTTTTTAAAAATAATATATAACTGGTAGATTATTGTTTACACTTTCTCAGACTTCTGACTACATTGACAGCTAAGCTTTCACAGACATTATCTGTTACCTCATTACCTAAACTCAGTTGCCATCAATTAAATGCTTCATGTTTCCTTTTCTTGCTGTGCCACTGTCCTAATATTATCTGAGTTCCTATAAACTTGCCTAACTCTAATAAAACATTCCACTCTACAATCCAGCAAAGGTTCATCTTAAAGACTGCTTGTGTTGTTAACTCATGCTGTTATCTCTTTTGTAAACTTATAAGCTACAGGAAAACCACTCAGATCTACCTCTCATGGACCAAATAGATGCCATCCAGATAGGTACATCTACCTAAAAGTTCCCACTTACTACCTATTACAAAGAGTGGGATCCCTCTGGGTTTCAAGTGTACATCTTAGAAAAAATATTTTTTCTCCCAAATGTTCTTAATCTTATTCCCTACATCTTGTCAAGTCCAGGCATATCCAGAACAGCTCCAGAGAAGCAACCTCCAGATGCTCCATCTCCTGTCACACACAGCTGCTTCTACTGGACCTATTCCCTCTGGCCTATCCTCAGATGGCTCCATAGACCCTGGACAGCAGGATCGGACAAACATTCCCATACCCATTCTTCTAGGTTCCCCCTAAAGACACATCACCCCCAATGCCAGCAGGAAGTAGCCAGATATCACAATGACCCTATTCCTGCCATCACCTCTTTCTAATTGTCCTTTTTAAATAAAGCAAAACGTGGGAATGATACTATTCTGTCTAAACTCCACCTCCACCGTTATCTGGCAATAGCCAGGTATGCTCCTCCCCACAGTTACCTGGCAACAGCCAGGTAGGCCTGGCCACTATAAAAGGGGCTGCTTGGCCCCTTCTCACTCTCTTGCTCCATTGATCCCTCACCTGCAGGTTCTTTGCCCTCTCTCCCCTCCCCCCTTCCCTTACCTCTCTCTCCACATGGTCATGGCTGGCCTCCACTTCTCTCTTCTCTCCACCATTCCTCCCATTTCTCTCCCCACCTTTGCCCTCTGCCCTAAATAAACCCCCCTTCGTGGAACCGTTTGGTCAGGCATTATCTGTCTAAGCTATGTGTGAAAATCTAACAGCCTGTGATTGGGTAGTGGAAGAAAAAGATGGAGCTGGAAGTTTTAGAGAAGAGAGAGGAAGGAAGAGGGAAGATTAGACAGAAGGACAGGGAAAGAAGATGGAGGAAGAGAAGGTGGAAGATGGAGCAGAACCATGTGGCCTGGAGGAGCTGCAAGTAGCAAGGAAACTCATAGCTGGGGAATAGAGTAGTGTAGCTGTATATCTGCCCACTCTAGGTGTGCAGCAATAATTATTGTAACTAAGTTGTGTGTTCTTCTCATGGGGATATTGAGGTTGGAGATTTACTGTTACAGATCTGGCTGGTATTAAATATTAAGGTTGTTTACTGTTTTCTATTTGCAGTGATTTAGGCGGACAAAAGAGATGGCAAAACCATGGAACTGTTGTAAGTGGTCTGCTGACCAGCCACAGGGGTGGATGGCCTGTGGAATGCTCCAGGCATACTCTGGAAGGACAGGTTTGGGCAGACTAGCAAACCAGTCAAGGGAACCAGAGCCAGAAGGCCACTTTTGGCATCAGGCAAGGAGGAACAGGTGGCTACTGATCCCAGAGCCTAGCCCATTCAGGCATGGGATTTTTTTTTTAAGTTCAAATTAGATTTTATTTATTTTTATTGGATATTTTATTTATTTACATTTCAGATAGTATCCTCTTTCCCCATCCTCCCCCCACATCCCATCCCTCAATTTCATGCAAGTTTAAGGTCAGTTCTAGATTGAGGAACTAGCAATACAATAGATGCAAATAGCCAAGGAACAAGCAAGACAATAAAACACAGATAGTCAAAGAACAAGCATGGCAGTAAACAGAGTCCCGTGATGACTCCCATGATCACTATTTCTAGGGCTTATCAGGATGGAGTCTGACATTAGGCTAGAACAAAGAAGTAATTACAGACAGGAATATAAATTTTAGGTTAGAACAAAGAAGTAGGCTTCAGGCATGAAAATGACTTTGGGCTAGGACAGGGAAGTAGGCTCAGATATTTTGGTCATCCTGGCATGGGATTTTAAAAATGGCATGCAACCTTAGAGCTTCACAGTTCCTGAAGAGAAAAAACAAAGGCAATTTTATTTCTCCTGTTGTTTTAGTATGAGGTGCTAAACAGTTTCTCATCTCAGAGGAACTCAGAAGGTAGGTCAGCTACGAAACAAAGTGACTTAAATGTAAGACAGGCAAAAGTTTTATTATTATACAATATCCTAAACATCTCATAAGACGAAGACTTAACTCAACAGATGCTCTTCTCCCTCCACTGTCTCAAGAAGGACCAAGAACAAGAAAGAAGAACGTCTAGGGCTAGGCCCTGGCAGAATCTATATTGCACTGTGCCTCTTGGTCTTGGTACTACACTGCATCAAATGTTTCAGTGTCCAGGCTACATTTTCCACAGGGAAAAAAATCTTGAAATCAAGAATTCTAACAGGTTATCCATGATTTTGTAATAACAACTGCCACATGATAGTTACTGATCATTTTATTTGCTTATATCTAGACTTTGATGGCAGTGGTATGGGACACTCTAATGCTCACCCCTTTTAAAACCTTAGAGCTAAGGTAGACAAAGTGAATCATAATGCCAGTTTTGTAAAATAGAGTTAGAGTTGCTTTAAATTTGAAACACTGTTAGAAGCAAAACACGTTTAATAATGTCTTTGCTAAGATACACACTTAGATAATTAAAATAATATCAGGCAAAAATATTAAGCTCTATTCAATTTGTTATCAATATTCCTTTGGGTATGTAAGAATATTTTATTCTAAAGACTGTGAATAGGAATCAAGTTTTCTACTATTTTCCTCACAACTAAAATAAAATTGTACTTTATACAGAAGTTTTACTTTTGTATGAAACCATAAAAAGTGAATGTAAGTCATTTAAACATAAATACATTTCCCACTACTAATAAAAAGATGTAAAAATATTAAGCCAGAATTGGGAGAAAATGGAAGGAAGCTCTCTGTGAGTTCAAGGCCAACATTGTCTCTGTAGCAAAGGCCAATGGAGACTACACTGAAAGCCCTTGTATTACTTTTTTTTTAAATGAAAGAAAAGATTTACTAATACTCGCTTCAATACCTGCAGTATAAAAAGGAATGAAAATTTCAAAATGTTTGAGCTGCCATTATCTACTCCATTGTATCAAAACTCTTTTCGGTAGCTGAGAAATCTTTCTAAGGCTAGTATTCTCTCAATAGTTTGAGATTTATAATTTCACTGAATCATTACAAAACTCCACATTAGCTATTTATCCTGGTTTATGGAGAGATGCTTTAAATATTGATGTCATTTTGCTGTCATAATAATTTAAAATGTGGCCATGATACATCCCTACTTAAAGAGGAAGTAACTGAATGGATCAAGGTCAACAAATAAAATTGTTTAACTGGATTCAAGTTCTATCTTGATGCTAGAATGCTACTCATCCATATGATGCTGCCATCAATTAATCTTACATTAGGTCAAAGATTCTGTCCATGACACAGGCAGATAGTCAATATAGAAAAACTTTTGCTTTCACTGAATGGGAGGGAAAGCATTTGGGTTAGACATTTTGGGTGTTATCACTGTGACCAAGTACCTGGCTGAACAACTTAAAAGAGAGAAAAAGGTTTTTTTGATCCATGGTTTCTGAGACTTCCTCCCATGGCTGCTTGCCCAATGTGCTTGTAAAGCATCATGTGAGTGGAAATATGTAGCAGAGGAGCTTCTTTATGATGGAAAGGAATTAGAGAAAAGGGTAGATTGCTAACATTTAATTAACGTTCACCTTTTTCTCTTTGTATTGTTCAGGCCCACTGCCCATGCAATGATATTGTCCACATCCAGAGTGGGTTTCACCTTCAGTCAGTCCTGTCTAGAATTTCCCTTTCAGATTCACCCAAAGCCATTCTCATCAATCCTCAAGGTACTTTCAACCCATTAAAATTATCACTCAAAACCACCATTGTATCCATTATTTTTATTAAGTGGAGTGGAAGTGATAGGACTAGGCTGACCAAAGGTAAACTCAGACTCTGTTCTCCAAGTTGGTTCTGTAAGCAGTTGGAAGGAGTACAGAAAGACTCTAGCAAGGTATATAAAGATGTATGTCATAGAGAGAGAATGGCTAGAGACTGAGGAAGGAGAAAAGTGTTACAACATGCCACAAAGCTGATGTGCTTCTCACAGGATGTAACCTGCATGCCTGGAAAGAGTGTGAATATTTGAAAGGAACATCTTTGTTTTTATCTTTGGTTATGAGACTGAAACAAGGCACTCTGGGAAATAAAATTTCTGCAAATCTTATGTTGGGTCATGTCAAGTGCTGAAGCCTGGTGCCAGTCAGAAAGGGAACTTGTATTCCAGGAAAGCGTGACAACTTGCCAGACCACTTTGTATGATAAGACCGCAACCCAGATGATGGGTCTGGATTAGACCTTAACTGGGAGACTGGGATTGCTTAGATACATATAAATCTCATCATCCATTTAAACCTTAAATCCATGTCAGGCTCCTAAAGATAGGCAGGGGGTCCTCCACTGAAACACTTGTCCCCTTTCACAGTGTGGCCACATTGAATATATTTCTTTTATATGCTTTTCACTATTAATTTGTTTTATTAATCAGCTTAGCAGAGATGTGTGACTGTATATGACTTGTTAGGGCTGCCATGGCTACAAGCTCTGAGTCTAAAATCAGTAACAATGGTAGCTTATACATCTGTCTGTGAGAAGCAGAGAACCCATCATACATGGTCTAGAGATTAAGCTCTTCTTTGATGGGAGACAGGACATACTCATGGGAATTGCTTCACTGTGTGGTATAAACAACTGAGTAAAACAAATACCACTAACAGAAAACCTTTGTTTTTACGTATGAATTTCTAGGCCCTGTTCTAGGGAATTTATTTACCTAAGTACCTTTTAACTCGTCCAAAGCTCTGAGAGAAAAAGTAGCACTCCGTTTTTATTTTGAAGATGAAAATACTCAGGTACAGAAAACACAAGCACCTTGCCAAAAGACAAGCAAATGTGGAGTTTGCAGCTAGGCTCTCAAACGAGAGTCCTTCCAGGAAACTATGGTAGAACCTTGTGTCACAAGCACAGCCACTTTCTGTGATAGCCATGTACAGATACTCTGAACTGTATTTTCAGCCTGGTAAAGTCAAAATAAAAGTAGTTTCACTTTACTGTTGATATGGATAAATAGAGACAGGTGTTCTGAGTCTGTGAAGGGCCTAGAAGAAAGAGGCATATACTCCCATACACCAACCGCTAGCTCCCTTTAAGTATGAAGAAGTGCATGGAACTGAAACAGCTTTCACCCCATATCAAAAATATGACACTTAGGGTTATGAGACTGGATTAAGCTATTAACACCAACTGTCTTAGGTTGTTGAACACCTTGTTTTTAGTTTAAAACTGGATCCACCTATTTCAGAATCTTTTCAGACTTTAATTTGCTTGGGACTAAATCTGAGCCCCACAAACCTTGATTGGCTCTATTTGCCAGTGAATTTAACTGCGTGCACAAGGAGGCCACTTAAAGCACCAAGAGTGGATACGCAGCTAATTATACTGCTGAGTTGTTAACAAGAACACGGAGTGCAGAAAGAGAGACAACTTGTGGAGCTCTGCCTGACAGGAAGCATTTGCTCTGAGATCTGTGGCTTCGTCCTATGCCCCCGTGAAGTCTCTAAATATTTAATTGAAATGTCTTAGTCTACTTCAAAGTTTATTGTTTTGTCTTTCAGGTCAAGAAAGTTGAAGCCTTTCCTTAATTCTTTAAATCTAATTGAAAAAATTGGAAAAACTAATATACATGATTGGGAAGTAGAGTAATGCTTACGAATGGGGAAACTCTGTGATCTCAGAATGTATCAAGCTATATGTACTTTTAATTGTATGCCATATACTTCAAATAAATGTAAAAGAAAAATTAAAATGAAATGAAATTTTACTGCATACTATAAAGGGTGAATGAGTTAATTCAGGTTATACAGGCTAATGCCATCTTATATATTGTTATCCACTGAAGAAATTTCTGTGCACGACAATTATAACCAGCCACTTTCTAAACAGAGTGGTCATTCACTCAAACCACATGCAGATTAAATGAAGTTTTAAATTTTTATGACTAAACCCTAGAGCTGTGTGCAAGATAAATGCTAATTACCTTATCAGCTCTAGCCCAGTCCCTTAGTGGTCTGATCTACAGTATTTAGTTTCATAAGAAAAGATAAAAATAAATCTCATTAATATTATATGTAACAGTATACTGACAAAAAACAGAGTAATTCTGCAAAATATTAAATCACTATGAAATTTGATGAGGTAAACCATAACTAGTAGCAATTTGTGAGGAAATTTATAGATTTTTTTTTTAGATCAGTTACTGTAATTAGGAAGAACTATGAATAGGAAGACAACAGTAAATCCCTAGAAAATTCTATGCAGCATCTGAATCAAGAGGAATAATAAGCTACTTAGGCATATGAAGTTCATTGTAGACTTATAAAGATTGTCCATTCTCCCAAGTTCAGTGGCTCTGTTTATATGCCAAATATTATATGAACTAAATTGAGATTGATCATTATTCTAATTTAAATATTATCAACCAAAATTTTAATTAATTTTTTTAAAAGTAGTTCTAAATTAATATAGGGACCTCACCAGCATAAGACTGTCCTAGACAGCTCTGCAACAGAGGGAAATGAAGGAGGAATTTCTCCACCAAATACTAAATTGAAGCTATAAATGATACCCAGTGGTATCAATACTGAAATAAACTGGAAAAGTTCAGGGGTCAAATCAAAAGTTCAAAAACTGATAAAAATGTCATGAATCCCAGGATTACTTGATGCACACTGACATGACATTACAAGCTTTTTACTGCTATGTTTTCCAGCTCACCATGTATTAATGATGGTAATAATACAAGGGTACTTGCCTTTGGGGTAGGTTGTATAACTATCTATGCATTATTTGCATTTTAAAGTGATACACCTATCAGGATTTTTATTTGTTCGTTTGTTTGTTTGTTTGTTTATGTAGCTTTGGGCATTTGTCACCACTGCCTAGATTCAGGAACAAATTTTTAAGCTACAAAGGTCTCCAGCTCTACATCAATTTTACTCTCCCGTATACAATGTGTAGTTCAAAAACAAACATACACTGTTCAGAAAGATTGAGGCAATACTTTAAAATGTCATTTTCCCTTTATTTCCATCCTGCATTTCTTTCTTTGGTGTGTCTTGTCATGTGAACATATTAAAAGTTACTTTGGAAATTATCTACATGGTTAGATATATTTTCAAGCTAAAACAATTAGGAAGACTGTGTTTATGAAGGGAGATCAGATTCTATTAGAAAGAAGAGGAGGAAAAGTAAAAGGAGGAGATTCTTTAGAGAGCCTTTAGATTTGGTCTTAATCTTATCTGCTAGCCTCCCAGTCCTGAAAAATGATGTATATTTGACTTGCCTACATTTCACCGGTGTTCTGTTATTATAGTTCTTGACACTTTATCATAGACTTTGCCTAATATAGAAAGTCACCACCATGGTCTTTAAACCATCTGTGTTAGTTCTTACTTTTTAGAATGTATTCTTGATGAGTTTATTGGTACCAGAAGTCTTCTTTCTATTGGGTTCTTAGTTACCATGTATTCTTCACCATGATGCTTTGCCTTACTGTAAATCCAAAATCAACAGAGTAGAGGATCATTAAAATAAAACTTCTGAAAGCATGAACCCAAATAATTCTTTACTTTGTACAAGTTACTTGTTTTTAAATATTATCAAAGGGATATAAATCTTACTAAAACATTGTATCAGTGATTAAAATTCAGATCACTATGATCACCCAAACATATTATGAATATGTGCACTTTAATGTCCAGATTTCAGTCCTTCATCTTAACAAAGAAGCTAGAGGTTTCTGTGTGTCTAATAACCTATAGGCACATACAGCATGTGGTGGCTTGAATATGCTTGGCCCATGGGGTGCCCTTGTTGGGATAGGTGTGGCTTTGTTGGAGGAAGTATGTCACTTTATAGGCAGCCTTTGAAGTCTGCTAAATTCAAGATCTACCTAATGCAAAAGAGATACCTCTTTCCTGACTCTCAGTGGGAAGACAGTCCCATTTTGCTGTTGACAGATCAAGATGTAGAACTCTCCACTAGCACCATGTCTGCCTAGATGCTGCCATGCTTCCTGCTGTGATGATAATGGACTAAACCTCTAAAAATGTAAGCCAGCCCTAATAGATTGCTTCTTTTATAATAGATACCTTGGTTATGGTGACTCTTCATAGCCATAAAACCCAAACTAAAACTAGCACATTGATAATATTAACTCCAGAAATTAGACAATTTTCCTGATATCTGAAAACTAGACTAGAAATTTGTCAGAAAAGACTTAATAGTGACTCCATAGACTTGAGAAGAATGAAATTGGGAAGTAAAGTACTGTAGTAGCAATGATTCTCCTACACATTAACATATAGGAAGTAAAGTATGATGGTGGTGATGTTTCTCCAACACACAGTCACATTGGAATCACATGAAAAGCTTGTAAAAAGAATATCAAATCACTGCTTCTGTAGGTAGGGATCAAAGATGGATTTAGATGTACTATACATTTCTAAGCTATGTTATTATTTCTAGTTTGAGAACAAACTTTTGAGAATACCATTCTAGAGTGCAAAGCAGAATAAACACAACTTGAAGAGCAAGGATTGTGACTTTTCGAAGGAATCAAAAGAAACTCAGCATTTTAGAGTAGAGAAGTCAAGACACATAAAAGAGAATCTATAAAGTTAAAAATAAAATCATGGCAGGGTCAAGTCTTGCAAGGTTTTATGGGTAATTTTGAAAATCTAAAATTTATATAAAATAAACTTAGTAAGAAGACATTGAAATTTTAAGTAGTAATCTGACATCAAACATTTTATTAGATCCCTTTGACTGTTGTGTGAGAAATAAAGACAGAACACAAAAAATATCACTTAGGAAATGAGATATGGATGAAAGATGACAAAATCTAGAACAGCTATGATAAGAACTAGAAGGTAGGGCAAATAAGACTGTTAGTCTTGAAGAAAATCAATAGAGACTTGTTTCCATCATAAATATATGAAGACTATCAACATTAACAGAGACTGGAGTCCCACAAATACCTGGGGTGCCAGCTTAGAATAATAAATTGATCACATTTCTGTAACATTTGTACCCAGTTATTGAATGATCATTGGCCAGTGTGTAGTAGTTCTTACATCTATGTTTATTGCCAAAGCAAGTCAAAGTAATACAGAAATTGGCTGATTTTATACTTGAAACCATGTAAGCAAAAGATCTATTAAATATGTGATTATGGACTGTATTTTTTTCATTGAAATCATATAAAATCATTATTTGTCTCCAGATGAAACAATACCACTTTCTGCAGAATTTCATGGTATTTGTGGTTTCATTCATGTCATTTTTTTTCAGAAACTTTTCTCTATTGAATCAGTCACCATATTAATACTAGTCAAATGGAGATTTATAAATTGAGATTCCCAGCTTGCATTTACTGAGTGATTTAAAGAACCATGGTTAATAACAATCAAATATTTGATTATTCAGCAATGGATACTAAGATTTAAATTAGGCCTCTCAGGTGGCATTATTTAAATCTTATATCATATATTTGTGTAAAAAGGTACTTAAATGCTTTAAAATATATCTTGTTTGTATACTATTAATAATGATAACATATGTGAAATTCAATGTTGAGAAGGACTGTTAAATAGATTTTCAATCGAGTCAAAAGAAGCATAGAAGCTAATTAATTGGAGAATACGAGAACAAGTCAGAATTACTAAAGTTAGATTATGGTCCAGCATCATTGCCCCTGGATTATTCTGCCCCTTTGGTATCATTCAACACTTCAATATTTGTTAGACAGAAACTAGGATACAGAAGCATAAATATTTAGCATCCTTTCATGACCAATTAAAAATGTTTTTACTGAATTATTCAGCAGTACAGAACAACACTTTAATAGTAAGTCTACATTGCTCTCTCTTTTTTTTTAATGCTTCCTTAATCCTGTTTCATTAATTACTATTGCTGCCTGGAGTACCCATTAAATAAGCAGTACATTTTCAATTCATTTTAAAGCTAAAATTAAGATGTGAAATTGTTTCTATATAGCTCTTGGACAAACCTAATTGACAGAGGCAGGACTATTAATCTGTTTATATTGTTGGGAAATAGATTGCTCCCCACCCTCAGGGTTACTGGGCCCCAATAGATGCTACGTTTTTTTTAGAATGTTGACTCACAAAGTCTGTGGCATTTCCTTTTATTAGAAAAAAAAGAAGATATCATTTACTAAGTTCCTTTCCATTATCCTTTCAGTAAAATTTCAATAATATTATGGTATTCTGTCTGTAAAATTTTTTAAAAGTTTTGAAATTATAAAGAAGTTTAAAGAAAGCAAAACTTGGATGTTTGAAAATTCCATTTCTCTACAAATCTACCTAGGAAACTTTCAGGGCAGCCCAGGATGTAAATAAAATATGATCTCTGAGAACATCAACCAGCAACAATAAGAATATTAAAATAATGTGTAAAGAAAAAGTCATGTCTTTTGTTTTTAAATCCTCTCAAAGGCACTGGAAAATGGTAAAACTATGCAGAAAAAACCTACATACAATTAACAAAGTTATTATGAACAGAGGAAATGGCAGTGAATAGATTCATCAGGTCTGCAAATAGCTGGCTTCAAGCACTAAAAGAGATTTACTTATATACTTACTTACTTACTTACTTACTTACTTACTTACTTACTTATTTTTCTGCACCATTCACAAGAGTTTATTTGGGTTAGGAAAGGTATTAGAGGGTAAAATAAAGTAGCTAAGCTTGTGTCCACATGACACAAGCTCATTATAGATTTCTTGCTTCCGAATCTTCAATAACTCATATCAAACAAATGACACAATCACAGAAGTGGTTGCTGTGGATGGCCTCAACATTGCAGTCTCATGTCACTTAACAATGACATCTCAGGACTTTCTGTTATCTCCCTTAAGCCTACCCCTCCTGTGGGGCTGAGAGCTCGTGCATGAGTGTGGGCATGGGTCCTGTTGGGCTATTTTGTGATTCTCGCATTTCTGCCACCCCAGTCTGCTGGACGTGGCTCCGGGGAGCAGAAGCATGAAAATTTGGCTGAGTTCCTTCCATGGTGCCAGGGCAGATGCTGTGGAGCTCCACCCAGCGTGGGGACATCTGAGTCTGAAGTTCCACAGGGGCAGGGCTCCTGAGTGGACCCAGAGGACGGGGCTCCGTTCTTGGGCTCCCAGATGCTAATGGGGGGGGTGCAGAAAAACACAGATACAAAAGGAACAAGGGGAGAGAAGGAAGCTCCAACAGTGCCCCATGGAAAAGAGACTCCTGGTTACTGTACTGACTTGGCTGACTTGGTGGTTCGGCTAGCTTGCTTGAATCTGTGGCCTCTGTGGCTGGAATGCAGAGAAGCTCTCCACGGGAGAGTAGGTGGCAGCTTGATACTTGAGGGCCCCTCCATGGTTCTCCATGACAGGCCCCAAAGACAAGAAGAAGTCCATGGTGTTACAAGCTTTATTGTCATGGCGGATGGTAGATGAATCTGGCTGCACCCCTGTAAGTCAGAGTGGGCCTGACTTAAATAAGGAGGGAGAAGGGAGGAGAGTCTGGGAAGGAATACTTAATTGGCTTTACCCTCTGGCCTTCAGGTATCTCATTAATATGGAAATCTCTTGAGGCTGAGGTCTGTAGTCATGCCCACTACCTGTGGAGGGGCTGGTAGGGGCATTGCCCTACGTGACTGAAAGGCATGGATCAATGGAGATCTTTGTGGCATGTCAGGAGCCTGGAGTCTTGGGGAGTGGCAAGATATATGCTGTCCCTCGCAAACATGGACACCTGTTGGGTCTCCCGGCAATCTCCAGCCAGTGCTCTACCAGAAATCAAGCCATCCTTTCATGGTTCCACACCCTCCCACTTTCTTTTTTTCCATTAATTAATTTTATTCACTTTTCATCCTGATTACAGTACCCTCCTCCTAGTCCCTCTTCACAGAAAACCTCCCACATCCCCCTTTCTCTTCTCTGAGATGGGGAAGCTCCCCTAACTACACCCCCAGTACCAACTAACCCTGGCTCATGATTTCACTGCAGGACTAGGCACATCCACTTCCACTGAGGCCAGGCAAAGCATCCCATTTAGGGGAACAGGATCCACAGACAGACAACACAGTCAGGGGTAGACAGACCCCGTTCCAGGTGTTGGAGACCTACACAAAGACCAAGCTGTACATCTGCTATATGTGGTTTGTTTGTTTGTGTGTTTGGGCAGGGGGGAATTCAGCCCATATATGCCCTTTGGTGGTTCAGTCCTTGGAAACACTCAAGGGTCCAAGGTTAACCGACTTTGTTGGTTTTCTTGTAGAGTCCCTATCCTCTATGGGTCCCTCAATCCTGTCCCGTCCTCCCAACTCTTCCACAAGACTCCTCATCTCTGTCTCATGTTTGGTTATGGGTCTCTACATCTTTTTTGGTTAGCTGATGGGTGGAGCCTCTCAGAGAACAGTTTTGCTAGACTCATGTCTGAAAGCAGACAGAGTATCAATAGTCTCAGGAATTGGTTCTTGCCCATGGGATGGGTCTCAAGTTGGGCCTGTGGTTCCACAGACTCTACAGTATTCCAGTTCTTGTTCATGCAATAAGCTATGCTGTTGATTATAAGAATACATTTCTTCAGCTCTTGTACCAATTTATACGAGGAGCTACTTCACAAGGTGAGAGCTGCTTATCTTTGCTCTTACTAAGAAATATATCTGATAAGTATATTAATAAATTATTTTAACAATCAACTTTATTGAAGACCTTTCCAAAGAGCACTTGCTTCATTAATGACAGTCCAAGAGCATCTCAAGGTGACTAAATAAATTATTGTTCTCCCTACAAAATAGTGAGATTTTGAATAAATGTCCTTAGAAAAAGCCTTAGCCAAACCAAAAGAAAAGGAACAGGCAAAGCTCAGGACAGCTGAAAGTGTAACACTTTCAGTACATATGATCATTATGGCTTATTCTGAAAATTTATAGTGAATTTTATGAATACTAAATTATACGAAATATTCTGAAAAATTCTGAAAAAGATCTGAAAAATTGGAAACACTAGAAAAAATGGAAAATTTCTTGATATATAGACATATCAAAATTGATCCGAACAAATCAGCAGCAGGTAATGTAACTAGAGTAGTAATGGAGTTCTTCAGATTATAATTATTTTTCATGACAATTTCTGTGTTTTGCTTTTGTATCAGTACTCCATTTTTTGTCATGAACTTTACATAAAGATTTTATCCTTTGAATGCCTGTGGGATATATGGTGATAAATCATTTTATTTTTCCATTTATGTACGTATGTATTCATTCATTCATTCACTTTACATCCCAATTATTGTGATCTCGTTCCTCACAGTCCCTCCTCACAGGTCCTTCCCCTCATCACTCCCTTCCCTTCATCTCTGAGGAGGGTGAGGTCTCCTTTAGGTATCAACCCACCCTGACATCTCAAGTCATGGCAGCACTACATACATCCTCTTCCACTGAGGCCAGCCAAGACTGTTAGGGGAACAGGATCCACAGGCAGGCAAAAGAGTCAGGGTAAGCCTCTGGTCCAGTTTTTACAGAACCCACTTGAAGACAAAGTTGCACATCTGCTGCATCATATGTCCAGGAGGCCTAGGTCTAGCCCTTGTATGTTCTTTGGTTTTTCCACGACTGAGGCTGGTAACTTCTTTCTTGTTTTCCTGCTCAGCCTAGCTAGACTCAGATATTTGAATCATCCTTTGATATTATAATTTTTCTATTCTTTACCCATTTTCTTTGATGTTCATTTCTGCACTTACCTGCTACTTCCACTTACATCAAGGTCCCTTTGATTTTATCTTTACAGCTGTACAGGATGGGATCCTTAGGTCATTAATTTTAGATCATTGTCTCCTGACTATGTATCTAGAGTTCTATGATTCTCTTTAAGTATTATTTTAGTAGTATATTCCATTATTTCATCTATATCAAATAATTGTTAACATATCCATTGTCTAATTTTATTTATAATTGTTAGAACTTTTAAATAATAATTTATTGTCAGTATTCTTCAACTTAGTTTCAGTTTTTGAAAACATCCTGTACATAATTTTATTGGTTTTAACTATGTTGGTACTTGTCTTATTGCCAAACATATATTATAGTTAGCATCACTTTTAATTTTATTTTACCTAATTATTTGTAATTTAAAATTAAGTCACAGCCATTGATTTCTTATGTTTATCTCCAACCTTATTCTGCCTACATAATATATAATCAGTGATTCATCAATAAAAAAACATGACCTCAAATAATCATAGATGCCAGACACAGCTTAAGACAAGAATATAATCTCATCTATCCTCCAGAAATGTATTCTGTTTTTATTGCTTCTGTTTACATTAAACTGTAATGTTGCTCATATCTGGATAAGCTCAATTATCAACAGTTTCATAACAAAACAATTACCTTAGCTATTAAAATAGCCTATTATTCTCATTTTCTCGGTACAAACTATTTCATATAACCAAGTTCACTTACTTCTAAATTCCAAAATGTCTTCCCTGTTAGCTGTCTGAGCCATTTAGTTCTTTCCCACAGCATACATACTTTATGAAATCCTATGTTATTTTGAGCCCAGCCTCAGGCAGCCAGAAGAAAATGCATTATTTTGGTGGAGGAAAGGTACTATGAATTGTTATATAATGGCCTGGAGAAGCTGCTTCAGTAGTGACAGGTAGAAATAATTTGTGGATATACTATGAGTCAAATAGCTGTGCATGTACTGACATTCCCTGAATACATGCTCAGTCTATAATCTGTAATCATGTTGACAAGACCTCCTAGCCAGACTGATTTTTGAAGAAATGATCCTTTTTATAAGGGGCCATCCACATATCTTTCTCTTTTTTTTTCACAATCATAACTGACCAAGACTAATGTGACATACCAGAGCAATATCAAACAGTCAATGAACAACCTAGAAAGTGCAGAGGAAAATATGGTTTAGTTCATAGAAATCTCAAATATATTATTTCCCTATGTACATATCTGATTAGTATTCTTATACCCTATGTATTTTGAAAAGCATGAACATTTTCTTCTTAGTTTGTAATTCTTTATGTATGTTTCTACATATCCCCTAGACTATACATCTTAAGAGGAGCAAGACCTAAATTTATTTAATTTCTTTCACTGTGACCCAGAAATAACATGTTACATATTGAAATATTTTTAAGGGAAAGCATGGCAGCCATTCCCTTTTCTGGTGCTACCTACATATTAGAATAATTTTTCCATAGGAATTGGTATGTTGTCTAAAAAGGCAGTCTATGTAGTGTAGCTCTTTTATAATTTTTTAAAATTAGCTTATTAAGTAAAAGATTCCTTTGTGGATTTCCATACATTTTCTGAACAGATAAAACTACTCCCAGAATCCCAGGTTATTAAAGAAAAAACATACTGCAAAACTTGGGCTACCTCCATATGAGCTGTGAGTAATGGCATCTCCTGAAATTCCGAAATAATACAGGCAATTGTCACTGCTTTCGGTTGCCAATCAGAACTATTTGATAAAATCACATGCCAGAGATGCCACTTGCCTTGGTCTCTGTACATAAAGAAATCGACCTGAAATTGTGTTAGAAGCTTCCTCCCTGTTAGAACTTCATACTAAATTGTTTCTATGGAAGTTTTTATGGACGAACTCTCTCAAGGGTCTCACTCAGCTGTGGAACTTCTGTGTGCAACAAAACTACTGACCAGCCAGAGTAGATGAGTTCACTGGTGAAATAGTGAGATATATTATGGAATAACCAGCTGTTTCTTATTGGGTTTGGTGCCTTCCTACTACACAGGAGGAAATCCATATCTGCTACTGTGAACCTCATCAATAATCCATGCCTGTAGGATTGAAGACCATCATGAGGAAACTATTGTTATTGTTTTGTTAAGTAGATATGATGTGCCTGTCAAACTGCTTTCTAAATAACTATATAACCACTATATAACCATATAACTAACTATACAACTTTACAAAGTTATATTATATATATATATAATACATTATAATCTGAAGAACACCATTACTACTTTAGTCACATTACCTGATCTTGATTAGTTTGGATCAATTTTCATATGTCATATATATCAAGAAATTTGTATCAAGTATTAAGAAAAATGACTATGTCCACTAAAGGGATTTTAAAAAGTCCAGGAAACAAGTAATTTTTAAAAGTCAACAATTCACTGTAATAGCCACCTTCTTATAAACTCTTATTTTTTATCAAAACCATTTGAATTAAGAAATATTAAACTTGATCAAAATGTATCAATTCCATGATGAAAATTCTATTCTGTGAACCAGAATTCATTCAGACTCCCCCAGGAGAACTGGAAAGATTTTTAAGTGGCATGATGTTGTAGCATTGCATTCTGTATAATCTGGGTATATATTTTAGGGGATGAATTTATTATAACATTAAAATAATTGAAATTGCACTAGATACTTTCATTGTAAAACATTAGCTTGTTTCTTTTTTTATTATGATTGCTGAAATGATTTATTTCAAGTAAAACTATGACTGGTAGCCTCTATGATTTTAAATTGATTTTCACTTGTTTACTTGATCTCTGTTTGTTGTATAATTGGCACCATGACATGTATAAATGGTTCAATATATTTTTAGTAATATGCCAGATGCATGTTCTTTTGATCCTAGATTCGTAGTATGATCTTCTTGTTCACTAATCAATTACATAAATATCTAAATTATATAATAAAAATGATCTTTTGGGCAAAAATGTCTAATCAATACAATGTACAGATCTTTGCAGCTATCATTCTAAATGTGAAAGCAGTCCTTTTTCTGGATATCAAGATGGTTTGTAATTGGAATATACAACAGCTTAAGCTCTGGTTATCACCTGCTTGACTGCTAAACACTAGACACTCCATTTAAGAATTCAGTGAGCAAAATCCATGAACAGTCAAAATTTCTTAACTTCGTATTGCCAGTTATCTTTGTTTTACTTAGTCTAACATAAGGAATGAGTAATTCAGGATTTATTTTAATTTTACCACCCAATAAATGAGAACTACATACTACTATAGACATACACAATGAGTCACAGGTTTAGAGATATATTCAAGAAATAGATTAATACAGATACCCACGAAAACATTATTTTGTTCTACAATGTGTTTTTCTATTTTACCTTCCACAGAAAACTAAGCTCAGCTTTATTTTTGGTACTCTGCTTTATTTCAGACAAAGGAGCTGCTGCATTAGCTATTGTCTTTTTCCTATTTTCTCTTGCTATTGATCTCTGTGGCAAAGTTTGACTCCCAAAAGGAATCTTCAAAGTTTCTTTCACTTCCTGGCTTTCATTCTTTTTTTCCCTGTCCTCGGTGACAAGATGACTGCCTTTATGAAAAAAAAAGCACATATGCCCAGGGCACCCACTGTTGTCACTGTTCCTTCAGATTAAATAGAAATCACAACCTCTGTCTTAACATGTCCCTAGCAATAACTGAGAGCAACTTACGAGCTTTAGAGTCTAATATTTCATGGTACATTTGAATTTCAGCTTTATAGAAGGTTCCAGACCAGCAATGGGAATTACACTGATGTATACTATCAATTTTCAAAGACTATCTTATAAATTAGGTTTAATTAACAGGTGCACACCTAGCACATGCTTTTATAAATACTCATTTCTAACAAAGAAATAGCTCATGTGCATTAAGCCTCATCAGATAACACCGTTTGGATATTGTAAGGCAGAAAGATAAATCTGAAAATGAAGACACTGATCAACTGTATCCAGCTGACTTTCTCATTTTACATGATGTCTCTTCTTTGATGTAGAGATGGCTGGGAACTGAGGAAGGTAATGAAAAAAATTTAATCTTCTATATTTTCCCATTTTCAATTAAAATATGATATCGAACTTTTAACCGGAAATTGCAATAGCTACAGTTGTTCTTTGTCTACTCCCAGTTCAAATGTAGAGAATGCTCCTTACAGAGTTCAACTGCCACATTCAACTTTTTATTTCAAAGGAAAAAGCATGACATTGCTGTGAAATTTCTCAATTAATAGGACTGTGTGTTCTGGTTATATTTTCATGAGCTTCCAATAAAGATTCAAAATAATATCAAATTGGACTAAGTCTTACCATAATAGATGTATTTCTATTGAAGTGTTAAGCTAAATGAGAATAATAAACTTTTAAGATTAAGTAAGAAAATGTGTTGAAGATATGATTTTAAAAACACAGATAATTGAGTGAAGTATTCCATAATAAAATATGTTAAAACATCTTGGTTTTGACTAAAAATATATGGTATAGGGCCTCCACCTCAACAAAACTCAATAAGACAAATTATAACTATTGGAAAATAAAATAAATAAATAAATTGAAAATGCTCTAACTGAGACTTGTGTTCCTTTTCACCATTTTTTGGGAAGGGTAAATTTTTCTCCAAATACACCAGTTCCCAGAGTGTGCTTTTCACAATAATTTCAGTCATCATTTTAAGTTCTATCCCTCATTATGGACAATATGGTCATCCAAAATTTACCTCAAGGATCCATGCCCTGTGAAAGTACAACACGAATTCTTTACTGTTATTTGTCCTTTCATTTTTACAGCTTTGCCTTTGCAGTTTTGAGGGTCTCTGATATTGTAAGGTTGTACACTGCTGTGCCATGATTGCATCTTTCATTGTCTCTACAACTTCGGTTCCATACTTGATGAGTTTAATAAAAGAGGCTTTATTTACAATGCTTAGAATACAAATTTTAATGTGAAATAGACTTTTATTCACTTAGTCTGTGAGGTGCTAACTAAAGGGCTTTTATTTGTTTTACTAATTTTAGCTTAATCTTTTCCTTTTCAAGGAGGGAAAATAAGTTATATTTTAAGACTTGAAATGAAGACTGCGAGCATTGTGAAATACTTAGACATCATATGTCACTCATTCAGTTATGTCAGCTTTCATCATTACTACTAATAATCACTAAGATATTTTGGATCATTTGTGCATCAGAACAATAAACAATTCTAGATTGTTGAACCAAAGAGGTTAATACACAGAATATGCTAATATTATCTGGCATGATTCCACTATTTTTTTGAGTCACCTTGCCTTGCCTTGCCTTGCCTTGCCTTGCCTTGCCTTGCCTTGCCTTGCCTTGCCTTGCCTTGCCTTGCCTTGCCTTGCCTCCTGACTCCTCCCAAGCCCTCTTCTCCCCTAACTTTCCCTTCCCTTCTCTATATTATTTTCCTGTACACTTTCTATACAACATCTACCCTTTCTATTCCCCCCTCTTTCTTCTACATCTTCCTCCTCTCTTTTCTCTCCTCACTTCTCCTCACCTTTCCTTCTTCTCCTTGCTATCTCCCCAACCTGCATAAATGTTTAGAATATATCACAAAGAAATAACTGCAAACATTTTCTCTGAGAAGCAAATGAAGTAGCAGCTAGTAGCTACATTTATTTTCTTTTAACTGTATGTTTCTTTTCCTTTCAATGATTGATTACTATCTATACAATAGAGATAACTAAAAGTAATATTCTCCTCTTAAAATTAGAACTTGATAATTCAAGAGTGTTTCATGAAAAGCCTTATTTTCTTTGACTGTGTTGAAAGAGGACAAGTATGCTGGTTTTAAATGAATACACAGGCTTCTTGTTTTGATTCATTTGAAAATAATCTACTGCATCAGCTAAAAGGTTCAAAACATACAAGGTGGATGTGATATCACCATGTAAACTAAATTCCTTTTTATCAAAAAGCTGAGTTATCCTTAATTGTCTCAGACAATTTACAGATAAAGGATTCTTATCAATTTTTCTTTGTTCTTCAGCCATGTCTCAGTAGTTATCAGCCATAGCCACAGCAGCCTCGTGGTGAGAGAATTATTCTCCCCATAACACATCCTCTTACCACTCAAGAATTTGAAGCTTCTGTCTGTCCCCATTATCATTACTCCAGACTCTTTTCCAAGGCAGTAACCCACTCACAGCACACTTCTTTACCTCTGTTTCCTATTAAAACAACCAAATGAGACATATCCATAGTTATGCTGTCTTCAGTATTTTTTAATCAAACAGAAGTAATATTCCTCTTAATATTTTTTATGGAAAGATTTCCTCATGCATGAATGCTAAATTCTATCAATGTCTGTATCACATAGATGAAGGCATTGTTTGCCTTCTGATAAAAGGATTCATCTTCTAAAACATATTCTACTTTAGTAGTAGGAATCTAATACAGAGGCATGTTTAGATTACTTAAATATCAGAAATCAATTTAAAAATATCCACTGACAATCCTTAATAGCTAATAGTACATATGAAACTTTCCTGTGTGTTTGCCATTTTAAAAATGTCATCATTTTTCACCGAAAATAATGATTGATCCACTAAGAAATGATCCCACCAGCTAGGAGATTCCACATGCTCATCAAAAGTATGTATATGTTCTTTTACTAGTGTTCTCAGGAAACCAAAATACCCATTATCCTGCAGCAGGATTTGCCAGCTCAGACATTACTTTCCGCACTCTGTCTGCCATGACTTTGTTTAGAAAGATTGTTGTTCCTTTCTTGTTCCCTTACTGAGCAGTTTTGGAGGTACAGGAAAGCTCTGCCACACTCATTTAAAAATGGTTAGAATTCATCAGAGAAAATATTTAGGCCAGAGGATTTCTGTCAGGACTGCCTGCTATCATCTCTTATATAACTTTCAGTGAGTCCAACTTACCTAGTGGAGAGCCATGGCCCCCAGAAGAGTCATGAAGAGTGAAGAGTTGGCAGTGCTGCGTTCATTAATACTAACAAAGTTAGTGCATTATACTCTGCTCAGAACTGTTAGGAACTCTTATGAGTTCTTAAGTTTTTAAATTGGACAAGATGGGTGGTGTAGTTCTAAGGTTACTGATGTGTGTTTCAGTGAGCATCACACTTAATGGAAATTTATTTTTAAGTTTATTCTTTATACTGGCTTTTGTTAATAGTGCCAAAGTAAATATGAGAGTACAGGTGTCTCTTCAACTCACTGACTTTATCTCTGACAGGATTTTGAGGCAAACAAATGCTGTAACTCCATAGTAACTGAAATAATCTATGTTTCCTCCAATAGTGCATGAGAGTTATCTCTTTGCATTCTCACCCATATTTTGGTTTATTTGTGTTTTTATTCTAATTATTGTAATTTGAGGTGCAATGTGGAGACTCATTATGATTTTTATTTGAGTTTTCATAGTTAGTGATGCTAGTGATTTTTTTAAACTTTCTTTTTCCCAATCTACTTTTATACCATATTCACTTCATGCCTGAAGCCTACTTCTTTGTTCTAGCCTAAGATTTAGATTCCTGCCTGAAGTTACTTCCTTGTTCTAGCCTAATGTCAGATTCCTACCTGAAGTCCATTTCCTTGTCCTTGTCCAATGTCAGATTCCTATCAAGCAGCCCCAAAAGTTCTCCACATTCCCCCTTTTTAATTTCATAAACAAGACTGAACCTGTCTTTGATCATTCTGACGATAATACCTTCCTTACCCTTCATGTAATATGCATTATCAAAAGCAATGGACTTCTGTCTTAGGTTGGTAAGCCTTTGTGCAGAATCTGACTCATCCTTGGCTTGCCAGCCTGTTGAATGAATAACTCTGTCTGGGGGTCCATTTTCAATTTCAAGCCATGTACCTTGGCTGCCTAGATTTTGATGTTGTTAAAGACAAGTTTTATCATGATGGACAGGAAAATAAGTATTCCCAGGACAAAAAGGGCTTGCATGATTAAGCTATATATGCTATTTTGAAGCTTGACCAAAATAGAAATATTGACCTCAGGCCATGGATAATTTTATCAGCAGTATCTGGAGCATCAAATCTCAGCAGTGCACCATTCTTTAAATTAATAAGCTCACTATGCAAAATTACAACATTCAGAGAGGTGTTAGAATTATGCCAAATGCCCTGCAAGTGCCTTTAAACTTTTTCCTAATTATAATGACTATTATTGTCAATTTTAGAAGTAACACAAATCCATTGGTATTTGGCATGACACTCCAGATGGCTCCTTATTCTTAAACTCTGAACCTCCTTCCAATAATTTGAATAGGATAAAGAGCATCAATCTGATGTTCTAAATGCCTATCTAAATCCTCTTATATACTCAACACATCAGTAACAAGTTTTTGCTAAATGATTAACAGAAGTAGTTGTCTCAACTTCTTGTGTCAAAGGAATTGCAGAAGCAGTGGTGCTAGTAATTAATGTAATTAAAGCTGTTATACTAGGAATAATCAAGCCCACTATCCTCTTGCTTCTGCATAAAGCCTCAATTTTTCAAGTACTTGTAAGCTTTTTTCAGAATACCAAGGTCCTGTAATACTCAGGGCCATAAAACAAAAGGTGGTTGATACACCCCTGTAACAGACATGCCAGGTTTCAACACACTAACACAATTAGAAAGTGAACAATCATTAAATACTGCAAAAGAGACAAAAGTAATTTTAACATGATAATAAAAAAGCCTTAACACATGTACTAACACTTGTTTGAAATCCAGATCCTGTCCCAACTTTATCTCTTGCTAACATAATATCATAGAGAACTGCAGTTAACTTCCAAATATGTCTCTGAAAGTGTCCAGAACCAGTTTTCCAAATGAAAACTGTTATTTCCAATATTGGATTGATTTCTAGACCAGTCCATGATTTAGTCCAAATAACTGGTCACCTGACCATCCCGACCTCCATTGAAGTAGATGGAGTAACTGCCTGACTTCACATAACTCAGACCAGCACCTGCACCTGATGCCAACTGGAGAGCAGCCAGACACCTAAGCAACCCCCTCAAGCCCAAGATCACCAGCTGTTCTGCAAGGATGTCCCCTCCTGTGCTGAACCTCAGCACCCCACACAACCTTACCAAAGTGACTGGCAAGTAACAGCAGGCCTTGACTCCAGGGATATCCCTACTCTAGAGACACAGA
Organism: Grammomys surdaster; assembly: GCF_004785775.1. Taxonomy (NCBI): domain Eukaryota; kingdom Metazoa; phylum Chordata; class Mammalia; order Rodentia; family Muridae; genus Grammomys; species Grammomys surdaster. The sequence continues at coordinate 12,757,563 of NW_021604578.1, read as the reverse complement.
GGTGGAGATTACCCAAATGTCAGGGACACGAGACTTTTGAATCTAAACCAGTCTCAGAAGTAGCCTTAGAATGTGGGGCTTAGGGTGCATATAAGAAGTATCCTGCAAGAAACCCCATACATGTGCAATCCAGAGATGAGAAAAGCCGGGAGCAGGCCCATCAGTGTATGTGGACAAAAGGACAGCTACTTTTTCTGTATTACCTAAGGGTGTAGAAAATTGAGAAGTACATACTTTAGACCATCCAGGGGGTGGGAAAAATATAGTTAAAAAATCAATGGCAATGAAATAGTTTGAGTTTTGGTTTAACTACTAACTCCCTTTAACTTACTATCTTGATTTCTACATTGTTAGAACCACTGATAATTTTGTTTCTGCCTGTGACTTTGGGCCCTTACATTTTAAATCATTTGGTTAAATTCATTAAAGATCATGTTAATACTATTTGAGTGCTTATGCTTAGACAACAATATCACTCTGTATACCAAAATGATGACTTGTGATTCTAAGATTGAAATCAGCCACACTAAAAAGGGAAGAATGTAGGAATTTCAGATCTAAGTTTAAACTTAAAATTGAAAGAATCCCATCGTCCCAGGACACATTCCAGGAGAAGCACATTCCTTAGTCAGAGGACACCTGCCAGATTAACATTCAGAGGAAGAACAGAGAGGCTGATTAACATTCCTCAGACCACAGGGAAGGGAACCCACCTATGGGTGGAAGGCCCAGAGCATGTAGACACATTCCAGGGGAACCAAGATGAGAGGTAGTCAGGAAGCTGGGCCCCTAACATAATAAACCTGGGCAGACAGAAGACACTTATTGTCATAAAAATAATGTGCAAACCTGAGTCACCTAGAGACCGGACCTGGGAAAGTCAGCCTTTGTGGTTGCCCACGTGAACTCTGTATAAAAACTGCTCAGAGCTTTGGCTCGGGGTTCCTCTTGCCTGCATGTGAGAGAACCCTTGTGTACCAGTCATCAGTAAACCTCATGTTATTGCATCGAAAAAGAAAAGAAAAATACAAAAGTCATTATTACTTCTCTTTTTGATTCTCTGTTCCACGAGGACTAAAAACTTGAGGCAAGGCAGCTTGTTCCATCTTGAATATAGGAAAACAAAGGTGGGTCAGGAACATACGTCCAATACAACTTCCCAGTCCCCACTGTCAGGGCACTCAGTAAGCTCACAGGTCAGCAGCATCCTTTGTCCTAGCATCATCATGTCTCACCAATCACTCTGGAAGCCACCATGCTCCTTCAGCATCCTGCAGAAAAAAACACAAACATGCCCTCTTCCCCATATTAAAAGCCTGACCAGGATCATGCCATATGCCAATAAGTAGATCCTTCCTTTTCACCTAGGTATAAGTATGCCTGGTTGTAGAGTGCCATAGACACCAACAGAAAGTTCTTTAGTATCCAAATTCTTAAAAATTTAAAATAAAAATAATATGATTTAAATTCATTTGTGGTGTACAGGAATATACCTCCCCTTTTTTATTTTATGAAGATATTATTTTAAGGTTCCATCAGCCTGTTCCACAATACCTTGTCTTTGAGAATTGCAAAGAATCCCAATAATATGGGTAAAATTAAATTGTTAACAAAATGTCTCAAATGCTTGACTGCAGTAGCCAGTTCCATTATCAGTTTCAATCTGATTTGGAACATCCAGCATAGAAAAACAATGTAATCAATAACTAATTACATTTTTAGTTGCTTCTCTTATTTAAGCATTTGCAACTAGAAAGTCTGAGAGGGTATCAATAGTCACATGTACATATTTTAATTGTCCAAAACCAGAAATATGAGTAACAGCCATTCACTATAATTGATTAGGTATGAGTCCTTGAGGATTAACACCATTATGTAGAACAGGTAGAAATTGAGGACATTCAGGACAAGTCTTTACAATTTGATGTGCACATTCTCTAAAAATACCAAATTGTTGTCTCAAGCTATTATTGTTTATTATTATTATTATTATTATGATGATGATGATGATGATGATGTTCAGAATGAGATTGTTTAGCTAACAAACAATTTAAATGTTTCCTTTTTGCTTCCTGGCAGGTCATAGCTAAATGTGCTCTTCCTTAGGTGCAATTTATGTCTGATCCAGACAACCAAGTTATTGTCTGGTACCCCAACAGATTGTACCATCACTAAACCATCCATGACATTTTCAACTGCAACATCACCCCAGCACTAAAGTTGTTAGATGATGGTATTTTACGTGGTATCTCATAAACAGCATATGACTTGGAGTGTGGGTTTATAAGCCAAGTGTGACCATATGATTATTTTGCTTTTACTGTTTATAATAACTGATGCAACTTTGCTTTGTGTAGCAAACAATTCTGGCTCTAATCAGTAAATAACTGGATGATAACTTTTAGGATAAAAATATTTCTCAAAACAAGCTTCCCATTGTTTTAACTTAAGAGGCCCTCTTCATATGGCTTGCTACAAGAAAATAAAACCTGCCGATCCTGAAGTAAAACTCACCAACATAAGCTGCTACTGGTATGGTATATTGCTGTGCAGTGAGCTAACCAGTTTCAGTGGCTGTGTTTTCCCAAAAAGACTCATGCACTGAAACCTGCTTACCATGCGTGAAACAGTTTCCAGAAACACAAAGCAACGGTGTCTTGACTTTTCTTCCTCTGTATTACATTTTTAAAGAAACTGTTCACCTGAGGTCTTTCTGCGAAAAACAAATAGCTTTTCTTACAAGACCAAATTATTTTATGTTTTTCTAATAATTCACAAAAAATGGAGGTGAAAACGAGAATTTAAACTGGTTGCCCTCTCTCTCTCTCTCTCTCTCTCTCTCTCTCTCTCTCTCTCTCTCTCTCTCTCTTTCTGGCTTCTTGTTTGGACTGTTCATTTGTGGTCATCTTCTGCTCAATATACATTTCTCATCTTTGTGCACAGATCACTATGCTCCTATGTTCATAATGCTGTTCACGCAGACTTGAGTGGGCCAGGAATTTCTTTCATTAAGTGACAATCTTAATAGGCTGATTTTTATATAATTGATGTCAATGGCATTAGTGTTCTAAATAAAAGTCTATTCAATAAATCAATAGCAAACCCAAGGCTGTATGGATGAAAATTCCTGTTGAAAGTAGCCCATCTACTTGATCATGGGCTGACTATGGCTACAGTGATGATGAAGAGGTTGGGATATATGAGGTCCAGGCCTAATTACAAGTTATCTCAAGCTTCCTTGGTTCTTTAATAGAAATTTACTAGCCACCTCTGGGTGTGATGTAACATGTTTGTGACTGTTGGGTAAACACTATAAAATACACACATAAAGCACTATTTTCTGCCAGGCAAAAGGTGAGAATGTTGCCAGGGAGTCTCTGAGACCTAGAGCCAAGATTACACTGCTTTACTGTCACTTTCCTACTGGTTTCCTCCAATGTATTTAGAAATTATCTTGATATAGGCTTTTCTTTGTTCTTTTACTATAAAACTATGTTAGAACATAGAATTCTGGATAACCCCAATTTGAATTTCTAGTTAGTCTCACTCATCTTTATTTCCAGAATAACTGTCTCTTATCCCTATTGAAGTGAGATGTGTGAGGTTTTTTCATTGGTTTTTCATTGATTTAAATAAATCTCTCAATTCAATTTAAGCTATTACTAACTTAAATACTGTTACCAGGACAACTTCAAGTACTTTACTGATAAAAAAAAAGAAAAAGAAGAGAAGTATTTTAATGTTGAAAGGTCATAATGCTGAAAATACACAATAAACTTCACACATCATATTGCCTATACTGAGGAGAGTAAAAAGTCATGGGATTTAAGAGCACTGAAATAGGAGATAATCTTTTGAGAACGCAAAACGTATTTTTTTAATAAAAGGCATCAAATGTGGAGATATTCTAATGAAATTAAAATTAGACCATACTTATAGGTAAAAGTATAGTCAATTCAGTAGATTAATAACAGATTATTGGGTTGTTTTGAGAGACCAAACTGTTGTGATTACACTCACAATACCTGAATTTTTGTGGATGTATAAACTTTGTTGCTGTTAGAACCTTACTGATAACTTTTGGGTGCTTCTTCATTTTTAATATATCAAAATATACTTTTAATATGTCAAAATATAAGTAAGTGGTCTATGATAAAAGATTATTTACTTATAAAATAAAAATGAAATTTGTGCTATCAGTTGGAAGCCTAAGTAGAATCAAGACTGAGTTCTAGGGAGCAAGAAAGAACTCTGGCAGAAGGAGACCTGTGCCCTTCAGCTTCAGTCTCCATTTTCTAACTACATACTGGGTTTTGGATTTGAGTAAATATTTGAAAAATACAAAAATAATCCTCTCTGTCCTTCCCTCTTTCTTCCTTCCTTTCATTCTTCCATGTACATATACTATATGTATATATGTATGGGTATATATGTACACATACATAGGACCCACACGTATATGTTTGTGTATATAAATACATATATATGTACGTATATATGTATATAATAATGCATAAGTATATACATTCTGTTTTTCTGTAAAATACCAATACAATACAACACAGAGATTATATAATGTATATGATAAATATGTAGTTATAATTGAAAGAGATTTGGTGTTTAAAAACTAGTGTCAGAAATGAAACTACAGATAGCATCTACATGTTTCTATATGATAACAATTCTTAAGAGAAGAACCTTTCTATTTGTTTTCTTATGTAAATGATTTTAAACTGATATGTCTAATTTTAGATTGAATTCTCCAAGACCATATGCTACGATCAAGTAATGAATAAAAATTTCCACTTTATGGTGTACAGGGAAAAGAGATAATCTATAAAGATCAGCTATTTGTATTAAGCTGGCTAATAGGAACTGCATAAAATATGCTTCAAAAATTTCTATCCAGGAGCCAAAAATACGGGATTTATAAAACAAATTCTGAAAGTCATCAGTGAACTAATTCCATGCTACTTTCCTGCTGCTCTGAGAATAGAGAGGAAGCTCTGGGATTCCAAGAAAATCTGTATGCACACATATGCTAGTAATGACCACAGGACACTGAAAATATCTGCTTAGGGAAATTTGAAATTCCTTCATGATCTGTTACCATTTTGTTTGTCATTAGGAAATACAGCAGAGATTACCTTTCAGTGTATGCCTGGATGTGAAGCCTGACTCCCTGCTTATATCTAGGAAGTGCACAGGAGCTTCTTTAGCAGTGATGTGAAGGATATAAGGATATAGACCTTTTCATTCTTCTCCACTGGACCTAATAAAAAAAGAATCAGCCTATTGGGACCATCACAACATTGAGGCCATCGACACTCGTCTGTCTTTTCATCTCATAGTAGTAAATAAGCTGTTTCAACATTAAGGCTTACCACAATGTTCAAGGTGTTAAAAGGAGAAAACATGAAAAGTAGCTGGACAACCCCATCAATTTCCTACTATCTCCCCATAAATTTCATAAAGAGTTATGTTTAACAAAATGCATCCAATGAACTTCTAATCACATTGGTAGATAGTGTATCATGTAACTAGTCTTATCTATGAAAAACAAATATATAATTGTATTCATCACATTCAGCATAAAAGACAGATAGTTTTCTCTAGATGTTTACAAAGTCCCTGAAAAGGTAAGTTCTAATTTTTGTTTATGAAACTCTTCCTAAAACTATCTACATGAATTTATACACCAAGGTTATTTTCTGAACAAAATCAGTAAACAGTCACCATATATGGATATGTTAATTTTTAACTTTGGAAGCTTGAAACACTTAACCAATGTGTTTTAAGACTCAGTGATTAGTATTCCAGAACCACTGACCTAAGATTGCTTGGACCATGGCCACACAGACTGGAATATTATTGTGAGTAAAACAAAATCATGAGAGTCATTCATGCTCAGAACAGGAGCCACAATGTGAATGAAAAACACAGAATATAGATATATATTGTATGCTGACAAAGTTGTAACTCTCATTCTATTATTAAATACATTTCTTTATAAATCAAGTACCTTATAAGCAAGGAAAAGTAGGGATCAATGTCTTACACAAAGATTATTACTAACATGGACTTACCTTCTTAAAGAGCTCTCTTGAGACAGTTTTCTTAAAGGCAGATAGTATTCAAAATTTGCCTTTTTCCTTCATCAAAGCTAAATCCACAAGAATTCATTTTGACTCAAGCTTAAGGTTTCTAGTTGTAAGTCCCTGGTAAAGTCTTTATAATATGCACTATGTAAATAGGTTATAAAAGAACAAGATATATGCCAATATAAGATTTTAGTAGATGTCAAATAAAGATTAATTTTGTTCTTTCGTAGACTCAAGAGTTATCAAACATAAAGTATCATTTTTATTTTCATTCAGAGAGCTCAATCACTTTGTTGCCAATTTTACTTTGGAATGGAAAAGCATAGTATGCATGCATAAAGCATACATAAAATATAAAATATATGCAAGCTCTAAAATAATGTATCTTACATATTAAAATGAATATGCTGATGCACTGTCTGTGGAAGCAGTAGAACATAAGCCCTTGTTCTTGGGACATATCTGATAGGCAAAGATTTCCATGCAAATGTCTTATTACAAAGCAAAGAGGCAGTAACAGCTCAAGTAATTCCTACTGTCATTTCCAGGCAGTTCACCACAAGTATGAATAATGTAATGAAAAAGATACAGGTTCAGAATAAATAAATGACTGTGCATGACAGAATATGTACTTAGTATGTATTCTAGATTATACCTTAACTGTTAGTCAGTTGACTAAGTACACAGGTTTAAAAAACTCAAAATCATGTTATAAAAAAAATGATGATTTTGAATGTAAAGAAATTATCATATACAAAAAATTGGATTTTTCTAGAACATTGTTAATTTCTATAATGCCACTAAAATATAAAAGAATCAAATGATCCAACCGTACACTCATTTAGTTTTCTTTTATTTTTGGTGAAATTGGGGATTGAACATAATGTTTTTATACATGCCAGAAAAGCTTTCTACTACTAAACTGTATCTTCAGCTCAACCATAAACTATCAATGTTGGCAAAATAGCAATAAATAAAGGTCTTTGACAAAATTCTGTCTTTTAATTTGGATGTTAGTATGCAGGTGTGTGTGTGTGTGTGTGTTTTAATGTAATGTATATCTATTGGGAGTAAATGATAAAAGCAATAAAGAATAATTTATGTTCATATTTCCAGCTTCTTGCTAACCTTAAACTAGAGAATATATCTAGGATTCATGATGTAATCATTTAGTAAATTATATGTACTAACTAAATGAAAACTGTACATTGCAACTGATAATAGAGAGGATATTTCCGTTTAAAAGAGCTAGCTAGACTGCACACAAAAAGATAACCATTGAGAGTCATTCTCAGAAACATTGAAAGTTAACCTTGTAAGCTTTGACCTTTCTTAGATGCAATTTTAGCTTAAAACACAAGTAATTACTATATTTCCCATTGTCTTGATGTTTATCTGTAGTATGACCCTACAGTTTTAGGGTAAGCATCATTAGCACTTAGTATTAAGGTCTTTATCTCTTTACCACATTTTCCATAGATACCTTATTCCTTACTTAATGTTCTGGGTAAGACTGTCATCATCTTATAAAATCTAGAATCAACTAATAGAAAAGCTCCTGGGTACACCTATCTCTAAAAGTTAATTCAAGTAAGTAAACACATCTCACTATGGTTGACACCAGTCCATGGTTTAGTGTCATATACCAAATAAAAAGGGAAACAAATCTGAGCCCTAACAGTAGGTTCACAATTCCTCTTTTCAGGATACAATGTGACTAGTTGCCTCAGTATCCAGCTCTCACGACTTTACCACCATGATGTACTGTATACCCAAAATATAAGTCTAAATAAACAATTCATTGCTTTAAAACACTATTAATTCCTTGAGAATTTCATACAATGTATTTTGACAATAAGCAGTTGCCCCAACTCTTTCCATGTCCATCCTTTCAAGTGCTTCCCCTCCCCAGCAACTTCATTTCATGTTGCATGTTGCCTTCTTCTTCTTCTTCTTCTTCTTCTTCTTCTTCTTCTTCTTCTTCT
>NW_021604578.1:12739298-12749467 GCF_004785775.1 Grammomys surdaster | reverse complement strand
TCTTCTTCTTCTTCTTCTTCTTCTTCTTCTTCTTCTTCTTCTTCTTCCTCTTCTTCTTCTTCTTCTTATTCTTTTTCTTCCTCCTCCTCTTCTCCCTCCCTACTCCTCCTTCTTTTTCTCTAGTCTTTTCACCAATACTCCTGAAAATGTGAAGCTGTCTACTAGAAGGTGGTCAACCTATCGGATGCTACACCTTTAAAGAAAACTTACTGTCCCTTGTTAAGCAGATATCAATTACCTATATAGTTCTTCAGCTTGCAGTGGTACTTGATGACCACTCCTCCCGCTATACTATGACTGTGTCTAGCTTAAGTTTGCATAGATTTTATTCATACTTTCACAACTGCTGTGAGTTTATATTTGTGAGTCCCCTTTGAGTTCATAAAATCCTATCTCAATAAAGTCATCTATTGATTCAAGTTTGTGCAATCTTTCCTTCCCTGAGCCATACGGATCCTGGAAGCAGGCAGTGGTGGAACATAGCGGCCTGATTAGTGGCTGAATACTCTGGTATTTCTCATATTCTGTACTTTGGCAGTTTGTGGCTATTTGTCAGGTATTTTATCACAGCAATGTGACGAAATTAATTAGTACTCTTTATCTTCCTTATCTTTGGTGTTCTACTTTTGTTCATTTAACATTGAACATGATATTTCATTAATTTTCATTTTTGTCATGACTCTAACACATGATTACTTTTTAAGTAAATAAATAATTCATATTTACTTTTTAAAATTTTACAAATAGGTTTAAAAATACAAAATTGTTAAAATGTTCCTGAGAAGGAAACAGAAGCCAGAAAACATGTTAATATTTATGAGGATTTTCACAAATTTCTATAAACAAAACTGTATAAATTACAACTTTTGTCATCAGAGTAGAAGAACATATTTGAGAACAAAAGTATATTTATAATATAGTTAGAATATAACTCAATATTTAGAATATTTAAATATAAATAAACATAACCTTTAAATATTTTCCCTATAAGTTGACTAGATATATTTATATGAATCAAAATCTAAAATAATAAAATTATAATTCACCACATAGCCAATATATTTTGAGATAAAGAAAAAATATGTATTGACCCATGGTGTTGACGAGGAGTCATGATTCTTACTGGGTGAGTGTTCTAGAAATTTCTCGCTGTTTGAAATTTTATAAAGATAAATCAAGTTGGTTTTTATACTTACAGCCTGATCTAATCTTCAACCCCTGTAACAAATTGTATTGATCTCTGTATTTGAAAGTCTATACTTGCTTATGAAGGACAATGGGCACTAGTCAAGCCAGAAGGCTCAGAGGGCCCTAAAACAGAAGGACAGGAGGAATTCTGGCTCTGAAGACAAGGTTCTAGACCTTAGATATTGGCACAGGGTTTACAGGGAACAGCAGATCCAAGAGACCTTGGGCAGTGATGCCAGCCAATTAAGTGACATCTCCATGGATGATGGGGGCAGTACCACAGTAAGAAATAAAGGCCACCAGTTGTCATGACTGTTGTCATTGCTGTGAAAAGCAGTGCCTGTGTCTTGTGCATGTGCGTGTGCGCATTCCTCTTTCTCCCTCTTTCCCTCTCTTCCTCTCTCCCTTTCTCCCTCTCCCCCATCTCTGCGTGTGTGTGTGTGTGTGTGTGTGTGTGTGTGAGTGTGTGTGTGTGTGTGTCTGTGTCTGCATAGGGTGGAGGTAGGGGATCCTGACAATTAAAAAGCAAAAATTGGATTCCTCCTGAGCAGCCCCCCTCCGTACAAATATGTATACTAACCTCAAATGACATTTTTATTTAATGGATATGTCCTGGTACACAATGGGTTTTTGTAGGGGTTATTTTTGTAAATTATTTTAAATGTACTGTAAAAAATACTTTTTGAAAATGTTAGTCAGTCTTGCAGGGTGTTCCTAGCTGCAGTTCTCTGTGGTCTTGGTACATGTATGGTAGATAAGAAAACAATTGGTTCTAATCATCCTTATGAGGGTCAAAGACAGATACTGGAACTGTCCAGCATTTACTTTGCTGGTACAAATATTCAGGCCTGGAGATAGAAGCATCTATCCACTTTGGAAGTGTTAAGGTGGTTGAGATATGTTAGGATACCACTGGGTCAAGGATGCTTCATAAAAGATTCTGGTCTCTGGCCACAGGCTCTCTGGATTCTGTAGTCATGGCCTGTAATTAGAAAACACTTCAAAGCAAAACACCTAGCAGATAGCTAACCAACCATCCCTTGTCTATTGTGGGAATATGGCTATTGGCTCTGTAGCTCAGCTGAGCCCAGATCATCCAGTATCCAGTTGCTGGGGGATTCTAACATCCATATAAACCCCTTCATATGAGAGCTACATATTTGTTTTTAGTCATGGCTCTAAAAGGTGAACATACGTATTTTTTTTTTTGACTGTCCTGTGCTTGATATGTGTATGGTGAGTAGTGAGACCATAAGATGGCTTGGTCTCCAAACACCTTAACCACCTGTGATGGTGAGCATCAGCTCTGAAAACAGTGAGGACAAACCTTCACCACACCTGCTGTGTATGACTCAAAGCCAGTGTACTGGATTGCTACATTTCTTCTTTGTGGCTGAATTCTGTTGGTATTCTAACATGCTAGTAAGTTTTCTACTTTATGTACCTGGGTTTGAATTGTAAATCACTTCTGTTCCCAAATGCTGACACATACTCCCATCGTCCTCTCTGTCTGCCATCTTGGAGCTTTGACCTGGTGCAGAGCTCTGTGGTCCTATCGTGGTCCTAAATGATCTTGATCTGTGTATAATAATATATCTCTTGAGCATATTTGTTCTTGTGTTTCTGGGGAAAACAGCTGTGTGTCATCCATATTCTCATCTTAAATTTTCAGAGGGCTTTTAACCCTTGAAAACAAAAAATCATCTTTTTTTTTCTTTTTTTTGTATATAAGACCCATTGGGGTGTGGTGTTTGTTTTCTAATAAATAAACCAAGTACTATCCACAAAAATGTTAAAGCAATATTGGAATAAAACACCATTATAATGTAATATTGAATGTTTGTGCTCAAGATCTCTAGCAAATGTAACAATCTCTCTCTCTCTCTCTCTCTCTCACACACACACACACACACAAACACACACACACACACACACAAACACACACACCCCTCCCATAGTACTTCCTTATTTTTATTTTTATCTTGTTTTCTAGAAATTACACCCCCAAAGTGTCTACATTTTTAACTTAGAAAACAGTTGTTGGAATTACATCCAGAAAATACACAAAAAGAGTTCATGAAAGTCCCACAAACTATAGTAAATCAAAGTGGATTCAGAAAATAACTCAAACAATAGATTTCTCTAAGATAATGATATTTTTTCCACCTGAAAATGAAGTTCCTATGAAAAGATACAAAATAAGAATGAATGAGAGCTGAATCGTTCAGAAGCAAAGAAAAATGACAGCAGTAGCTTTTAACAGACAGTAGGCATGTGAGTCTTTGGCTGTTAGCAAAGAACATCCAAAAAATTCTTATCACTTTTCCCTAATGAGCAGTCTTAGTTTATAAGAGTCAACTCCTGGTAGTCCTGGGCTGCATCAGAAAGCAAGCTGTGCAAGCCAGAGGAAACAAGCCAGTGAGCAACACTCCTCCATGGCCCTGCTTTAGTTTCTGCCTCCAGGTTCCTGCCTTGAGTCCCCACCCCACCCCCAACTTTTCTTAGTGATGGACTATAGCTGTAAACACAAAAGATATTTTGTTTACAGCCATGGACTTTATTACAGCAGAAACCTAAGATGAATAAATAGATGGTAGATAGATAGATGATAGATAGATAGATAGATAGATGATAGATAGATGATAGATAGATGATAGATAGACAGACAGACAGACTAGAAAGATAGATAGATGGATAGATTTAAGATAGATATAGATAGATAGATGATAGATAGATAGATAGATAGATAGATAGATAGATAGATAGATAGAATAGAATAGACAGAAAGGCAGAAACACATATGATAGTTTTGAATATCTGTATTCTTTCTATACACAATCTGATCATTCCTATTGATCCCCCTCCTCCCCTCATTTTTCTCTCCTATTCCATTACTGAACAATCCAGGTACTTATAGTATATTTGGCTAAAGGGTTATAGAACATTTTTAGTTGCCAAATTTTAGTTTCTACTTCATAACGTTTAGAAGATTTGTCACTTATTTTTTTCAAGTATATTTACAATTTCTCATTTTTATGATGGCTACTTTAAAATCCTAGTCCAACCATATCAGTATCTATTTTATCTAATTGCTTGTGCTAGTTTTTCTTTTATATTTGGGTTAAATTGAACCACGTTTCTATATTCCTAGCTTTTGGTACATTGAGTGATTTTGGAACATATCCTGGATATTTTGAGTTTAATATTATAAGATTGTGATTCACATTAAATCTACATCAGCGGGGAGTTTTCTTGTTCCCTGAGTGTGTGTTCTGAAGCAATCTTAGCACTGAGGATTATGTGTGGGCAGAACATCCTTTTAGTTTATAAACCCTTCAGAGCTCTCATTTGTGTTTCCTATGGTGCGATCCAGAGTACAAGGCTCTGTCTTCTCTGTGCAGTGCTACCCTAGTACCTGGAAGATTACTGTTGACGCTGACAAAGGAAGAGAAGGTCCCTGCCCACCTACTGTACTGGAAACCTTTACTGTGGCAGGCAGGAGGTGGTTATCAATAGATTCAGAATAAGAAGATAGAGCCTCAGCAACGGGGGTGTAAGGTGTAAATTCTGTCAATAGCTGTGCAGAATTTTATGTGTACTGAGGATGAGGGGAGCGGCTGCAGTTTTGTCTATCCCATTGCTAACTCCAGATCACAAGCCTCTATATCAGAAAGGCTAACATATGTCAAAAGAGACACTTACATATTACCATGTCATTTCTCCTGTCCTGAGTTTTCTGAGTTTAGAAGCCAGACTGTTGTTTTATTCTTTCCTACTTAAGACATCCTGGGGATATGAGTAGGTAATTCTATTGCAATTATTTTTTTTATGTTCATAGCAGCTTTATTTGTCATAGCCAGAAACTAGAAACAACACAGATGACCCTCAACTGAAGAATGGATACAGAAAATTGGCTCATTTACACAATGAAATACTATTCAGATATTTAAAAAACACAACATTGTGAATTTTGCAGGCAAATAGATAGAACTGGAAAATATCATCCTGAGTGATGTAAAAAAGACCCCAAAGTACATGCATAGCCTGTACTCACTAATAAATGGACGTTAGCCATAAAATATAGAATTCACATAATACACCCCACAGTACCAAAAAAGTTAAACAAGAAGAAAAGCCCAAGCAAAGAGGCTTGAATCACACTTAAAAGGGGAAACAAATAGTTAAAGGAGGCAAAGGGAGGAAGAGAATTGGGTGGGAGAGGGAAGAAGGAAAAAAAAGGATGCAGGATCAGAAATAGAAAGAGACATCAAGCAAATGAATGGAAATCTGCAGCTGGCTGCCATGTGTAGGAGAGGGTAGAATCTCTAGGAAGTCCAAGAGACATGGGATACGGGAGGCATTCAGGATTTAATGCATGTGACTTTATCCAAAATTCCTAACAGTGGGGACCTGAACTGTGCAGTGCTAGACAACTTTTTTTTATATATAAATTATTTATTTATTTATTCTCAAATCGTAATTCATTCACACAGGGGTTATAAACACAGAAAGGCAGGATGTGGGGAAGGGGATGACACTGGAGTGTGGGTGTTCAGGGGGAATACAGATATCTTTCAGAACCGGGTATCGGCTGGGTAAAGGTTCAGGGGACAGGTCACTCTGTTGCAATTATTAAGAGAAGTAAAACAGAACTAATTTAATTTGTTTTATCTGCCAGAAAAAAATCAGTGTTTCTCTTATGCTGGGATGCTGCTGAATTTTATCCTCTTACTTTTAAAAAATACTTTTAATTAAAGTAGAGCTATATTACTTCACTCCTTTTATCGCTCCAGCATCCCCTCCTCTGGTCCACTCTCTTGGACCCCTTTCGTCAATCGCCAGCACTCTCAGGTTGATAGCTTCTTTTACTATATTAGCTATATACATCACAAATCACGAGTCTATATCACAGTTCATGCATCTTAAAACCAGGATTTAAAGATACCTGCTATATAACAGTCTCTCCTAGAAATAGCTGAACACACGCACACACAAACCAAAGCAATACCAATATCAATGGACATATTGATGTGGAATTGGGGGTTATTTCATGAGTTCAAACCCCTAGACAAAAATGAACAGACAGCTCTTGACTGCTGGGGTAAAAGGAAGTAGTCTATCTCAGGATAAAGCCTTGTTATTGGCTGTGCAATGCAGAGTGGTCAACTCTGAACTGATATGCACACAAACATTTTTTTCTACTTTATCACAATCTGTATTTCAAGTGGAATTCTTCTAGTACATTTGAATCTTGATTTTTTTAAAAAACAATTTTTGTGACAAAAATTTGTTTTTAAACATTTTTTATGAGAAACCTCACAATTTCTACCTTTTTCACCTCAACAAACCACAATACAGTATATATATATATATATATATATATATATATATATATATATATACTATTTAAAGAGTCATTAAAAAGTTCTGGACATTTCAGAAATCAGAGTTCATCTCTATGTCATTAATGAATAGTTATGAAATGAATGTTCTCAGAGGAATAAGTTATTCAAAGTAAGTAATAAAATTGATTTCAATCCAAGTATTTCATGCAGCTTAAAACCTGCTCTCAGTATAAATTATTAAAAATATCACATTAGAGAAAGATTGGAGATCAGACTTAGTTACCATCTTCTAATTATACATTTCCCCTGTGAACACTGCAGAGACTATTTTCAATCCTAATATGTCAGCGTACTGTATCAAACCCTTCTCAGATTCTCTTCTTCACAATCATCACTTCAACTTAAATTTCCCATTTATTATCAAGTACTTTAATCAATCTTTATTTTTACAGGACTAATTTACTGTTATTATTATATTTGAATTTCCATCTTAGCCACACCCAAACATGAAGGCACTCATGCCATTGAGTCTTCTCATAGCTGTCAAGTGTAGCTCCTTTCAGCTCCTTAGACATCTGTAAAATATCAATCCTCCTAGTATCTTAGGCTCTTGATTCATACTCTGTAATGTTCTTATACTAAGAATATCACATTCCTACCTTGCTTTATAGTTTTAATTTTCTTCACATTAATGTTTGTTTGCAGTATGTCATGATATTGCTATTCATTTTACTTTCACATTGTTTTACATACAGATTTAAAAAAAAACTGGAGTGGTGACAAGAAAGCAATAGATATGAATGTTTTCATCCTTTTACCTAAGAATTCTATTAAATAATGTAACTTGAGCAGTTTAGCTCAAAGTTGTTATAGTTTAACATGGTCATTTGCTATGGGAAATGAAATACATGAAAGGAAACAGTCAAAATATTTCATTTTCTTACAAAATAATTTTGATTTGAATTTGTATAGTAACAGATATTTGAAGCTATTTCCTATATTTACAATAAAATTCAATACCTGGTCCAGTTATTGGGAACTGCTTTGGACTTTCATTGTATCCAGCCATTATGGTGCAACATGACATTATCAGACATTATGGCTCAGCATGTACAGTTTGGTGGCTATACATTTCCCAAAAGCTAAACCCAAAGCATCCAGTGAGTTGTTTATCAATAAGACGACATGACTTTAAATGTTTGCTTTTACACCCTTTTCTCAATCTTGAAGCTCTTCAGCAAGCCATATTAGAGGGGATGTTTTATTTTGAAGAATTTTATCATCCAAAGTATTGTTCATAGACTGAATGCTGAATACAGAAATTGGGATTCTCAGTAATTAGGAATTTCAGATTAGATTTCTGAAAAACCTGGAGTAGTAACAATGAAATAAAAGAATATCTTCACACTTTTACCCCAAAATTCTATTAAATAATTTAACTTGAGCATTTTTATCTCAAAGTTATCGTGAAAGCTAAGAAATAACAATTGAAAATATTTTTCAAAACAATACAATTTCAAAATATTCAGATGTAAATTGTTCTAAAATATCTTATTTAAAAATTTTATTTCTAATAGTACAATATTAAATCTTGATAACTAATCCAAATGTATTATTTATATTAAGTGGAAACTCATGAAAAATTCAGGTAGCATTTAAAAATAGTTGTTTTGTGCAGGAAATGTCCTTGTCTCTAAATTTTGACCAAAAGGTAGGTAGTTTGGGCTTTTTCCTTGGAATTTAGTACATAAATCATTTTGATGGAAAATAAAAAGGTGTTTTGTTTTCTCATGGAAATGAAAGATGCTGTTTTCATTGTCCTCCTGTGATACTCATTAATACTTGCAAAGGCTATCTTTATCAGACCTAGAATGTTACAGATAGCATTATTTTATCTGTACTATGAAATCACAGTTTTACCTTACTCTATTGAATAGAAAGTAGAAAAGGGCTTTCAGCAGCAATTATCAAAGATGTTTACAAAATAATTGAATCACAGACACATCAAAGGAGTTTTGATTACCCTTACTACGTGTCTAAATTGTGACACTAAACAAATTTTAACAGTAGGACAGTTTCCCATTCTGTCTTTGAGAGAACTTTGATTTATAAGGTAGATCAGATCAGAGGCACCATCTTATGGTGGGATTGCCTTTACTTTCTGACCAAATTGAATGAGGGAGGAGTTAAGAAAGCTTCAGGTTGTCTTTGGATCCAGACTGGTCTCTCAGTGCTTCCTGAGACTGCACAAAATCTAAAGTTCAAGTTAGTACATGTGACCCACTAATTATTGTTGGTTTCCAAGCACTTTATCACCCATATGTGTGGTAAAGAAAATCAGAATTATATTTTATAAAAGACAAAAGAAACTTTAGGGCTGAATTCAGTTGATACAGTTCATACATTCTCCTATTATCTTGTAGTTTGGGTTACAAGTCTGCTGCTAAATAGTTTGTTATTGACAGTTCTAGTTTTGATGTTGAAGGGATTTTAAGTATCAAAATGTTTTTGGGGGGTTATGGAAATATAGGTGCATCATAAAAAACTTTAGCATTGATTTTTTTTCTGATATTTTCCTTCTTGGCTTTGTTCATTAGCAAAATTATCCATGGTATAATATGATGGCTGGACATGGTATAAACTTGAAAATAACAGCAGCCACTACATGGTACTTACTTTCTTAGTCTTTAGAGACAAAAAACTCTGTGTAGCTGCTCTCTGAATATTACTAGACAAATCTAAGTTCAAAAACAAAAGGAGAGCAAGATCAAGTTCAACTTTCAGCTGTCTTACAGCTAATTTGCTGCAAACCTCAGACAGTAAGAAGCCATGAAGGGAGATTATTTAAAATGGGTTATTTGGGTTTGTTTTCTCTCATCTACCCTAAACCCCCTACACCTGAAGTTCTTCGTACTTCCCCTGATTTATTCAAAATTATTTAGGAAAGGAAACCTGCACGCCATGAAAGCTATGTTACAGTTGTAGAAATTCTGACAAATACAGAGGCAGATGCTCACAGCCAACCATTGGACTGAGCACAGGGTCTTCAATGGAGGAGTTAGATAAAGGACTGAAAGAGCTGAAGGGGTTGCAACCCAATAAGAAGAAGAACAATATCAACCAATCAGACCCTGTAGAGTTCCTAGGGACTAAACCAGCAACCAAAGTGTACACACAGGCCAATCCATGGTTCCAGCCACGTATGTAGCAGAGGATGGCCTTGTTGGGCATCAATGGGAAGAGAGTGCCCTGGCTCGAACTGCTGCTCTGGTGTGTGGGTCAGAGTCTAGAGAGAGATGGGGGGGGGATGGAGGAGCAAGTGATGGGAAGAATGGAGACAAGACAGAGGGTCTGATCAAGTCTCTCTTTTATTGAAAGGAAATCCTGGGTATTTATATGCTTTACCATGTGCCTTGCCCTCGTGAACAAGCAGGGGAACACAGCTGAAGGCACTATGTCATGCACCTAGCAGCATGGATACCACATGCGCCTTGTAGCTAGGGGCAAACAGCAAAACAAAATATGTTTATCAGAGTGTGCTCAGCTGTTGTGGGCTATTGAAAACAAGTCTCTTGTCAGGGTATATGGCTCGAGATGGCTGTAAAGATGATAGCCGCCTTCTGCTAGGGGTCAGCT
>NW_021604578.1:12705091-12738898 GCF_004785775.1 Grammomys surdaster | reverse complement strand
GAGGGGAGGGGAGGGGAGGGGAAAGAAAAGGAAAAGAAAAAAACAAATATGATATTCTATTTTGTTTGGGCTGACTTTCAAGGCTCACCTCATACAGCTGAGAATATCTTCTCCTTCCTCCACCTCAAATATTATTCTTTTCTTCCTTTCTTCTGTTTTAATACAGAATTTCAGTCTGTAGGCCCTGAAATTCACTATGTTGACCAAGCTGGCCTATAACACACAGAGATCTGCCTGCTTGTGCCTCCATAGTTCTGGGATTAAAAGTGCTTACTACCGTACTTGGCCTCAAATACGTACTTGGGGTTTTATTCTTACAACCCCATTTTTCAGTAAATTCTTACTCTGACAAATCTATATATAATTTATATTTTATTATACTTTTGTGAACTGGGTCAACTGTCATACAAGACAGAAATAGAAAATGATTTTTATTATTTTGTACTAAAGCTCAAGGCAATGTGGCGTTGGCTGCTCTCTGTAAAAGAACAATATCTGTATTGTTGGATGACAGAAAAGGTGCCTTGGACAAGGACAGCAGGTAATGCTTATAAAGACCTCAGAATGAGCTTTCCTACTTGCTCACTCCATCTTCCCACCATGCCCACTGCTAAATGTACATCATTTTTGTCAAAGTGGTGTAATTAGACCATGTACATCTATTTGACTTTTCTTCTCACTTGCCTCCTTCCATTGTTTGAAAGCACTAAAAATGACTTCTACTTCTGTGCTGTTTATATTCTCTAAACTGACACAATGCTTGATTGCTAGTATGAAAATATTCAGAACATCTCTAGTTCTCTCCATAGCCGCATATATGGCCTGCTCTAGGGCTGAGTGGTAGATAGGACAGACAATATTGCACAGACAATGATTGCACAGTAGCTTTCTGGTTCATTTAATTTTCAAAACATTAAAACATGTTTTGTATCTCATACTCTAAGGAGTCTAACCCACCATAATAGTCATTAAGATACTTAAAACAGTTGTTTCTTAACAAATTAACTATGGTCACATGATTTTCTTTGGTCACTAACATATTAAGTGGAAGTGTTGTATTACTTTGGATAACATCATAGAGAATGGATGGATATTTGATATGAAGAGGTCCCAAGAGAATCATATGCATGCTAGCTTGTAGCAACCTTCATTTGTTCATTCCATATCAGTATTTGAAGTATTAGCTTTAATCATTTATTGTTGTTATTCTTTTGAGAATTTCACACATAGTTACTATTTTTTTGTCTCACCTGCTCTGGCCCAGTGGTCCTGATTCTCTCTCAATCATTTCTTCTTCTTTATTACACCCACACCCACACATGTACACCCACATATACACATATAACAGATATGTGTACACACATATGCATATACATAAACACAGACATAATACACATACATACACATCACACATACATATACACATACATGCACACACATGTATGCTCATATAACATAAATGCATATACACATACACACTCATACATATACATGCCACACATTTACATGTGAATGCACACACATACACACAGCATGCTGAATCCATTTACAATGGTTTGTTTACTTGTTTGTTTATTTTCCTGTTGTATTTAGGAATGACTACTTTGAATAACCTAAAGAAATATGTTAAATCACAAAGTATGAGAGAGATGTGAGCCTTTATTGGGTTACATGTCTGTGATAAAGTTATTTTGCATATGTCTTCTGTAAATCTTATGGGAATTTTTATAAGTATGCTCAGAATTTCAAATAATTTTCCTTATTAGGGGCCTATAAATATCTCCCATTTGACTTTTAGAGTAAGCCCATCATTTAACTAATTTTAGCTAACCTATAAAAACCTAGCCATTGCCACAGAAAAATACCCCCTTGTGGAACCCCTTCATCAGTGAATGGGACTCACAGAGGGACTACCATGGTCTGTCATGTAATGTTCTGACTTTCACTCAAGCTGTTCCTTGGATTGTTTACAGAATGCATATTTGCATTGATATAACAAATGGAAGATTCTTTTATTAAACATTGGCAGTATAAGAATGTGAGAGCATTGGGTTTTCCTAATCTGTTTAATTAAATTTTTACACTTTTTATTTGTTCTGAATGAAACAAACTTAGTCCTCATAACTGGGGCAATGTTGGCACAAAATTTATCACAGAGACTAGCCAATGATTGGTTTAACTTAAGGCTCAGGCCATCAGGAGAGGAAGCCCACACCCCATACTGCCAGGATGGTCAGGAATAGGAGACTGAATAGCCTAAAATCCTAGGATAGAATCAAACAGACTGCACAGGAATAGACAGACAGACAGATAGATAGATAGATAGATAGATAGATAGATAGATAGATAGATAGATAGATAATAAAAATATGCGTAAGGGTATTCTCCTATACCCATAAGTGAGTGCCTTGTACAGTTGTCATCAGAGAGGCTTCCTCTGGCAGCAGATGGGAGTGGGTACAGAATCACAAATAGACAGTATTCAGAGAGAATTTAAATTGGAGATCTCCACTGGGTTCCTCCCCACAGAAGATTGTGGAATCCCATGAAAGAAGGGGAGGAAATATTGTTGGAGTCAGAAGGGATGGATGAAACCAGGAGAACATGACCCATTCAGTCAACTAAGCAAGGCTCATATGGGTTCACAGAAACTGAAGCAGCAAGCACAGTATTTGTACCGGTACTTATTTCTGTGTTGATGCTTAGTTGATGGTTTCAATGTACCTTACTATAAAGCCCAGAATTCCTGGAGCAATATGCTCAATGAGTCAACCAACTTCAAGTTTAATACAGTAGTCCTGAATCCTAAGTCCAAACCAGGGTCATGAGCATCCTAAGTCACTGATTAATTTTTTTTTTCTGTTTGATAATGTTATTTTAAAAATTGGATGATCCAACACTTAAAAGATAAAGTACACAATACATTCACCATTTCTCCTTGGTGTGATAAGGATTTTCTTTCTTTTTTATATTATTAGTGAAGGTCTGATCATGGTACTTGTGGAAGAAGATCCTAGCTTTCTTTCTACAGGTGTTACAGGTGAGGTTCTTACCTCTAATTTTGCTCTGTACAAGAAATAACAACCAAAAAAGAAGAGTAATGTCTGAGATAAACAAAAAGACCTAAACATGATCTCTGTGAAATGAAGTTAGATGTGTGGTGGATGAAAGAACTTTTAGAAATGTCCAATCCTTGAGCTCAGGCAATGTCACGGCTTCAGTAAAAATAAAGGGCTAGAATTAAGTCTGCTCAACTTGTGTATATTATGGAGCAGAAGCACAAAGAACTCTGTATGTGTGTGAATGTATGTGTGAGTATCTTGAAAAGAAACCAAACTGTTGAGTAATTTCATAGCTCAACCTGGTTGTATATACCCGTAGTTTCAATAATTAAGAAACAGAAACTGAAGCATCGGTAAGTTCTAGGTCAATTTGAGCAGCATGGCAAAATTCTGTCTTAAATAGTTACTTTAAAGCTTGAATTTTCTCATGAAAATGAGGCCAACAACAACAAAATATATAAAATAAAATATTTCAATTTATAAATAACCTATGGACAGCTGTGCCCCGTTCTTGTACAGTACTCACTTATATCTCTGTGTTATATTTTGCAGATGCATCACTGAAGTACTTTGGATGCTTCAGTCTGATCAGGGTTCTTGGATACCCCACTTAGTTGTTTGTGGGACAGGAATCCTTAAGACTAGGCAGAATTCCTGATACTCAGATGTATGGTATTTACATGGTTATTCCATTAAAATACTTATCTTAGCTATTTTGTTATAGTATATAGTTATAACAAAAATATCCTTTTAATGACTTTTAAGTGCACAATTCATGGCATTTTCCTGTGCATCTAAGATTGAATTCACAAGTAATCCTATGCTTAATGTTTGAGGAACACCTGAGATTTCTTCAAAACTGATGGCATTGTACACTCTTTAAAGGGATTAATTTTTAGAATAACTTGTCCCACTAGGATGAATAAGTAACATCTTTATTTCTATTGCTGTGACTTTAGACTATTTGATGATATTTTAAAACATATATTTAACAGAGAGAGGGAGGAGATTTCCCAAGTAAAACTTCATTGGCTACCTGAAAATCAAACTCAGTAATTCAGGGCATAATTAACTTGTTCACTATGCTTATAATACAATTCAGTTAAACAGCAGACACTGCACATACTAAATTGTTTTCTAGTAAATTTGTCTTTCTGCTGTTTAATAAATCCTCTCTTTTTTCTACTTGAACTTCTAGTTTTGTGATGCTCTTTTAGATCCACAGATTTCACCTTTTTGATTTGAAAATTTCTTGCTTTAAGGAAAACGTTAAAAAAACAGAAAAGGTAATGTTCTAACCATCATTTCCCCAAATAATGTAAGAACAGTTTAACTTTGAATGTTAAATAATATGAAGACTCAGACTACATGGTAAAATGCTGAATATTCAAAAGCTACTATTTGGAAACTATTTGTTTATTTTGTTTGTCAAAATTTATATGAGCAAAAAAAAATCTGATTTTATGACATCTGGTAACATGCCAGAATATTTAGCTTGTTCCTCTGAAGTATGTCTATACCGGAAAATTTCTGATTCACTCTTTTTATAATTTTTACCCTAAACAGCGATCGGAAAAACTGCTCATCTAGCACCCAAATTCCAGTCATCTCTCCCAGTACTTTCAGTATCCATCTACCCCACACATGATTCCTTCTGTCCCCATCCCTAATCCTATTCCGACATTTTCCCTCCCTCTATCCACCCCTGACATCTGTTTTGTTTTATTCTACTTTATTTTATTTTATTTTATTTTATTTTATTTTATTTTATTTTATTTTATTTTATTTTATTTTATTTTATTTTATTAGTGGAATTAGATCATCCTCCCTTGGGGTTTCTTTGTTACTTAGATTCTTTGAGTCTGTGGATTATAGCATGGTTATTCTGTATTTCACGGCTAATAGCCACAGATAAGTGAATACATACCATGTATGTCTTTCTGGATCTGGGCTACCTCATTCCGTATGCTCTTTTTTAGTTACGTGCATTTGCCGACATATTTCTTGATGTCATTGTTTTGAATGGCTGAGTAGTACTCTGTTGTGTAAATGAAACACATTTTCTTTATCCATTCTTTGATTTAGGGGAATGTCAGTTGTTTCCAGTTTCTGGCTGTTAAGAATAAAGCTACTATGAACATAGTTGAACAAGTGTCCTTGTGGAATAGAGGAAAATCTTTTAAGAATATGCCCAGAAGTAGTATAGCTGGGTCTTGAGGTAGAACTATTCCCAATTTTCTGAGAAACTACCAAATTGATTATAAAGTGTTCTATAAGTTTGTACTTCCACCAGCAATGGAGGAGTGTTCTGCATGCTCCAAATCCATGCCTGCATAAGCTACCACTTGAGTCTTTGATCTTAGCCATTCTGATCTTTGCATTTCCTCATGGACAACATGAGGGAAATGCAAACATTCCTGTTGAACATTTCTTTAATAGTTTCTCCTCCTTTAGTGGTTCAGCTAATTAACAGTTAACAGTTGTCTGTTTAGCTCTGTACCTGATTTTAATTGAGTTACTTAGTTTGTTGAAGTCCAGTTTCTTGAGATCTTTATATATTTAGGAAATTAGCCCTCTGTTGGATATGAGTTGGGTGTAGATCTTTTCCCATTCTGAACCTGCCATTTGGTCCCTTTGAGGGTGCACTTTGCATTACAGAAAATTTTCAGTTTCATGTGGGTTGCATTTATTAATGGTTGATATTAATGCCTGAGCTATTGGTATTCTGTTAATGAGTTGTCTCTAGTACCAATGTGTTCAAGATATTCTCTACTTTATCTTCTATAATATTTAGTGTATCTATGATTATTATGGATTTATTTTGAGGTCTTTGATCCATTTGTACTTGAGATTTAAACAGGATGAGAGATACAGATCTATTTATGTTCTTCTACATGCAGACTTCGTTTTTTCTTTTGAAAAAGCTTTCTTTTATCCATTGTATAGTTTTGGCTTCTTTGACAAAAATAAGTAGCCATCAGGGTATAGATTCACTTCTGGCTTTTTGATTCAATTCATTGATCAACCTCTCTGTTTTTAAGCCAATACCATGTGGTTTTTATTACTATTGCTCTGTAGTACAGCTTGAGATCAGGGATGGTAATACCTCCAGAAGTTTCTTTATTGTACAAAATTGTTTTAGCAATCCTGGAGTTTTTGTTGTTGTTCTTCATATGAAGGTGAGTATTGTTCTTTCAATATCTGTAAAGAATTGTGTTGGAATTTTGAGGGGAATTGTAGTGAATCCGTATATTGTTTTTGGTAAGACGGACACTTTTTAATAAGTTAAGCCTATGTATCCATGAACATGGAAAATCTTTTCATCTTCTGATATCTTCTTAGATTTCTTTCTCCAGAAACTAGAAGTTCTTGTCAGACAGATCTTTGACTTGCTTGGTTAGAGTTACACCAAGATATTTATATTATTTGTAGCTATTGTGAAGAGTGTTGTTTTCCAAGTTTCTTTCTCAGTTTGTTTATCATTTGTATATAGGAAGGCTACTGATTTTTATTTGAGTTAATTTTGTATCCAGCCACTTCACTGAAGTGTTTGTGAGCTGTAGATGTTATCTGGTAGAATTTATTCATTTATTCTCTAAAGCCTCTATCATCTTCATAATATTGGATATATGGTCATTTCTTTGTGACCAGCTATGTTAGAATATCCAATGCACACTGTAGTAGGATAGGCGGGCTCTGGTGGTGTCATATTGCTCTAGCTGTTGTTATGCTGGCTTCTAGTCATCTGGGTTTGGGATTATTATATGTTTACATCCATATTTCTGCATTAATCATTGTTTGATCAGTGTTTGAAAGGTGTTTTCTCCTTGGTTTCTGATTTTTCTCTAGTCTTCTGGACTGAGTTGTCTGGAGTTCTGATTACCAGTGAGTATTCAGGTTTGTCAAGGTGTCTAGCTGGGCTTTTTATAGCCTGTGTGATCACTGGGGTTTTCAGTGCCAATGTTTCCTCTGAGACCTCTGTAACTGTTGTGACTTGGGGTCCCTGGTGCCAGAGTGGCTTCCAGAAAAGTATGTGAGTTATGGACTGGACAATGAATCCCAGAGAATGGGATTCAGTCTATGGCTGTTCAGTCTGCTTTACGAGGAATGGGCAGGCATACAGCACAAGGTGGGGGGTCTTACCTGAGGTTCCTGGTGCCAGCATAGCCTCCAGGAAAGCAGGCAAAGTTGTAAGCTGGAAAGTGTCCAGGTTATAAAGTCCAATGGTGTCACAGTAAGCCACTGATTTTAAATTTTTGTTGTGTACAGAATTACATGGGAAGCTTTTCCAAGCCCAACATCTCAAAGCAATTAAATCGGAAGCTCCAGTCCAGGGAAGTAGATATTTTAAAGCTTCCAGAGTACTGCTAGTGTGTATACAAGGTTGAGAACATCTCTCGTAAGCTGATTAGGTGGCAAGAGGAATGAGAGACAAGCCATTTGTTAGCAGTGTGACTTGAATCAAAACAGTGATGAACAGGAAGGGCATTTTAAAATAGTCTCTCTACCTGTGGGAAGAAAGAAGGGCTAATGTAGCTCTTGGTGAGCTTGACATTTCAGACATTGTACATCCGGAGCAAAGAGCTGAGTCAGAGGAGCTGCAGCATTCGCTCATGCTCATTTTATCCGTGGAGATGTTTCATTTTCTTTCTATAATCAGGGGCAAGTTTCTACTTAGTATTTCTTCATATTACATTTTTGGACGTGAAAACTTTAGAATGTTTTGAGTTTTTGTTTGTATGGGGTTTGGTTTTGGTTTTGTTTTACTACAAGTAATGATCAGATTCGTCCAAAATTCTTTCCCTATCATAGATTGAAGAGCATATAATATGTTTTCTTGAGCATTTTTATGTCTAAAAAATATGTTATATTATAAAATGAATTAAAAGTAAAGGATTAGTTTGATATTTCACAGTACCCAGGATTTTTTAAAATTGAATATTTTGAATATTTTATTTATTTGCATTTCAAATGTTATCCTTTCCCAGTTTCCCCTCTGCAAACCCCCTATCCCATCCTCTGTTACCCTATTTCTTATGAGAGTGCTCCCCCACCCACCCATCCACTCCTGCCTCACCAACCTAGCATTCCTCTCCACTGGTAGGAAAGCCACTAGCTATCCAACACATGCTCTTCCTTGTCAGTTAGAGGGTTAGGGTTAATTGTTTGTGAAAGGAGCTTTGGAACTCACCTGCACATATTCACTTTCTAGCTAATTATGGAGTCTGTTATCACTAATATGATTTGACCCTTTCACTGTTTTTGATTCTTACCTATTAAATAATAGAAAACCCAATCTCATAGAAGTATCATAGAGTGAAATAAATCAGCTGTGTAAAGTACTTGAACATATATATTTGTTGAGTAGTAAATATTCAGTGAGTATTATCTTTGGATAATTTCAAGTTCAAAGGCTATACTAACTGTTTCAAAATCAGCTTAGATGTACTCAGGGAAAATGTTCCATAAAGCTTCACAAAAATGAATTAATCCACCCATCCCACAGAAACCTCATAGCCACCGCAATGGAACCCCACTCCTACCCTTTGTATATGTACTCAAGGCCCTATGGGCAGCTAGAATAGGGGTGAATGAAATCCCAGGAGTAGGCAGGGAACAGTCTATGGTAAGAAATCTTCCCTGTCTTTGGGATATGAGATAGGTATAAATCACTGAATTACTGGATTGGATCACAGGTTTAAATAAAATACCTGGCTGTTCAGCCTAGCAATGGACCTGGAATCTCAAAGTCCATGGCTGTGTATGGCACAGCACAGTATGGCCAAACTGTTCTGACAGGAACTTCCTTAGGTTTTTGCTTGATTGGTCACTAGGCTTGGAAGGATGAATCTAGACAAAATACTTGGCTGTTCTGCCTAGTAGTGTATCTGGAATGCCAAGACACATGGCCATATATGTACAACACAATAGGGCCAGAATGTTCAGACAGACTGTCTTAAATTTTTGGTAATTCAGATATAGTCTCTAGGGAGGACTTTTTGTATAACATACTTACTTTCTGAGTTTAAGGTGTCAGTTTGGATCATTGGAGAAGAAACCAATCTCTAAGGCTTGTCTACTTCTTATTTATCCTGAAGCACTACAAGACCTGAAACTCAAGGAACTGTGCATCACTGGAGAAGCTTGGTACCCTGTCAGGTTTGAACCTCTCCTCTCCCTACTTGATTCTTAGGAAATCAATTATGTTAAGCTTTTATGTCTTTCTGTATTACTCTATTAGAAGAGAAACAGAAGTGTTTCTCTTCTATAGAACTGTAGAACCAACTACAGTGTCTGTGTCTGGATCTGTTTGCAGGTTTGTTAACTTGAGAAACAGATTGTTTATGATGCGAAGGGACACTAAAAGAAACAGGACAGCAAAGGGTAATACGAGAGTTGGTTAATCACTATTTTGTAGAGGGAAACTTGTAAAAAAAAGAAGAAAAAGATAGAAAAGAAAGAAAGGAAGGGAGAAAGGAAGAGAGAGAGGGAGGGAGAGAGGGAGGGAGGGAGGGAGGAAGGAAGGAAGGAAGGAAGGAAGGAAGGAAGGAAGGAAGGAAGGAAGGAAGGAAGAAAGAAAAGGAAAAGAAAGGGAAAGAAAAAACCTCCTAAAGTTCCTACTGATCCTTGAAGCACTCATCCATTGTACCTGAAACAACTACCCTGCTGATCAGTAGGTACTCAATATTCATTGGTAAAGAAAACTGATAATTGATTCTTCCCTTCAGCTGTAGCCCATATCACTGCTACATATCTGAATAGTCTGTGTGTTTCTACAAATTTGATACCTGCTATTAAGAAACAGTTCTTACAGCAAAACATAGTCCTGTGTTATCACTTGCCTGTGCAAAAGGACAGTGACACAGTTGTAGAAAGCTCTAGATTAACCAAGAGAGGAGAAAAATTGAAGGGAAGATTATTTGTTATGTATAAGAATATAAGCCAAATGAGTCAGTCTGGAAGAATAACTTCTTCCCAGGAAAAGGTTTTCGCTTTAAATGGGATGAGGGGCAGAGAGGAAGTCTGAAGTTTTGAGTTTTGGAAAAATAAGATGAGCACCCTGGATAACTGGGCAGATTTGATCACTGTGCAGTTTTCTTCTACTTTACCTCAAAATGGATTAGTTAACATTTGACAACTGAATAGAGAGTCCTGTATCCTCCAGTTTTGTTTTCTCTGACTCCTCCTCAGAGCTTCAAAGGACTGCCCAGCATTGCACTGACAGCCACCTCTGAAGAATAGTTGTTTTCTGCAATGCCTTCCCCCACTTTCTTTTGACTCAGTTTACGTATGTATACACATAGTGCACAGTCATGTGTACACCTACAGAGAATGACAAGTCAGGAATTACATGGAGATGGTCCTATATCTCTCTGGGAGAATGTCATTTCTTGATTCTAATGATTCTCATTGTTCAAAAGTATATTTTGATAAAATATCTAGAAGAAATGGGTTCATGCCAAATACTAAGGGGGTTATTTTCAATATAGGACTTATGTAGAATATGACAAATTAAGTCAGTGTTTGGTCAATGAACACTTTTTAAGGAACATTTATTTTAGACCAATTTAGAATTCACATAAATAAAAGTAATATGACTAACCCACTCAATTATTGCATAAAATATGAGAACACAGATGATATTGAAAATGCCTAAGGCTAGATAGTGTGAGAGAAAGGTACATTGAAGCCTTTGAAAGTCACTATATATTAAAACAGAAATATAAAATCAATGCCAGCAATTGGATAACAACAACCAATGAATTCTCAAATATGTCACTCCATAAATTCTCCAAAGCAGTTTCACTTATCACATATATTTGGCTTCTGTGTGAAGATCTTTTACCTTGCTACATAGATTACTGCCCTTAATATCTTAAATATTCCAACAACCCAGTACTGGCAAGGATGTCATTCACTGTACACTCTGACCCACTTAAAAGGTATGTATTTCCCTTTCTATTTCATGCTTCTTTTAAAGATCAGGTATTCCTGTGTTCTGTTCCTGAAATAATTAATATGATAAATTTTAATCCTCTATAATTATTTTCTAAATACATTATTAAATGAGGCAGGTCGCATGTGAGTGCCCCCAGTCTTGGAATGGTCTGTGTTTCCATTTTTCTTACTTTAGCACATCAGCATATGAATTTAGGATTGTGCTTGGAATATAATCCTCTTTACACAAACAAATGTTAGCAGGAGTCTGAGGATTATGCGTGTACACAGCCGTATAATCTCAGAAACTGTGACAATCAATAAGGATGGAGTGAAAACCGCACAGATGTCTCTGTACTTTATAAAAGAAGGCTTATGACCCTACTGTAAAATGAAGTGTGAGCCAGATGTAAAATATAATCAAATAGATTTTTCATCAATAGATAGAGAGTAAAGGTTTCATATAATAGATTTTCAGGAGTCCCCTATTTCTGTTTTTATTTAACTATGTTTTCATTGCTTTAAGAACACTTAGTATAAAGTCTAGCCTCTTAGCTCAAGCTTACTGTACAACACAGTATTGCTAGCTGTATACACAGAGCTGTGAAGCAAACATCTGGAATTCACCATACTCCATGACTCTAAGTTTTTAATCTGGTGATTAAAATTTGCCATTTTCCCTCTCCTCTGTGGTAAACACTTTTATTTTATTTGTGTAAACTTGGCTATTTTAGATCCTTCATGTGAACAACCATGCAATGCAGTACTTGTCTTTTTGGAACTGGTATGTTTAGATTGATACAAGGTTGCGAGGTTCAAACATGTTGCTCTGCAGCAGGATTTTCTTCTTTTATATGACTTAACAATGTTTTATTGCAGTGTGTGTACATAACACTTTATCTATTCATCCCCAAGTGGACATTGAAGTTGTCTTTACATTTAATAGTGTTATAGTGAATCTGAGATAAAATATTTTATTTTTGGATTCTGACTGGAACTCATTTCGATTTAGACTGAACTAAGAAGGGGAATAATGGTCCATTTATTAGTTCAGTGTTTAAACTTTTTAGGAACTTCCACACTGAATTTCAGTTTTCATTAACACAACAATTTACAGGGATTTTTTTTATGTCTCTTTTGATTCTCACTAACATTTGTTATAATTTGGGATCTTTTAATAACAGGTACCCAAATAAGTATTGCATGGTCTATAATTGTGTTTTATATTTGCATCTTTCTAATAAGTGACATTTGGAATCTTTTCATACTCCTAGTGATTTTTTTAAACAATGTCTATTCATGCCCTCAATTCAACTTTAAAAAATTGAGTTGGTGGCACTATCATGGTTATTATTAAACTATAGGCTAAGTCTGGTTAACTTGGTAGAACATGGGACTGTTCATGTTACCTTTTAATGCAAGCCCGCGTAAGTCTTCACACAAGAGTACATACCCTAAAGAATCTCACTAGGCTATTACCTTTATTGTTGAATATTCTAAGGAACTCTTCACTATAAATTTGAAGTAAAAAATTTCAGAACATTTTTATTATAAAGAAAGAGAATTAAATATATGCCCAGGATCTGTCAATGTTTTCTTTAGTTTCCATCAGAGTGTTTCAAGTAACTATTGGTACAATTATGTTAGTATGATACAATGATTAATTACAACTTTGAGCTGCATTTTGTTTAGTCAGCACATAAGATATCATGTTGTGTCATTCAAGATCCACTCTAGCTTTGGTGACTCTAAATCTCATAGAAAGCTGGGTAGATAATCCTGGAGACTAGAACACTTAAACATTCTCTGTATGTGTTACTGTCAATGCTACATTCTGTATTTCATCAATTCTAAGACGTATGTTTTACCCAGTGTTTTAATATCTCTGCTTAGAATTTATCATATATTTCTTAGTTTTTTAAACAACCAGGCAACCATCAAGGCAGCCTCCTTTTAAAACTGCTAAATCTTCACTGTTTTTTGCAGCATCAAAGATGAATGAATGTGCAGAAAATCAAGTGAGATTGACTGAGATGAAAGGTAAGTCAAAGGACTCTGATTCAAAATGTAAATACAGGTTGCGAGATTGCCTTCATCAGAAGAAAATGTATTCTCTTTTAGGTTTGTACAAAGGTCATATATGATGACATTTCTTTTCTATACATACAATGCAAATATTCTAACTGATAATATAACAATATATAATGATTAATAAATTGTAGCAGTCATTCGTTCTTATTGGTATACAAATATGTTATAACTATTATGTGAGGGTCAATGAAAGAAATGAAGGGAAGTGTATAACCCAAAATGATACAGGGAACATAAACAGTTTGATGCCTGGAACACTAAACCCAGGGACATATTTGCCACAGGCAAGTTTAGCAAATCTCTAAGTATCACTATGGGTTTTTAGGTTTCAGAAGTGGTTTTAGCTATTTAGAGTAGAAAGCCTTCTCCTATGGCCAT
The DNA here is from genome assembly GCF_004785775.1 of Grammomys surdaster. Taxonomy (NCBI): domain Eukaryota; kingdom Metazoa; phylum Chordata; class Mammalia; order Rodentia; family Muridae; genus Grammomys; species Grammomys surdaster. The sequence goes on along the minus strand of NW_021604578.1, from coordinate 12,725,429 downwards.
ATCTTCTTCTGAAAAGGCCTCACCCTACCAAAGTGTGTTAACCTGGAGAAAAAACTGTGTGGCTCAAGATGCTGTTATCACTGAGTAACCACCAGCCTAGTGGTTCCTGATCTATTTTTCTCAGTGTGAATTCTTTGATTCTGTTGTGGTGTTAAGAGCTATCCTTCTTTTTTTTCATACTATATTTCTGAGCAGTGAGACCACAGATTATCTGAAAAATATTGATGGAGGTGGAGATGGAGGAGGGGAAGGGGAGGGAGTGGGAGAGGGAGGGAGGAGGGAGGGAGGAGAGAGGGAGGAGGGAGGGAGGGGAGAAAGAGAGAGAGAGAAAGAGAGAGAGAGAGAGAGAGAGAGAGAGAGAGAGAGAGAGAAGAGGAGAGTCTAAACTGAAAGTCTCCATTGGGTATCTCTCCTCAGAGCTTGAGAATTCCCTCAAAAATAGGGGCAGAAATATTGTAGGAGTCAGAGGGAATGGAGAGCACCAGAGAATCCAAGACCCACCAAATCAACTAAGCAGGGTGCATATGGGCTCACAGAGACTGAAGTGGCAAGCATGGAGTTTGCAAGGGTCTGTACTAGGACCTCTATATATATATACATACACACACACACACACACACACACACACACACACACACATATATATATATATGCTGTTAGCTTGGTGCGTTTTGTGGGACTCCTAACTGTGGGAGCCCATGTGTCTGACTGTTTTTGTCTGCTCTTGGAATTTTCCTCTTGCAGAGTTGTATTTGCCAGCTTTGGTTTGCTGGCCTTTGCATTGTGTTTTTTTATTTTATTTTGTTTTGTTGTGTATGGCCTCTCTTGGAGGTCTGTTGTTTTATGATGGAAGATGGGGTATGGATTGAGAGAACTGAGGTTGAGTGGAGGTTGGGAAGAGTCAAGAGGAGTGGAGGGAACAGGTGAGAGAAGAATCTATATTCAATAAAAACAAACCAAAACAAAAACCTAAATACTACCAACAACTACCTGAAGATGGCTGCAGATTCTTTCCCAGCAAGCTTAAGACTACAGTTCTAGCAAATCCACTGATGGCAACCTTATGAGTGATCCTGAGGCAGAGAATCCAACTAAAACATGCTCAGACTCCAGACTACAGAAGTAAGAAAGCACAAATGGCTGCTATTTAAATCACAAAGGTGAAGGATAACTGATATTGGTAGATTTTTAAAAGATAAACATAGACTTATCAGGCAATCTACAAATTCCTACTCTAGACACACAAAAGCTCATTGAAATTAAAAGATACATCTGCACAAAAACTTAGTCACAAATATTAATAACAGCATTATGATTTAAAGATAGAAACTGGGAAAACTCAATTACTCATCATCTGATAAATGAATAAACAAAATATATTATATCCATTCTCCATTATACTACTCAGCCATTCAAATGAACTGTACTGTAACTTAATCTCACAAATGTTGAGCTAAGTTAAAGAAGCTATATACACACGAAGGCTCCATGTTGTGTGGTTCTCTTTATATTGGCTAAAATCAAACAGTAGTATTTATAACAGAAACAGTGTGTATCTAAGATTAGAAGTGGGATTGGAACTGAACTATAAAAAGAAAGTTTCTTTTGACCGAGGAAACTGGTCTCAATTGGCCTGTAGTAATTCTTGTTGAAAATATATAATCCCAATCTGGGTTTCTACCCTGCCCTTGACCATTTACTTCCAAGATAAAAGATACACAAAACCTTTATATTTATAATAAGCCTAATCAGCACAAGAACTGGCCATCTATCCTCTATGCTATTAAGTCTATTTACCAACCAATAATACCATTATGTAATTTGCCATGTTTCATCTGTGCTGCTTTTAACTCCAATAAGTCAATCCAAATGGCTATTGTTTTAAGACTCTTACACCATGGCAGCTCCTCCTTTCTCTACCCCCCATCCCAAACTTGTGGTTCTCTTCTGACCTCATGTCTGGGAACTCTAAACCCTGTCCATGTCTCTTCTGTCCAGCTATTGGCTGTCAGCATGTTCATTCACCAATCAGGGATAACTTGATGGGCAAGGTCACACAGCATCACCTAGGTCTAAGTAGGGTTTCTGGGAGCAACCAGTATTTAGCATACCAAAAGACCAAACCATAACAAGTGATAGTTGCACAGTTGTATAAATTGATAAATATTGAGTTAATAGATGTATATATGAGTAAGATTATACCTATAAATTTTATCTCAATTATGTATTTTGAAAATCTCAAGGAGATGCTACTCAAGAAGAATTACTCCTACTCACTGGTTTTTGTGTCTCTGAAACACAGCCCAAGCATAATCATAGGAGATCCTTCATCAAGCTATCAAGAACTCCAGTAGACAAATCATTGGCTTCTTTGGTCATCTGAAAAGAACAGTACCTTGATGATCTCCTATATACTTTGAAGAAAAGGAGTCAGGTCTTCAAGAACAGTAAGATTTGATAAAGCCAAGACTGTAGAGTATTAGAATCATAAGGGGAAAAATCCTGAATAAAATGAGATACAAGTGAGAGAGATAATTTATTTTATGAGATCATAGAGTAGGTAGAGAATGTATACATAAACAATGTAGTACATATACGCAATACAATTTTCCTTATTTGTTTTGATTTGTTATTGTTTTGTGTTCTTTGTTTTGAGACAGGGCTTCTTTATGTAGCCCTGGCTGTCCTAGAAGTCACTATGTAGACCAGACTGGCCTTGAACCCACAGAGATCCACCTGCATTTGTCTACTGAGCTCTGGGATTAAAGATATGTGTCAACACACCTCACTAAAACATAATTCTGTTAAACTCAAAAGGATTCCTCATCATTTTGCTTTCATTTGATATGAGCAGGTTATTTGACCTGTAGTGAACTATGTATAGTGAAATGTAAGAAATGAGAACTTCCAGTACTGGTATTCTTTGAAATACGTCCAAGAAATTACACAAACCTAATTCTCTCAAGGAATCAAAGAGGAAACATGTTCATTTAAGTCAGAACAGTTTGGATATTTAATTAACTATTACTTAATTAAAAAGAAAATGATTTAATCTACCCCCATTTCCTATTTTCTCTCTTTCAATTCTCCCCCTAATCTCCCTCAGCACTTTTTCCTTCTCACTTTATGTCCACTTCTTTTAAACCCACGCTTTCCACATAGTGCTGCCTGTATGAATGGATGTAGAATGATCTACTGAAGAAGAGGTACGCTCTCAGAGACCCCACCTTGAAAAAAGCTGCCTCACTCTTCACCAATAGCTATCAATTGCCAATGGCTTCTCAGCTAGGATTGGAGCAAACACAACTCCCTCTCTCCTTTCCATCCTTTAATTTTCTCTAGCTTGATTTTGTGCATATCATAAAAGTACACTCACAGCTCTCGTAAGTTCACATCTTCAATGTCTAAAAAAACTATTTTGCTTCATTCATCTACCCTCCCCGGTTCTTACAGTCTTTCTGGCTGCCTCCTCTTCCACAATGCTACTTGAACCTTGAGAGGAAGGGGTGTGATATTGATATTCCATTGAGGACTGATCAATCCCCAGTCTCTTGTTATCTTTATGTTGATCAATCTTAAGTCTCTATATTAATGACTATCTACAACCAAAAAAAAAGTTTTTCTACTGAAAGTTGAGAGATACACTGATTGGGGGTATAAATATAAGTACCTTGGGGGCACATTAACACTATGGCTATGTTTCCTTTAGCAAATTGATTTTGTTTCTGCTACAAGGTCTCCACAGGAAGCTCAAGTTCAACTGGAACTTGCCAGTCTATGTGTGCACCCCTGGTGCTAAGATTATAGGCATGTACTACCATGCCTGGAAGAAAACAATAGGATCCTTGACAAAGACTGATCTTCACAAGTAGAATCTATGTAATCATCATTATAATTTTCTCCTCTGTTCAGTAAATATTTACTGAGAAATTACTGAATATTATGTAAATCATAGGGATAAAGCTGAGTATAGCTGTGCTATCTCTCCAGGTGCTTCCAAGTGGCAAGATTACAAACAGAAGAAATGTTCTCAGACAATGCCTGCCCTGTTGTGTTCCATCTTTCCTCCTATATAACCAAACAAGAACCACTTTGAGGGGTCCTTTACTCCCCCTACAGGACTATCTCAGAAACCAAAGGAGCAAGCGGGGCTGCAAAGTGACCCTTTTCTCAATTCTAAATTGGAATATGGCCATCCTATAAAGTCAGAGATTCTAGATCTAATAACTAATTGTCAATATATTTTTGAAACAGATCTCAAGAAGCACTGCCAATGGCTAGCAAATCCCATTATCTTGTCCCAAGGACAAAGCAATGTAAGAGGTATACAGCCTTGCAGAGAGACAGAAAGCATAGTCTTTGGTGTTATGCTTTAAAACATGTTTATTCAGCATTAAAGAGAGTCTTCATGTACTCTTGTGTTTGCACTCTTTGCAGAAGGAACACTTAGAATGATTACATTTATTTGATATTGTAACCAAATTGTATGTGTGTTAGCATACAGACTATACTGTCATGTCCTTGACCTTACATGTTGATGTCAGTGAAATGAAGCCAAGTACTTTGTTCTGGACAGGGTTTCAGTGCTTCCATTAACAACCTATGCACAAAACAGATGATTTTAAGCATCTGTGGATTATTTGACAAATTCATTCCCCATTTGGAAAAATGAGAAATTTTAAAGAAAATAATAGCCATGCTCTACAAGGAAAGTGACCTTTTGATTAATAAGTAGAATTGGAGTGATGTGCATGAGAGTTAAATCTGCTTGAAGTGCACAATTCAGGTTGAAGGGAAGCCAAAGAGAACCACAAGGAAGGTAATTATAGCTCTAAGCAAAGCTTTCAAGAATCTGAAGCAGACTCAGAACTTCTCACCTTAATTGGTATCTATACAAATATACATAGAGCCCATCTGTCTGTCTGAATACAGAATCTTCTCTGTTTGGGTTAAAATTTCATCTTACTCCTTCCTACCTTAACTATATAGATACATGAGAAAGTTTTGCTCTGCTATATTGGAATGTCACAGCGTGACTAACTCAAACCTAAAATAGAGAACAATGTGAAAGCCTGTGAACGTGACATTCAGCTTGAAGGCCACATGGGAATGATAAAACCACGAAAGTGTGGAACCGGATATGCCCACAGACTGCCTTTGTGAGACTTATCAACTCCGGGTGGCTTAAGGATTTTTCACAAACAAATTTTTCCTTCAAGTTCATTTCTACTCATCTCATTCAGTTCTGCCTACTAAAATTTTATAAAGTGTTTATGAAGAGGCACACCCACTACATTAATTCTTCTAGGTGGGAGAATAACAGGATGGGCAAATTCAAACATTGGCATCCCTGTTTGTCTTTTGGTGAGCAAGGCTATTGCTCTTGCTTTTTGTGCAAAATGCTAGAGGAGAAAATATGAAAGAAATTATTGTAAATAATGCACCAATTCTGTTAATCCTAAAATTATCACACACATATTTCTAAGTAGTAAGATAGTTGGAAGATTTGGGCTGGAATAAAAATGTTCCAATTTTGTCTTCCCAAGATAGGCAATGTTGAAAACCTTCCTCTTGAGCTTCTGTTAACTAAATCTCCTTCGAACTAGCTCCTGGCCTCTGCACTTTGTTCTGGTTTATACATTATCTAATTTTAGTATTAACCATTCCAAGTCAATTCAATTCAAATTCTCACCTCCAGTATTTGACTATCATATAACTGAATCCCTCTTCTTTTCTGATGCTTCCCATCAATTCATACCAGCCTGACCTTCCCTCAGCAGGAAGGCTTCTGTTAGATCGGTTTACCAGACTCCCTCCCTAATACACACATACTATAATTTTCCATCCACTGTCTCCACCAACCTGATCTTTGGGTATCAATTTTTACCTTTTTTGGTCATATTTATTGAGTACACTCTTTTCAACTCACTGCAAAAATCCAGTGAAGTTGGTATCTAAAACTCTTCTAACTATATGGAGGACAGTCTGCTCTATCATGTCATTCTTCTGAAAATAAATAAATAAATACTAGCTTAAAACACTAAAAGCTGAACAGAAGAAACATTTGTTCTGCTTCCTTTATTCCGATGATACATGCTCTACCCTTGTTTTGTACTAGTGGCAGTAAGAACACTCCATTTCCTTTCTGCAAGAAGTGACCCTCTAGCAATTAGCATTTATTCTGATGGAGAGTCAAACAAAGACAATTTATTAGATTGTTTGTTTTCTTTAATTTCTAAAATGTGTCCTTCATTAAAATAGCCTTGGGGTGCAAGAATCACTAAACAACATTAGTAAACTACAAGCAAAGTCACAAGCTGTAATGAATAAAATAGATGACCTTCCTAACACATATTTTAATTGTATCCTAATCTACCCATCACTTAGAATGGCTTCTGTTCTAATGTATAAATGGATGTTGGCCAACACAGCATCCACTGTAGACAGTGTGTAAATGTCTCATTTGAGGAAATTATTGGAGCATGGCTACAAATGAAGAGGAATAAAATGACTAATGCTGCAAATAAAACTGTCCTTACAGATCATCGCCAAGGGCAAGATGTCCTTGAGGAATAAGCTAACATGCCTGAAGTTATAACTATATTCCTTATTGTAGGATAGAATTTAAATTGTCATTCTTGCCTAGTCTTTCCCAGTTCCATATAGCTGGGCTCTATAATAGCTCTAACAGCAAGATGTGTCTCATTAATACTTTATTTGTTTATTGTTATAATTACTTACTGAATATCTAACATGTCCAATGTTTTCAAGGATACATAGATAACTTAGACAAGGTTCCCAATTCTCTACAAGTACTTGTGCTCTATGATTTGGTGATAAGGTTTGTATTCAATCTTACATATTCCTTTCTCACATTTCCAGGATATCTTCCACTTAGTATCTGTACATGCTAAAGTCACTGTCCTCAAGACTACTTGCACCAATAATTACCTTAAATGATGAACTTCTATGTTACTCCAGTTTAAGTACATCATGCACAGATTAGTGTCTGTTTTTAACAGATAAGAAAGACAAACAGAACGCACCCAGGAACTCAATATGTCCTAGTGATACCAACTGGGAGGCAGAAGACAACATGCAAAATGTCCTCTTACAAAGTTTGACTTATTCTACATGCTAGGAAGGCTTGCAGTGTTGATAACAGTTTGATAAAAGTGTTATAACAGTAATAAACCATTAAAACAGGTCCTAAGAATTTTATAGACTACATGTCTTGAAACACATGAATACATAACAAAGAAAAAAGGTAGTAATAAAGGCAAGACAGTTATGAGGTAATACTTCTACAAATTAAAATCCCACTTTATTTCTTTTCCCTATCCTCTCTTTGTAAAACCTAGTTCTTCACAAAGTAAATCCCAATCTTGAGAATTGTCTTATTCCTTCCCAATTGTACTGATAAAACAGAGGAAATGATACCTTAACTGAATAATGTATTGTTAGGTTGAATATATTCCCAAATGGCAGTACTGGTAACAGTGTCCTACACAGAAGGATTCTGTCCAGATAAACAGAACTTTTTTATGTTTACTGGGAAAACAAATGGCTCAAAAGTATATTTCTGCTTGCTAAGAATCTTCTTTAATCTTCCACCAAAGATCAACTACCTTGGGAAAGGGCATCTAGTTTTTGATCAAACTGAAGAGCCTTCTCAAAGAATATCATGCCTACAATGCTGTCATATAAAATCTGTTTACTTTTCTATCATTTAATTCTTCTCTCTGCCCACTTCCCAAGAAATATCCCTAGGAGTGTGATCCCAACAAACATTTTCCCCAAAACTAAACCATGGAGTGTTCCACCTAATTTAGTGGTTTCACAGTGTCCTTGCTTACAGGTATGAGCTTCTATGTCATATTATGACTTCATTAAACTAAGTATACAACACACAAAAACTCCTGACCTGCAAATTGCCCTCAGTGGATGGTGAGACCAGATTTAGATATACATATGTATGGCACTCAAGAGGGGAAGTAAAGATGCAAATATCAATATGAGAACATTGCTTTGTTACAATTTGCTAACTTTTTGAGTTAGTCTCTGAAATTTCAGTTATAGTTTAGATTTTGGGAGACCCCCATACAATGTCTCATGTGAAAGCTTGGTCACCAGTCTGTGGGATTGTTTGTTTGTTTGTTTGTTTTGGAACTGGTAGAAACATTGGGAATTAGGGTCCTTGAGAAAGAGGTTGCATTAATGAACTGTGTCCTTGAAGGATGTATTAGAACAATTGTCCCTTCCTTTCTCTTTGTTTCACTGCTTCCATGAGATGAACAGTTTCCTTTGTCACAATGCTTCCTGACATGATATTTGGACTTGTCACAAGTCCAAAGGCAACATTATCTATCCACCAGAGATTGAAACCTTTAAAATCCTTAGCTTATTGTAACTTCTTCCTCCCTAAAAGTGATTTATCTTGGGTATTTTGTCCCCAGCAATGGAAAGTTGATGAATACCTCTAAGAAAAGTAATAAAAATGTTTGATAAAAGATAAGAAGTTGAACTATGAGATTTTGACACTAGAGTTTATACCCAAATCTCTTGAACCCACGGAAACATGTCTGTAAAGATCCACTGGAAAGTGCAGTTTGACCAAAGCTCATTATAATTTTGACCATTTTATATCAAGTAAAATATTGATAAACTGTCACATCTACTCTTATCTACTCTCTAGGTTCTCCTTTTATTAAAGATGAATTTTAATCCAGCACCTTGAGTGCTCTGCCAATAGACCACATCCAAAGATCTTCTAGATGGACATGGTCCAGCCAGAATACAGACATACCCTTAGTGTATATACTCCTTTAATTTCTAACAATGAAGATAAAGTTACTTGTAGAAGCCTTCATGTTTGTGAGTAATTTCTCTTGAGGAACAGACAAAATGATGATTTAGAGAAATATTTGATAGAAAGAGTCAGAGATAGGATACACCCAATTTTCACAAGAATAGCACAGGAAAGAGAAGATATTTTATTTCCGTATGCCTGGTAATATTATTCAGGCATTTATTCTCCTTAAGTTCTTTCTACTTGATTCCATTAAGTTGTGCCTTTGTGTCATCTTCAAGCTCCTTGAATGCTTTAAGTTGATGATTGTTTCTTTAGAGTTCATCTATGTAATTCTTATTGGAAAAAAATTTCACAAGACATGTAGTTTTTAAAGGTGAAATGCTGGCTTGATTTCTCATATTTGTCTTAGGTCTATCTATATCTGGATCAGCAAGCAACAGGAAGGAGAGAGAGGGGTTGTCTGTCTTGAGCATTTGAAACCTCAAAACCTACTTCCAATGACACACTTCCTCCAACAAGGCCACACCCCTCAATAGTCTCACTAACTAAAACCTCTAAGCATATGGGATCATTCTTACTCAAATCATAATACGGTTTTTATTTTTGCAGTGAGATCCAAGCATGTGAACTTCTTTTCTTAGATATATGCCTGACATAGACAGAGTAGGTTGGGTCAGAAGAGAGGATGTATGAGAGGGATGGACTTAATGGTTGGAAATGTTTTGGGTAGAATAAATTCAGGTTGATAAAGGAGACTGGGCTGCAATGCAGATGCGTATTCTGGTCAATGCTTGGATTATTAGGGTTAGATTTGGCAGGATGAAGAGATCAAATAGAACTTTGAGGCAGGCAGTGTAGGTCTTGGTGGAAGTCTAGAGTATACTCAAAGCTCAGAAAGGGGTGGTCAGTTAGGCCAGGGCACTGGATGTGGGGTCCAAGCTAGATCTTACAAATAGGGCACTGGATCTGAGGGCCAGGTTAGACCTTACAGGCAGAGGAAAGTGAATGGAAGAGAGGTCAGACTGACTCATTGGGGCTAGATCTTATAGAAGAATGTATAGTGCTTAACTGGGTGCAGATGTCAAACGTGATATAGGATGGCGAGGAATAAATAACAAATAAAATCATCTCCAGTTTCAAGCTATTATTTAGTTTAACTGAAATTTTTTTAAAAATGTAATAATTAAGCAAAAACACCAAAAGTCTATCTTTGTATTTTTATCATACATTCACATTTTAGAAAATGTAAACTTCATAAATTCTTTGGCCTATCCATGAACTTATTTGAAATGTGTTTGTAAAATTTTGCCACTAGTTCAAAAGAGTAACTCAAATAAGTCAATAGTGAAGATATTGTGTAACTGGCCAGTATAGCAGAGGAAGTAAAAATGAAGGACAATCTCTGACACAAGAGATTGCAAACTTCATTTGTCCAAATCAAAAATCATATTGTATCTATCCTTTCATTTTATACTCCACTATTTAAATAGATTTCTCTGCTCCAGTTGCAATCAGTCTAACTCCCTATCTTTTATTTTTTAATCTTTCTGCCTTCCTTTATCATATTCTACAATGCTTCTTCTATTTTTTTTAATTCCCTAGATAAGTAAATACATACTTTGTGAGGCACTTTACAAGTGATAGTTTTTCTCACCACTCTATCTCTCACTTTCTTCTATTGTGTAGTGTTATAAGCCTGTATTTCCTAAACTTGGTAGATCATCACAGGTATTTTGCTTTTACACAACAGACTTTTTGGATCAGTTACCATTTTTAATGAAATCTAAATTTTAAACCAAATAGACGACATCTCCTGAATCCTCCAGCTGCCAGACATTTTTTTAAATTTTTTTATTGGATATTTTATTTACATTTCAGATGTAATCCTCTTACTCCATTTCCCCCCACCTCCCTGCCCAGGAACCCCCTATCCCATCCCTCCTCCTCCTGCTTCTATGAGGATGTACCTCCACCTACCCTTAAACTCCCACCTCCCCACCCTCAAATTCCCCCACACCTAGCATCCAGTCTTCATGGGACCAAGGATCTCCTCTCCCACCTATGCCTGACATGGTCATCCTCCCCTACATATACAGCTAGAGTCATGGGTCCCTCTACATATACAGCTGGAGCCATGGATCCCTCCCTATGTGCTCCCAGGATGGTGGTTTAGACCCTGAGAGCTCTGGTTGGTTGGTATTGTTGCTCTCCTCATGGGGCCACAAACCCTTTCAGCTACTTCAGCCTTCTCTCTAACTCCTCCATTGGGAACCCCTTGATAAGTTCAATGGTTAGCTGTGAGCATCCACCTCTGAATATGTCAGACTCTGGCAGACCTCTAAGGAGACAGCTATATCAGGCTCCTGTCAGCATGCACTTCCTGACATCCACATCAGTGTCTACCTTTGGTGACTACACATGGGATGGATACCCAGGTGGAATGGTCTCCAGACGGCCCCTCTTCAGTTTCTGTCCCACTCTTTGTCTCCATTTTTGCTCCCTTTTTAAAATCTAGCTACCCACATAGCGACTTAGCATATGGAGACTAGTTTAACTTACTAGCAACATCCATTTTATCATAGCCAAGTTGTAAGTTGTGGGAGATAAAATATCTATTGTGCATGTATATGTATGCACATGTACATGTTCATGCATGTGCATGACAAAAACTTGAATTCCAGAGCTAGCTTCCCAACTATGAATGGCTCATTTCATAATTTGGGATATTTTGTATAAGAGTTGTATCATTAAAGAAGCAATTCAGTGGTAATTGCTTTAATCAAAAATCTTTTTTCTCAGTTAAGAACACAATTGTGGTAAATATAATCCAGTTCTTCAATTAATATGGGAGAAGACAATGACCTTCATTATTGATAGAATTCCTTTGACCATTTGAATGATCTTTTGAGTATCAGCAAACATAGAGTACTGTGTGTATCTTGGGTTATAACATTTTATTTCAACTGGTACATTCATCATAAGTTATATTCTAGTTGGAAATTGTTTAACTTAATGTATGCCTTTATTACTTGTTTCTTTTTTCTTATTTTATTTATTGAGAATAGATTCTACTCTCATACAATACATCCCAAGCACAGTTTATTCCTCTGTATTTGTTTCTAATTCCTTTACACAAAGAAAGCCCCCACCATTACTAAATCCCTTGCACTGTAGGAAGTCAGAAGAAACCTATGAATTTTAATGTAAACACATGCAAGTGTAAATGTGAGCATACACACAGATGCTAAAATGCTGTTTCTCTTGGGACCTAATCAAAATCACCCCTTTCAGTGTTCTAACTGATGTAAATTTCAGCCCTAGCTAAATGAAACATATTAGTTTACTTCATATAACTCGAGATCTGAATCATTTTTTATATTTTAATGAGAAGGGAAAGATAGCTCAAACTTGAAATTAAATCAAGATAAACCTTTTACTTGTAAGCAAAATAATTGCTATCATAACTTGAAAAATATTTTTATAGAATTTTTTTTAAACAGATCACATTTTAAGGATGAAGACAGTGATATTTTCAACCTAAATATCAGTGATTCTTAATGCATTCTAAAACCTTGTAATGCTTTGTTGCATGTGTTGACAAGGTAATTAATCTTTAATTATATCCATTTAAGAAAAGATTAACCCCTTGAATCCAGATATATAGATCACTAAAGTAAAAAACTGTATTTGTGTGAATTAATTATGTAAAATGTAGAAATACAAAGGTTAGTATACACTTCCTACACTTTCTGGTTACTAGTTCCTACATTTTTCTTGCATTTTACATGAACATATTCATTGTTTACAATTTTATGAGAAGCAATGCTATAAGCTATTCCTAGTACGTATGGCTATAGAACTTTATAAATTACTATGGTGAGTTCCAGTAGCAGGATGATGTACAGAGCTGATGACCTACACATGATGTTTAACATATATTATCATATAGTTAAGCTAATTGAGGGTTTTTGTATCAATAACTAATAATATGTTACACAATTGCACCAGGTTACTCTTCCTTGTTAATGTGCTCTGAGCAATAGCATATGATGGGTACTAATCAATATTTAATCATGAATTAATGAGTTATTTTTTTTCTTAATTCTACAGTCAGCTTGTTTAAGTATTTCCTATTTAAAAATGTGCTTATCAATAAAAGCATTTTCTCCCAATAAATTCTCTACAGAAATCTTTTATCTTTATCCCACTGATATGAGGATGATAAACAAACCTTCCTATATATACACCGAACATCCAGACGAGAAATAATGCCATAAAGAACAATGATTGGTGATTAATGATTTGGGATATGCCAATACAAATAAAAGAAAAAATTTGCTTGCTGTATGAACTTACTTTGATATATCACACGTGTGTGGCAAACATACATTATTTCTTGTATTCTAGAAGCCCTTTTGAAACATCTCTGGTCACTACCCACTCTTGAACTATTAGTATCATGACCAAATAATGGAATAAATAAATTGTTTTGTTTAGACTGTATTTGTCATTATTCTTACTTTTTGTTTAGTTTGTATAGAGTAAGTTTCATTGTGATATTCTCCATGCTAACCACCATGTTTCACTCACACTTAACCTATATTCTTCATGTAGTTTCCTTCTTGCCACTTGTTTTCCTGCTCCATCAAACAGCTCCCTTTTTGTTTAATGCACACACACACACACACACATGCATGCATTATATATTATATTCAATATACAATGCATATAATATATATAATGAAATATGTACGCATACCACAAGAGAGAAAATGTGCCTTCCCCTTCTGAGTTTTGTTTATTCTATTTAACATGATGATCCCCAGAAAAACAGAACAATCTTAAGAATAGATGCACTTGAATTTTGCCTTTGAAATTAGCAAATTATTTAATTTCTCCTTCATAGAAAGTTACCTACAAATAGTAGAGTAACAGTCTCAACAATAAGGTACTGAGGGCATATACTATGTCAATATTTATAATAAGATCTTTATTAAATCTTTACTAATTTTTACATATATTTTATGTTCTATGTTAAAGAATATTATAATTATCTAATCATGGAAAATGCTTCATGAAGAGGAATCCTATATTTTAAAGAACTTTGGCTTATAACCTAGGAGTCTTGTAGTTAAAAGTGTAGCCAATTTCTCTTGGACTTCGCTTCCCAATGTCTTTGGATACAATATATTATACTAAGCAAGGAAATTAGGGTATAAACCCAGCTTTGTCTCTTATTGACATTATGCATTTTGAACATAGTCTTTATAAAGTATTTGGGATGATATTTCCTTGCTGATAACATTTTGTCCTTGATCTGTTCTTTCAAATTGTATAATGTCCTCAACTCAGGATCAAAAGCAAGGTCTTGGCATATGCTATTCATGATACAGGATTTCTACTTCTGTATATGTTAAAAATAATATATTATGCTGTACTCATATGTCAGAGTTCCTAGAAAATGCCTTTTAAAAGAATTTATCAGAGGAAAACAGAGATTTCTTCCACATATAGTCGTTTCTCCTACAGCCAAGGCATCTGAAGTGACTTGACAAGTGTATTTGTCCAACATGACTTAAAGTATTTACCTACCTACTAATGTTTCAAGCAGTGGGAATTTACACATAAAAATCATACAGAAACTAAAACCGTGGAGCTAACTAGCTCTATCTCAAATATGAACATAGAAAAGGCAATATACATGAGCTATTTTCAATAGAGGACATAAACCCTGAAGAATACATACTCAGCATCTATACAGAATTGGTTTCAAGATTGGTATAAAGAGCAATACTTTATATCAAAATTCCGCAAATGCCCAAGGCTCTTTCATATAATGAAGTGTTTGCATATAATCTATACACATCCTCCTGCCTATTTTTATATTCTCTCTAGATTTTATGTAATATATAACACAATGCAAATAGTGTAATAATAACAGAAAGAAATGGCCATATGTGTTTAGTACATATGCAAGGATTTTTCTTTTTAATATTTCAGTCCATGATTCTTTAATTTGCTAAACTCATGCATATAGAACCCAGCTATATAGAGGGCTGTCAGTATTTAAATAGCTAGTACCATCTGAAACTTATGTGATTATTAATATCTGAAGTACCCTAACTAACTAGGAGTGTACTTGTTACTAGAATGATGGGCAAGACACTGAGTAGCCAGCTGATAGACCGTGTAGTTACTACAATAAAGCACATTTCCCAGACTGAGAAGAATGTAAATAATAGTACCATGTACAAAGGAGTGCTTATGGAGAACAAAAGGGTTAATACTAAAGTTAATACATGGCCTTTTGTATTAAGACAAAGAAAGGTCTACTCTGGTGTTACACATCACCAAGAAACTGCATTAAGAACAAAGAACAGTGCTGAAATGACCACATGACCCCATCAGCCAGTTCTATCCACATACAACTAATAGTTTGCAAAATGACATTCCCCCGCCAAAAAGAAAAAGAAAGAAAGAAAAAGAAAACAAAAACAAACAATAACAAAAAAACCAAAGCCAGCAATGGCTATTCCTGTCAGATTTGACTGTATTTTTTCTTTATTTCTTTCATATAAACAAATTAGCCATAATAGTACCGCAGATGATTTTGTCAGTTTATACAGGACTTCTGTCAGCTGTGGACCAATCAAATATGCCAAGAAACCATGCTCTCAGACCCTGTTTCAGCCTTGGTGGTGCTCCTCTGGCCTCTCCATGTTAGTTCTTTTCCTTTCTGCATAGCGAGACAACCTCCCCTTTATCTCTTAAGGGATACTTTTGCTTTCTAAAAAATAGATGTAGCGTGGTGTCAAGCTGGAGGTGAAACTCCAGGATACTAATATAATTTTGATGATTTGGGGTATATATTAGACAGTTCTGAGCTTAAAGCAACAGCGTTCCTCAGTTACCTTATGCAGCTGAAAAGCAGGCATGCTTTAGACCTTGAAAATGTTCCCATGTTTCAATTACTTTCAAATAGTAAGTTGCTATTGGGTCTAGACAAAATCAATGGGACTGGCATGCCTGTCTATACATATAAGGGAGTCGTTTAAGGGGCAGGCAGGAAGAATGGATATCTTCACATATATGAAATAGTATGGGCTTAAAGTGTTTTTGCCTCGAGTTATTCATATGACAGGTTACTGCACTTTTGCCATGAGGCATGCATCATTAGACATAGCCTGACACACCTGGCAGATGGCAGGGGAAAAGGAAAGAGAAATGCTACTCTCTTCACACACCAGTCTTCCTTGCCACTATGAGTTATGTAGTATTCCTTTATTGATATTTATATTAAGGTCACAGATGATAAAAGGGGACAATTTTGACAGGGAATCAAATATGTAACAGCTGGTATTCTTCTATTATCATTAAGTAGCACATGCAATACATAGCAGAAAAGCTAATTTTACAATCCAAGTTAATCTACAAATGATAATTCAAAAATTAGTTTCAATAAAGTTTGGTACCAAGCGACTGCCTATAGTTGCTCCCCAAAATCTCTTAAAATGCAGTTTCTATTTTCTGTCACATCCTTCCCTCTGCAAATTACTAGTTTGAAGATTTGCCAACACTCTTTACTTTAAAAATCAACATGTTTTAAGAAATTATTTGGAGACAGTCAATGTGCTAAGGAGGTGAGTAGGTCCTGTCAATGGCACATCTGATCACAGTGGAGCATGGCTTCCTCGACAGGTTGCTTGGAGTAAACAGATGTCTCTGCTAACTCAAGTCTTGTAGCAGTATAAATCACTCAAATGACTGTCCCAGTGTGCTCAAATTTTCTCTCAGACAGTTTCTGCAACCTCAAAGGTCCCTCTCCAAACCACAAACACCCACTGCTTCAGAGTTATGTCTTTTATCAGCAATTCTTCAAAACTGGGGAAATTTTAGATAGCTTATACCAGAACTACAAATGAAACAGGAGCAGGCCCCCAAATTCTTCTAGTTATGACTATAATATTAAGCAATAGCATTACTCATTCAAATAAAAATAAAACCATCCTCAACTCATCAGCTCTGTTCATTCAGAAGTATTTCTGACATATTTAAAGATTTCAGCTCAATGTGATTGAATTCCAGGATGCTGAAAAGACCGGTAAACCTCCAGAATCATTAAATGTCAACAGAAAAAAAAATTCTTCAAAGTAGGCAGGAATAGGATAATACCTAAATGCTGTTTTTAGAATCTGGTATTTATTGCCAGTCTCTAGGGAGCTACCTGTGTGCCAGCATGCAAAACACACTCTTTCTGAACATACACGCTTTTGTGTTGAAGTTTAGGAATAAATGAACACTGCTTGTTCTAAATGGGATGGCATTTTCCCCTGTGAATGTTTCATTAAATGTTTTGAGGACAAAGTTTTAGGGTCCGGTTTCACTCTGCTATAACTTTATTTGTTTTCTCAGGATTTTGTTTTGGTCCAAAATGTTGAGCATTATCTAAAAGCAACATTCGAGATTCCACAAATTTCCATCTTAAATGTACTGGAGAATAAAGCTAAAAGCTGTTTTTGTCAAGATCTACTAAAACACGATATTTAAATTTAAATGAAATGTGTAGTACTGGGTGTTGCAACATGTTGAAGTGAGCCCCAGGATGCTTTTAGAGGCAAGATCATTTCTTCTATAGGTTTTTACATGCTATTGAATGTGAAATGGATTCTGTTTATTTTTATATATCAAACTCATGATTTGGGGTATTTGTTTGTTTGTGTTCTTATTCCCCTCAGTCTTTCATGCAAGCTGCAGGACAAGAACTGACAGGGTTCAGAACAAAGACATTATGGCTTGTTTTGCATTACAGGTTTAGATTCTCAATTCCCAATGATTTACAATAGCCTTGATGGTTAAGACTTAATGAGGTATGGAGAATTCCCCTATATAATGAAAATGATTCACCCTTATGAGTTACATAAGCCTTACTTTGAAAGAGAAAACATAGCAAAAGAAAGCTTGCCATCTGACTGAAAGAACTGGTTTGGTTTAGATTTACTATTGGAAGCAGAGATCTAAGGATGAAGGGAATGTGTTGAGGGACAAACAAAACTGAGGGCTTGTCATATCTTCAAGGTGGTGGTATACCTACTCCTTCCTTCAATGTAGTGCATCTTCTCTGCAATGTTAAAAGAATCTAGGAGCTCTTAGATGTTCCTGGATGGATGTAGAAGTTCCTTTTATCATGACAAAGGACGAAAGTAGCTTTGGAATCAAAAGGCAAAAAGGAATATCCAAACACCAGACTAAATAAATGATGCTACAGCCAGGCCTTCAGTTAAGGCAGTCAGTAAGATCCATCCCACATCACATGCTGTCAATGCCAAGAGTTCACGCTAAAAGTTATACAAGCCCAGGTCTTGTTGCAGTGAATGTCAGCCAGTGTCCACAGGGAAAACTGTCATGTCATGTTCCCAGACTCCTGTTACTGGCAGGCATGCTAATGTATTCCACAAGCTTTCTCCACAACCTGGAGGAGAGAGAGGGAGTGGGAGAAAGATAAGGAGGAACCTACAAGAGCTGACAGTTTGCAGAGAATACTTCAAGTCTGACTAAATAGATTTTTAAGACAAGAAGAAAGTTACCTTAAGCCAGCAAGACTTTGCTGGTGTTGTTTTTTGGTTTCTTTCACCAGCAATAGGAAAGTAGCATGAGACAAACTTATGAGAAGTTACACGTTTGTTTATAGCACTTTATCATTTATGAGTACTTTGCTAGGATTAAACTTTTCACTCTCTCCCTTTTTTACACAATTAGATTTATTTGATATGTGAAAGTTGTGTATCTAGTTTTAATTGATATGTTCAGCCATGAGATGGGAGGCATGCTCATTATGCTGGAGACCAGCATTAACAGTATTTTTCTATTTATCTTTTATTGAAAGTAGTTTTTTTCATATACTGTTTTTCTGATGACTGTTTCTTCTACCCCAGCTCCTCCACGATTCTTCCTACCTCCCCTCCTATCAGGACTCATACACTTTCTGTCTCTTATTAGAAAATGAATGTTCATCTAAAAAATAAAATAAAAGCAAATTGGAAGAGGAAAAAGGAGCCAAATAAAAAGCATAAGAAATAGGGCTGGAGAGATGGCCCAGCGTTTAAGAGCACTGGTTACTCTTCCAGAGGTCCTGATTTCAATTCCCAGCAACTGTATGGTGGCTCACAACCAACTGTAATGAGATCCTATGCCCTCTTCTGGTATGTCTGAAGACAGCTAAAGTACTCATATAAATAAAATAAATAAATCTTTTTTTTAAAGCACAAGAAATAAATATAGATGCAAAGACAAACACATTCACAGACACAGTAATCCCATAAAAACAAACACTGGAAGCTACAATGTATGTGCAAGTGACTTGTAAGGTTAAAAAAAAAATGTGCTGAAAGAAATATATGAGATAAAATCTTCTAAGGATGCCACTGAGGTCGTTTTGCGTTGGCTAACTACTGTTGTGCAATAGTCCTCCTCTTAAGTGTGGTTTGTCACCCCAGTGAGATTCTATTGGAGAAAACTAATTTTTCATTTGCAATTGGTTATCAGTTAGAAAGAGCTCCTGGGTTCTGATGGAGGCAAGTGTCCACTTCTTCTCTGACTGCTGTGGTGTGAACCTAAGCAGACCCTGTGCATGCTGCCACAGACTCCTTAAGTTCATGGGTGTAACCGTTCTGCTGTGCTTGGTGTCCTTGGTGTCCTCCATCCCCTCTGGCTCTAATAATCTTCCTGCCTCCTCTTCAATAAGATTCCCTGAGCCCTTAAAGAAGAGATTTGTTGGAAACATCCTATTTGGGACTGAGGGATATAGGGTCTTTTACTTTCTGCACATTGACTATAGATCTCTGTATTTGTTCCCATCTGCTACAGAAGGAAGATTCTCTGGTGATGACTGAGCAAAGCACTAATAGAATCATAATCTCATTTGTAACATACACCTTTATAAATTATACTGTGACTATCTGACTGGTTGAGCTTGAACAGAATTTCCTAGAATTCCCTTTCCTGTGTAGTTTTGGATGTGACTTGTTGAGGAAAGAAACTTATTTTGAGATTTGTAAGGCAGACATGACGTACTATGACCTAAAGTTAGATGTTTTAAGAGTAAAGAATAACCTCAAATAGGCTGACTAACTCTGTGAAACAACAGATAAATAATTTGGTAGCAAAAACTACTCAGATACATTATCATAAGTTAGCTATGGAGGACCATGAGACTCAAGATGAGGTTGTTACTTTATAAAGGGTGCTCCCAAAACCCATCTCCACACAACCTAAAAGAGGGGACTTCCGATCATAGAACAAGCAGAGAGGGGCCACCCAGAACCCCCTCTGAATGGCGATCTGAATTCTTGCTTAGGCTGTGAGGCTAAGCACTGCAAGGCAATATAAATGAAAGTTAAAAATCTCTCTCTGGTTTGCCTGAGGGACAAGCCTGACTGCATAGGGGTTGATGTCAAAAGTATCCCCTCTCCAGGAAAAGAAATATTTGGATAGGTATGGCCCTCATGCCTCACTGGACAAGGACAGGGG